>NC_050103.1:31200000-31544283 GCF_902167145.1 Zea mays
CAAGCTCACTCTCGACAATCGGGAAGATTTTGTGGTCGATCTATCCACTGAGTTGGTAGAGAAGGATCTGCAAGTGGAGAGGCTGAGCCAGCGCATCACCACCTTGGAGCAGCAGGTGGAGATCCGAGACAACACTATTGATGTCTTGGAAAACCAGCTTCACGATGTGCAGAGGGAACTCGAGGAAGCAAATGACCACTTGGACACGCACCACCTGGAGATGGAGGCCAATGAAGCCGGAAGCGAGGGAGAAGAGGCTCCCGAGGAGCTAGGACCAGCCCCTGGTGCCCATGGGACTACCTCCGCGATGCCTCCTTCACCCGTATCTAGTGTCGCTTCCACCACTCAGGGCTAAGCAGTCACTTCGACACTTTTTAGGCGGATAGAAACCTATGCGAGCTTAGTTAATATCAGATTTTGGACTAGGCTTATGGGTACTTTCCTCTAATTGATGTAACCCTGTGAACCTTTGAAATCTGTGGGATGTTTGTCACCATGTTATCTTCATTTCGAACCTAATATTATGATTATGGCATTTTCCTTCCATATGAGATGATATCTTGTCGTTCGAAACTGTAAGTTGGGATAACAATGGCGACAATCTCTGTTTTTAGATGGCAGCTAGGCAGCGTCGCGGGCATAACGAGCAGGTTCCCCCACCGCCTCCTCCAGCTCCCACAGTGCAGGAGCTGATGGCCCAGCAGAATGAGATTCTGCGACAGCTCTTGCAGCGCCAGCCCCACCCTCAGCAGCATGGTGGAGGCCAGCATCAGCGACCTCCGGCAATGGCAACTTACTAGGAGTTTCTGAGCACGCAGCCGCCCTTGTTCACCAAGGCAGAGGATCCGTTGGACGCCGACGTGTGGCTTCGCATCGTCGAGTCCAAGTTTCCCCTTCTCACGGGAGACTGCCCTGATGAGGCCAAGGCTCGCTTCGCTGCACAGCAGCTTCGCGGCCCTGCTCGGACTTGGTGGGACCACTTCCGTGCTATGCTCCCCGCTGATCGTGAAGTGTCTTGGGAGGAATTCAAGACTGCCTTCAGAGGACACCACATCCCAGCTGGTATTCTTGATCGGAAGTTGAATGAATTTCTGGCCCTTAATCAAGGAACCCGCACGGTACTGCAGTATGCGCAAGCCTTCAACGACTTATGCCAGTATGCAGGGTACCATGCTGATTCTGATGAAAAGAAGAGAGACCGCTTCCGCTGGGGTCTTAATACCAAGCTGCAGGAACGACTCAACACTGTCCGGGCTGATAGCTTCAATGAGTTGGTCAACATGGCCATCTCCCAGGAAGATTGCATTGTAGCTCACCGGGCAGAGAAGAAGAGAAAGGCACCAATGGCAGCACCATCCGCTCAGGCTCAGAGGTTCTGGATTGTTTCTCACAATCAGAGCAGGGGTTTTCAGCAGCAGGCAGGCAGATGGGTGATCAGGCCACCTCAGCAGCAGCAGCCGGCACCCAACCGCTTTCCAGCTCCAGCCCCAGGAAACAATCAGCCTCCGCAGCAGCAGCAGTTCCGCCAGGGCAATGGGAACAAGTGTTTCACTTGTGGCAATGTGGGCCACTATGCCAAGAATTGTCCCAGGAACCAACAGAGGCAGATGCCGGCACCAAATCAAGACAAGGGAAGAAAGCAGAAGGTGCAAGTCAGGCAAGGGAAGCTCAACTTCACTACTCTGGAGGAAGTACCTGAGGGAGCTCCTATCATGACCGGTATCTTTTCAGTTTATAATCAACCTGCTTTAATTCTGTTTGATTCTGGTGCATCTCATAGTTTCATTAGCCAGAAGCTCAGTGATAAATGTGAACTGCCATTCTCTCACTCAAAAGGGTCATTTATGATAGTCACACCTGGGGGTAAAATTTCAACTAATCAATTAAACCAGTGTGCCTATTCAACTGGGAAGCCACATTGTCAAAACCACTCTTCTTGTGTTGGGTTTGGAGAATGTGGACATTATTCTGGGAGCTAATTGGATGACCTTGCACCAAGTTGTGCTTGATGTAGCCAGCCGTACCGTGGAAGTTAATTCTCCGTTCTACGGAAACTTCACCTTAATTCTGCCTAGTCAAGGTTCTACTCAGTCATGTGCTTTCTCTATGACGGAGTTACCTCTAAAGAAGATCCCAGTGGTCTGCGAGTATGCAGATGTCTTTCCTGATGAATTGCCAGGAATGCCACCAGACCGGGATATTGAATTCGCCACCGAGTTGCAACCGGGAACGACACCAATTTCCAAGAGGCCCTACCGAATGCCACCCGTTGAGTTGGCAGAATTGAAGAAGCAATTGCAAGAGTTGCTGGATAAGGGATTTATTCGCCCAAGTACTTCGCCTTGGGGATGTCCAGCACTGTTTGTGAAGAAGAAGGATGAAAGCTTGAGGCTGTGTATAGATTACCGCCCTCTTAATGCGGTGACTATCAAGAACAAGTATCCTTTGCCTCGTATTGATGTTCTTTTTGACCAGTTGGTCGAGGCCAAGGTATTTTCCAAAATAGACCTTCGCTCTGGCTACCATCAGATCAAGATACGAGCAAGTGATATTCCGAAGACGACATTCTCAACCAGATATGGGCTATATGAATTTTTGGTGATGTCGTTCGGGCTGACAAATGCACCAGCATATTTCATGTATCTGATGAATTCTGTTTTCATGCCTGAATTGGACAAATTCGTAGTGGTTTTCATCGATGATATTTTGGTGTACTCAAAGAACGAAGAAGAACATGCCGGGCATTTGCATGTAGTGCTTCAACGTCTGCGAGAGCACCACCTTTATGCCAAGTTATCCAAGTGTGATTTTTGGCTAAAGGAAATCAAATTCTTGGGTCACACTATCTCTCAGGTAGGAATAGCTGTTGATCCTGATAAAGTGCAAGAGGTGATGAACTGGAAGCCACCACCAACTGTCCGTCAGATTCGGAGTTTTCTGGGATTAGCTGGTTATTACCGAAGATTTATTCCGGATTTCCCTCGAATTGCGAAGCCCATAACTGAGCTGCTGAAGAAAGAAGCCAAATTTGTTTGGAGACAGAAGTGCAAAGATGCCTTCCATGCATTAAGACAGCATCTGACCACAGCACCAGTATTGGCGCAACCCGACAACAGCAAGCCTTTTGATGTATATTGCGATGCCTCTGGCACCGGGCTAGGTTGTGTCTTGATGCAAGACAACCGAGTCATCGCTTATGCCTCAAGAGCACTCAGGCCTCATGAGCAAAACTATCCCACTCATGACCTCGAGTTGGCAGCAGTGGTTCATGCATTAAAAATGTGGAGGCACTATCTAATGGGAACCCACTGCAACATCTTCACTGATCATACGGGCCTTAAGTACATCTTTACTCAGGCTGATCTCAACATGAGGCAGAGAAGATGGCTAGAGCTGATCAAGGATTATGACCTAGAGGTACATTATCACCCAAGAAAAGCTAATGTGGTAGCAGATGCCTTGAGTCGGAAGTTGCAATGCAATTGCATTCTGATGGATTCTCGCATTAACACCTTGTGTGATGAGTTGAGCAAGATGCAAATTGAAGTGATCCCTTCTGGTTCTTTGTCTCACATTTCTGTTGAGCCAGCTTTGCAAGACCAGATTATCATGGCCCAGCTCAGTGACAAGGGAGTGCAAATTATCAAGAAGAATCTCCATCAGAAGGTTGAGAAGTATAATTGTTTCCGCCAAGATGAAAAGGGTGTGTTATGGTTCAAAAGCAGATTGGTGATTCCTAAAGACCAGGACCTCAAGAGGAAAATTTTGGATGAGGCTCATCTCTCCAAATTCTCTATGCATCCGGGAAGCACCAAGATGTACCATGACCTGAAGCCTTTGTATTGGTGGACCAGAATGAAGAGGGAGATAGCCCAATATGTATTAGAATGTGACATCTGTCAGAGGATAAAGGCAAGCCACTTGAAATCAGCTGGAGCTTTGCAACCCCTGTCTATACCTTCGTGGAAGTGGGATGACATCAGCATGGATTTCATTGTGGGTCTGCCCAACACCTCTCGTCATCATGATTCGATTTGGGTTATTGTGGACCGACTGACAAAAGTGGCACATTTTCTTCCTGTGCACACCACTGATAAGGCTCAAAAGTATGCAGAATTGTATATTGACCGGATCGTGTGTTTGCACGGATTACCTCGGACCATTGTTTCTGACCGAGGAGCCCAATTTGTTGCCAGATTTTGGGAACAATTGCAAGAGTCTTTGGGAACCAAGCTAATCAGGAGTTCAGCTTACCACCCACAGACTGATGGTCAGACAGAAAGGGTAAACCAAATTCTGGAGGATATGCTGAGAGCTTGTGCAATCGATTGTGGCAAGAACTGGGATAAGCACCTCTCCTTGGCAGAGTTTGCTTATAACAATAGTTATCAATCTAGCCTAAGGATGGCACCTTTTGAAGCTCTCTATGGAAGAAGGTGCAGGACACCACTCAATTGGTCTCAACCTGGAGAAAGAGAAGTTTTTGGACCTGACTTAGTGACTAAAGCTGAAAGGAAGGTCAAACTAATCAGGAAGAATCTAGAAGCTGCTCAGGCCAGGCAGAAGAGTTACCATGATAGAAGAAGGAAACCTCTCCAGTTCGAGGTGGGAAGTTTTGTATACCTCAAGGTATCACCCACCAAGGGAGTGCAGAGGTTTGGGATCAAAGGCAAGCTAGCCCCTCGTTACATTGGACCTTATGAGATCTTAGAAGCATGTGGACCCGTGGCATATAAGCTGACGTTACCATCAAAAATGTCTACCATTCACAGTGTATTCCATGTATCTCAGCTGAAGAAGTGTGTTCGATTGCCGACCGAGATCATAGCAGAGCCAGAATTGGAGATAGAGCCAGATCTATCGTACCAAGAGTACCCCTCCAAGATTCTGGATTGCAAAGAAAGATCAACTCGGGCTAAATCGATCAAGATGTACAAGGTCCAGTGGAGTAATCACTCAGAGGAAGAAGCTACTTGGGAAACCGAGGAATTCTTGAGATCCAACTTCCTCGATTGCCTACCTAAGGAAACTGGTACGTAATCACACCCAACCCCACCTCCTGCCCTTCGAATCTAATTTTCAAAAATGTGATCTTAATTCAGAATGATGTAACTATGAAGTAAAACTTAAAAAGGGCTTCCTTCTGAAGTTGCAAAGAGAATGACATTCGAAGAGCAGTTTTACCTTAATAATAACAATAATCACCCATTTCCTATAAGTCTCACCCTTCGCTTCACCCTGGGAGGACTCTGGCCCAAATCTCGGGACAAAATTCCTTTAAGGGGGGAAGGCTGTGACACCTCAGTGTCACCTAGGGTTTCTCTCAAAATGCCAAACCAAGGACCATCATTTTATGTGAACCAAATTAAGCATGAGCATCAATTGACTTAAGAGTAAAGAATCCACCAAGCATATACTTAAAAGTATCATGATCAAAACAAATGGGTCTTTCAAAAAGGTAATAATGTTGCAACCCTAATAAAAACCCTAAGTGAGCCCCATGAGCAAAATTCAAGAAAATAGGGAAAAGGGTATGAAAAATTTAAAATCATGGCTTGAGCCAATTATAAACATTGAAGTATATTTTTTAAGCAACAAGAAAGGTTGAGAAAGCTTGGCCAAAATAACTCAAATAAAACCCCAAATCAAGCTTCTCATGTGGGGACTTAAAGGGAATTCTGAATTTCAGAATTCTGAATTTCAGACCTTGAGCCAAAGATCAAGCATGTTCACCTTGATCCCTAACTCGAATCCTAATGGCCCCATTAACAAAAATGTGCCTAACTAACCCCTTTGTCGTGTGCCAGGAGATGGCATTGGGACACGTGCCTTGGACACGTCAAACCAGAGATCTTCTCCCTGTGTGTGGCAGTGAGACAAACAGGATTTCTCCCCTCTCTATCTCTTAATCCAGTCAGCAAAACCTGCTAGCCTCCACACACAAACGATAAAGGGACCTGAGAGGAAGAGATCTCTCAACGAGATCATGGCCATAATCTCAAAGATTTGGGGCCAATCCGCGCTTGAACTCGACCTCTCTCTGCGCTGCCTCGTGCTCGACACTGTGCCAGACGCCAGAGCGCGCACTGGCGTTCGCCGTGCACGCCCCGAGCACTTGTCAGAGCCCCGCCCTCGTCCGTGCCCGCCCACGCCTATAAAGCCTCCCCGGGCGCGCCTCACTTCACCCCGCGCTCACCATCACCGGCCAGCCACCCCTCCTTAGCTCCGGCGAGCTCTTTTCCGCTCGCCATTGCCTCCAGAGCTTCGGCCACCGTGGCCAGCCCACTCCAGCCACCCCCAAGTCGAGCCAGTGCTTCGGCTAGCTCCGCCAGTGGCCCGTGAAGCTTTCCAAGCCCTCAGACCCGGCAGGACTTCACCGGAAGCCCGAGATCGACTTCACCGGACCTTGGTCGCCGCCTGCGCGCGTGGACCAAGCTCTCCGGTGAGCCATTCTTCAATTCCTCGCGCACACACCTTCCTTGTTCCCTGGTGAAGCTCTCTGACCTGTTCAATTGAACTATCGCGCCGTGAGCAGGCCAGACTCCTCGCCGCCGACGAGCATCCCCGCCTGCGCACGTGGACCGGCCGACTCCGACCATCCCCGACGGCGACCCGCACATCGCTGTGATCCCCGAGACCTCCCCTATGTCCTCGACCACCTCACCGGAGCAATCTCGCCGCCGGTAAGCCCCTCCGCCCTTTCTTCCGCCGCGGTTACTGTTTAAGTTAGGAGAAGGACCTCGGTTAGGATTAGAAGAACCCGAGGGGTTTTCTGTAACGTCAGTGACTCATTTAAATAGTAGCCCAGGGACTGATCCGCGAAGAAAACTTAAAACACCCGCCGAGGACCCCAATGCAAAGTAGTTTTCCATTTAATCAGTTCTATTAATCTTTTTAAATAACCAGAGAACTTAGAAAATCCATAAGTTGATGGATTCTTAATCAAAAGTTGTCAAACTAATTTTGCTGGATCCCAAATATTATGAACTATCATTTAAAAATGATAAACCCTATGCTTTCTGTTCTAAATTTTAGAGTTTAAAAATAAAAACAGAAACTGACCAAACCTTGTTTAATTAAGGAAAATTAGTTTTACTTCTGTGCTAAACCTAAGAAAATTTGTAGATGTTCAAACCTTACTTAAGCACTATTTAAAAATAGTAGGAACCCCAGTATTGAAGAATATAGTGTAGATATTCATTTAAAGCTATTTTACCCAAAACTTAGGAAAAATTAGAAAGACATTAGAAATTAATGAACATTGAGTGGAATTATTTTTCCTAGCTTGCTTAAGTAACAAAGAACCTAGGAAAAATAAAGAGACCTTTAGTCTAGATCAGTTTTAAAATAAAATGTTTTATTTAGCATTATTTGAACTAAAAATCAATTATTAGAATTACAAAACTATACCCAAAATGGATAATAAAAATCCAGTGGACTTACAACTACCAGAGCCCCACTGCAAAAATAATGAACACCTCAGCCCAACATTTTAAGTAAGGAAAATAAATATAAAATGATAATGAGGCATTTTTCCAAATAAATCATGAATAACCCCTAATGATGCAATAATGGGCAACCAAAAATTGGCTAAGTCCATAATGAGATAAACCACCAGAGAAAAATGCAAACCCATGAAAAAGGAGCAAAATCATGCGTATTGCTAATAATTTATGAGAAAGGCCACTTAATCCAATTAATGCATACCACCCCTTCACTTAAGCAAAAAGATGCCAAACTTCAGAATGATTTCTCTTGCGCAAAACAAAAGCTAAGAAAAATAAGAACTCTATTGTTTGATATTTTTCAAATATAGTGGTAGTAGTAAGCACCTCTTTGGTTAGAAACTTGAGAAAACCATAGTAAAATAACTAAAAGGTATTAATGGCTAGAAATTTGTATCAAGTCATGTTATAGCACCTAAAAGCCAGCAAAAATAAGTTTTAGAGAATTACCCACTGTTAAATAATAGTTGTAGTTCAAAGCACCCCTTCTGCCATAAAATTTGATAATTTTGTCCAGAGAAAACTATTCACCTTCTGACCCCCAAATTTTGAGGCAAAGAGATATACACCAGTACCAAGCCACTGTAATTTTTACAGAATTTGTGAAATTTTATTTAAGCAACCTGTAGTTCAAATCCACTCCAAAACATTAAAGAGAATAAAAGAAAAGGGAAGGAGAAATAAACCTCACTCCAATAAGTCTAGCTTGAGTACTTATCAATTCTCACTAAGGCTTAAAAGAAATTTAGTGGACCCCAAAAATAAACCTACCACTTACCTTAGCTAAAGTTTGACCCAATTTACCAAGTATACCACCCAAGGGTCTTACATAAGTGAAGTTAACCTTGTCTAACTCAAGTAGGTCATACATCGTCAAAAGTTGTAAATTCTAAAGCACCTATCATATCATGCATGTATCTTACGCATTGCATTCATTAGATTGTAATCTTGTCGACGGAGAGTACGTGCTCATCCCCGAGCAAGGATCTATCCAGGAGGAGGACCAGGAGCAAGCTTCCGAGGCTGCTATTGAGGATCTCCCCGCAGCCCCAGCAATTGAAGGCAAGCCTCGGTTTATATGCATAACCGTATTATTATATGCTACTTTACTATACTTAATGCTTGTAGGCTTGTAATGTGCACTTAAGTGTAGGTGTTGCTTGAAACCCCTAGTTGCATGAACTTAGGATTCCTTTTTGAGATGAATACTAGTATGCTAGGTCGAGTAGCTGCTTGCTAATCAGGATCTTGGTAGAAGTCGAGTGATTTTTCTAGCACTCGCGCGAGGTCAGGAATTGATTGTATTCACCTTGATAATAGGATCTATGTTGGTCTATGGACTTGGATCCAGGGAGGATTCCTTGACCATGAGACGGGAAAAGGAATTAAGGATTAATGTGTGGATACCTGAGTCAAGCTTTTGAACGTACTAAGCACATGCCGGGAAAAATGGTAACCGGTAAACCTAGTACCTGAGTTAAGCCGGGCGCGGACTTTATCCCTCATGCGACCTGAGACTGGGTCTCCCATGCTAGCTATGGTGGGTACAAGTGCGGTCACTGCACGGCGGCAGCCGGGGTCAGTGGAGCATTGTATGCCAAGGCGGTGAGGCCTGGACGCGAACGGGGAATCGATGGGGACGGTTGTCATGTGCGGGGTCGGAGTACCCTGACATACCGTGTGTTTAGGTTTACCTTGCAAGGTTAAAACTCGATTCGAATCGTCTGCTTCTCGCAGCTAATGAGACTGCTTGACCCCTTGTACTGCATCGAGTAAGAAGTGAAATGAGGTTACATGAGATAACTTGTTGATTGAACTAAATGCTTGTCATCATGTATGCTTAGAAGGAGCAAATCTAGCTAAGTTAATGATGATATAATTTGAAAAGCTAAAAATTGATTTTAGAAACAGCTAGTGCTTTTGGCAAACCAAACCCCTCAGCCAAATAGCTGCATAGTCTAGAGGTAGAGGAGTAGACTCCTCACACCGGTTAAGTCTAGCTGAGTATTAGTATACTCAGCCTTGCTTGTGGCATAATTTTTGCAGGTACCATTCAGGAAATGGTTGATGGTGTGACTTGGCCTACCACCCTGCCACCGGGTTGGACGGTCGAGTGGGATGTTGCTCCGGCAGGAGAGGAGCACGAGGAGTAGTGGGCTAGGCCTTGCCCATTTCCTCGATACCGACGACCTCGATTATCCGCTGCACTTTATTTTGTGAACTCTTATTTGCTACTCAAAAACTCCGATCTATGTAATAATTCAGCACTTAATTTGAGGTTTCCTGTTTTATTGTAATTCTTCTGTGACTCACCTTCGAGTGAGATTGTGGAATTTGATCCTGGTTAAGTGGCTCCATCAGACTAGATCTGAGGGACTGACGGGTTATTCTGATTTAAGTGTGTTACGGCCCTTGAGGCGTGACTCAGGCACTTAAGCTGGAATAATTTGGGTGGTTCCGCCACAAATCTACTTCATTATCGGAAGATTCCTCATCACTAGAAGAAGTGTATTTAGGTGTCTTCTGTGTACGTACCTTCTTCTCCTTAGCCTTGAGGCACGTGTGGCATTCATTGGGGAAGAGGAAGGATTTGTTGAAGGCCGAGGCAGCTAGTCTTTCATCATCAGAGTCAGATGAAGAACAGTCGGAGTCCCATTCTTTTTCAATGTGCGTCTTGCCCTTTGCCTTCCTGTAGTTCTTCTTTCTTTCCTTCTTCTGTTTCTTTTCTTGTGCCTGATCATTATCATTATCGGGACATTGTGCTATGAAATGACTAGACTTACCGCACTTGAAGCAGGAGCGCTTTCCCCTTGATTTGTTTTTGTTGGGATACTCCTTTCATCCCTTTAAGGCGGTCTTGAAGCGCTTGATTATAAGCGCCATTTCGTCCTCGTTGAGCCCAGCAGCCTCCACTTGTGCTACCTTGCTAGGTAGCGTATCCTTGCTGCTTGTCGATTTGAGAGCAACAGGTTGCGGTTCGTAGAGAAGAAGCGGTCCATTTGGAGCATCATCCACATATCTCGCTTCGTTCACCATAATGCGCCCACTCACAAATTTTCTGAGAATTTCCTCGAGCATCATCTTGGTGTACCTGGGATTCTCACAGATAAGATTTACAAGATGAGGATCAATGATGGTAAATGACCTTAGTATTAGTCGTACGACGTCGTGATCCGTCCATCTTGTACTACCATAGCTTCAAATTTTGTTCACCAGGGTCTTGAGCCTGTTGTATGTTTGAGTTGGATCTTCTCCTCTTATCATGGCAAACCTCCCCAGCTTGCCTTCCACCAGTTCCATCTTGGTAATCATGGTGGCGTCATTACCCTCGTGAGAGATCTCGAGGGTATCCCATATTTGCTTGGCATTGTACAAGCCTCTCACTTCATTGTATTCATCCCTGCATAGAGATGCTAGCAAAACAGTAGTAGCTTGGATATTTATATGTATTTGCTCATTAATAAATACAGGATTGTTAGTGCTATCTAAATGCATTCCATTTTCAACAATTTCCCAAATACTAGGATGGAGAGAAAATAAGTGATTGCACATTTTATGACTCCAAAATGAATAGTCTTCTCTATCAAAGTGTGGGGGTTTTCCAAGTAGAATAGATAATAAATGTGCATTCGAATTATAAGGGATGCAAGAATAATCAAAAGAATAGTTTTGATTAACCGTTTTCTTTTTCGACAAAGAGTCTTCGTCATCGTCATCCCCTAGTGAAGAGGAGGAGGTGTCGCTGTCGTAGTAGATGATCTACTTTATGCGCCTCTCCTTCTTCCCATCCCTCTTCTTGTGACTTGAGCCTAAGTCAGTGGGCTTGTCGCCTTTTGGCTCGTCGACATAGAGGGTCTCCTTCTCCTTGTCATTGATCACCAACCCCTTACCTTTAGGATCCATCTCTTTGGGCGGTTAGTCCCTAAATGAAGAGTATGACTCCTATACCAATTGAGAGCACCTAGAGGGGGGGTGAATAGGTGATCTTGATAAAATCAACACTAAACAACATAAACATGGTTTATGAAATGGTAGTGAAATCAAAACCAAGGTGCTATGTCTAGAGAGAGAGATGACTTATTCACTTAATTGCTCTTCACAAGATGAGTGTTAAACTTAGAGCAATTATCAAGTGAGTAGAAGTAGAGAGAATCGCACAAAGATAACAACAGGTGACACATCGATTTTTATCCCGTGGTTCGGCCAAGTAGAACACTTGCCTACCTCCACATTGTGGCGTCCCAATGGACGAGGGTTGCACTCAACCCCTCTCAAGCGATCCAATGATCCACTTGAATACCACAGTTTTCTTCCTTATAGCAGATGTTTCCCTTTGTGAGGAATCTCCACAATTTGGAGCCTCTCACCCTTACAATATTGATCACAATGAAAAACCACAAGAGTAAGGGTGGGAATAGAAACACACGCAAGAGCTAGAGTCACAGCAGCGACACACACATAAGTCAAGAAAAAGCACACAAACACGCAACGAGTTCACAACTCAACAAGTCCTAAAATCTCAAACACAACGATCCAAATGCGTGCTTGCGGAGTCTAGAGTCTTAGGATGTTCAATGGAGGTTTGGTGTACTTCTCCATGCGCCTAGGGGTCCCTTTTATAGCCCCAAGGCAGCTAGGAGCCGTTGGAGTTCCATTTGGTAGGCAATTCTTGCCTTCTGTCCGTTGGCGCACTGGACAGTCCGGCGCACCACCGGACATGAACACTGCTTGATTTCTTTCCTTGTTTGGCGAAGCTGACCGTTGAACCCACGGTCCCCTTGGCACACAGGACACTGTCCGGTGCACACCGGACATTCCGGTGCGGCCTAGTGACCGTTGGCTCTGGTCACGCGTCGCCCGTTCATTGCGCGCTGATCGCGCTACCGACTGTTGGTGTGGACATTGTTGGCTCACCGGACAGTCTGGTGAATTTTAGCCACAACGTCCTTGGCGATTCCCGAGAGCAGCGAGTTCATCGCTGAGCCAGCCTGGGCACTAGACAGTGTCCAGTGCACACCAAACAGTGTCTGGTGCACTTGCAGCTGGTGCAATACTGGTTGTTTCAGCTGAACTCCTTTTGCTCCTTTTGGATTTGACTTAATTGAGTTCCTGGCACTTAGACAAGCATGTTTAGCACATAAAACAATTTACTAAGTGTCTAGGACTTACCTTCATACTTGATCCATCTAGATATATCTTCATATACCTTTGCTCAACTTTATGTTAGTTCACACATAGTGTGTTGTGCATCTCATCACCAAAACAATATAGAAATGGCCCAAGGGCACATTTCCCTTTCAATGTGAGAAGTAGAGAAACAAGACATGATTTTATTAGACAAACTCCCCCCTATGCATAGGTAACATATTTGATTTGACAGCATATGCATTTATAGCCACATGGGAAGTATAGGATGTGAAATATAGTCCAATCAAATATTGGAGAAGACATGTAAATGATACCAAATGTAGTCTCAAAGATACTAATTGTAAACCAATGGTAGACTTGTGAGACATAAGAATACTTGTAGATTTGCAGTGGAAGCTTATTGTCTTTCTCCGGGGACTCCATTTTCCTTTAATGAGACTACTACATGAAATAAACTTGAAAGCAAGTATTAGTCTCAAAGACTTAGATTATAGAGTAACCTCCCCATGAAAGTGTGCATACAAGTTTTGAATACTTGTAGGAGACATGCACTTTGATTTGATGTCAAGAAGGACAAATTATCTATAATCCGTGCTTTGGCACATATAAGTTAAATGATATCAATTGAAGTACTATACCACTTGAAGTATATAAATTGTAGTATATGTCATATGAAAATATCAATTGATGTATCATTTTCTTAGGAATGTTTAATAAGCTATGTGTCGTGCTTAACTTAAGCATTTTAAAACATGTTGGTTTGCTCAAGAGTATGAATTTAAAGTGAACAATCGTACCATATGATTTACCTAGTATGCATGCATCAAAAGTAAATACCAATTGTAGCACTAGGTATGGAAGGTAAAAACTAGATATTGGAGAATAGATACGCATATTTAAAAACAAGAAGTACAAACAAATCTAGTTACCTTAGTCATGGGTAAGGAATTTGGGTCCAAAGTATGCACTAACCCACTTGGCAATAAACTAGATCCAATATGATGTATCTCATGATATACATCCCAAATTTGCCAAGTCTCCAAATTCCCCGCTTGCCTTTGGACTTCTCACTTCCCTCTTGTGATCCAAACTTTCTTGGTGCTTTTCATGGTTGAAATAATTTCCTTCGACACCCAAATGTGTTTGGTCCCTTTCCCTTTGTTGGCTTGCTTGTTGGACTTGATTGCTATCACCTTTCCATTCTTTTTATTTTTGATTAAATATGGTGTAGCAGCCTTTTTATCCACCTTGTTGATGTAGGTGTTGAAGATTTTGCTTGTTGGCTTTTGCTTGAGCTTTTGCTTGAGCTTTTGCTTATCCCTGGTCTTCGCCTTGCATTGGTAAGACTTGTGGCCTTCCTTGTGGCATATCCTACAAATCGTGGTTTTTCCCTCCACAGGCTTGTTCACTCTTGCAGTGGTGTTATTCTGAGAAGGTTGGATTTGTTTGGCTTTGCCTTTCTTGTCATACAGAGCCTTGCCAAGGCAAGCCACCTCTTGCTTTAATTGCTCATTCTCCATTGCAATCTCATCCGAACATGTTTCTATAACAACATTCTTAACAAGAACTTGATTGCAGGGGTTAGAATTATCAATTAAATCAAAGTAAGAAGTAGAAGCATCTTTCTTGATAATTTCAGGTATTTCAACAAAATATACTTCTGGGATGCTACCAATGTTTTCTAGCTTATTAGTTAGCTCATCATTGTGTATGCTAAGAATTTCCATTTTCCCTAGCAAATTTTCAATGGCTTCTTGGGAGCTAGCTAACTTAGCCTTAAGTTTTTCATTCCTTTTAGTTGATAGCTCACAGTTCAAATTTGCAAATATTTCAATTTTTTCTATCAAACCTTTATAATCATTTTGAGAGCTAATCAACTTATTTTTCAAATTTTTAAGTTGAGCCTTTTGTTTAGTGCAAACATCCTAAAAAATTTAACGGCTTCCGCAAGCTCAATTACGGAGGGCTTTCCCTCACCTTCATCATCACTACTTTTGTCATCACTAGAGGATGGAATACTCATTTTACCTCTTGCCATAAGGCACTTGCGTGATGATCGTGATGAACGTGATGAGGATCGGTGGCTGTGCATCCTTGGAGGTTCATCTTCGCTTGAAGAGTCATCCCAAGTTTTGACACTTGTAAGCACCTTGCCGTTGCTCCTCCCTTTTGTGGGTTCGGCCATATTTTGACAGCTGTCCCAGAAGTGGCCCTTCTCCTCGCATGCGAAGCATCCTCTCCTTCTTTCCTTTTTCCTGTCAATGTTAAAGAGAAGATCCTTGACCTGCAGGGGCACACCCACTAGATTAATCTTGCGGATAATCCTCATTACCTTTTCGACGCATGGGATTGTTTCTTCATCCTTGGAGGATGATATGACATTGATGGTTGATTATCTTCATCATCATCACTTTCTTCTTTCTCCTCTTCATCATTTGAGGAACTTGGAGTGGGAGCCTTCTTTTTGCCTTTTCTTTCTTCACATGCAAAAGCATATGGTCTTGAAGAAGTAGGCTCCACTTGTCAACACATTTTTTGTGACATCTCAAATGTCGCAATTTTCCCAATCACAATGGTTGGGGTCATTGTACTCAAGTCCTCCATGTTGTGAAGAATAGTGATGATGCTCCCATATATTTGTTGTGGTAGTAGGGAGATAATTTTCCTCACAATGTCCGCATCACCTAGCTTATTAATGCCAATAGAATTGAGCTCATTGATGATTAGATTCAGACGAGAATACATATCTCTAACAAACTCATTATCCTTCATAGCAAAAGAATTATACTCATTTAAGACTAGGCAATGTTTTTGCTCACGGACATTGGATGTGCCGTCATGAAGCTCATGCAATTTTAGGCAAATCTCATTAGCAGTTTTTAATGTAAAAACTTGATTAAAAATATTCATGCTAAGATATTCATACAAGCAATTTTGGCTCTAGCCTTTAAATGAATTTCTTTTTCCTCACTCGTGGTGGGTTTCTCGGGATTTATGGGTGGTTTCATCCCACCACGAGTGACTCTCCAAACACCTAGATCAACATTCTCTAGGTAACAAGACATTCTAGCACTATAATATGGGAAGTTAGTGTTGTCGAAGTGTGGTGGCCTATGGGTATCCATCCCCTTTCTCTAAAAAGTGTCGGCTCTTTTAGCGATGAAGCTAAAGCATTTCAAATGAGCCAAACCAGACTTTGATACCAATTGAAGGAAATGGTTGACGCCTAAGAGGGGGTGAATTAGGACTTCTAAAACTTTCTCTAAACTAGGCCACAATTAAATCCTTAGAGCAAAACCTATGCAAATAAACAATATAGAATGTGCAAACTAGGTTTTGTCTAAGTGTTGCTATCTCTACCGCAATGGCTAAATTTCAATCCTAAATAATCTAATTATGAAGACAAGATTGAAACTTAAATGCCTAATATAAATGTGGAAGCTAAAGAGCAAGGTAGAGATGCGAACTCTTTTGGATGACACCGATATTTTTAACGAGGTATCCGGAACCACACAAGGTCCTGAATAATCCTCATTGGTGCCCCTACGCAAAGGGTAGACCACGAGAGGGCCAAGGACCACGATCGAGTAACTCCATAGAGAGTCGCGGGCCTTCTCCACATGCAAGTGGTGCTCCGCTTTCGGCTCCTCTCGGACGCCCCCGTCGTCTCCACTATCGAGCTTCCGACCAAAAATGTAACACCCCTGGTGTTACTGCCACTAAAACTTGAGCATGACATCATAAGCATTGGCATATCATGTGTTTGTCACACCTAGAATGCATTCACTAGGCAAAAATTTCAAACAAAGTTGTATTGATGTGACATTTCATGGGTGAAACCCTAGGATATAGTACTTAATCCTAGACTAGGCTTAAGGGAGTAAACAAAGCCTAATGAGAGAAAACTTCAAAACTTAGTTGTAATAATCATAAAATATCACCATGGATGGACTTAAGTAGCATCCAAACCCTAGAAACACCAAAAACCCTAAATAGACCCCTGGAAAACCCTAGAATGAAACCCTAGGGGGTTATCTATAAAAGTGTGCACATTTTGGATCTAAGTGCAAAAAAACCATGAAATTAGGTTACCTTAACTCATATGATTCACATATATGTGGATTTGCAAATTAAACCTTGAGATTTGGACTTATTTGCAAAAAGTCCCACTTAAACTCTATTAAGTATGAATTTCAGTGAATTGGCTCAACTTTGAAGCCTTATATCTTCCAAATTATGAGGATTTTGCCCTAGGTCAACACATCAAAGTTGTAGAGCTATGTAAGGAGAACAACTTTGCTATAAGGATTAAGCCTTGATCCCATGAAAAATTTGGAGCGAAATGGGCCCAAAGGTGGGCTGTTCGACTTCCTTAAGTCTGAATTCAGACTGATAGTGTGATTGAGCCATCTTTGAGCTAGGATTCGAGTATGATCCAGTAAGAATTTGGGAGTGATTGCTATAGTAAGATTGAAGCTGGATAGTAGAACAACAACTTTCTTAAAGATGGATTAATAAGTCGCTACATGGAAAATTAAGATCCAGGCCTTGCAAGTTGGGCTGTCAGGCTAACTGAAGAACAATTCCAATGGTATAGTAGCAGAAAAATCTCTGGCACCGCACACCTCGCCGCCGGTACCGATCTGCGCCGTGATTTGCGTCGTGGTCTGGTTGAGCGTTCGGCGAGCATCTCCTCACGACGATATTCTTGAAACGGTTAAGATCGCCGCAGTGGAGGGTAATTATTCCGGCCGCCACGCGGCCACTGATCCTTCCGGCCGTGCCTGGTCATCGGTGCCTCTCCTCTCCGTCCATCCACGCCATCGCCGATTTGACCGCATTACTGTCGCGGCGGAACGTGGCAAACTCTTAGAAAAGGGCAGCGCCCGACGCCGTCGTTGTTGGTCGCCAGCTAAGCCCGGTTGTAGGAAATGGGTGACGCCTAAGAGGGGGGAGTGAATTAGGACTTCTAAAACTTTTACTAAACTAGGCCACAATTAAATCCCTAGAGCAAAACCTATGCAAATAATCAAAACTAGAATGTGCAAGCTAGGTTTTGTCTAAGTGTTGCTATCTCTACCGCAAAGGCTAAGTTTCAATCTACACTAAATAAGTATGACTACAAGATTGAAAATTAAATGCTTAATATAAATGCGGAATGTAAAGAGCCAAGTAGAGAAGCAAACTCTCGTGGATGACGCCGGTATTTTTACCGAGGTATCCGGAACCACGCAAGGTCCCGACTAATCCTCGTTGGTGCCCCTACGCAAAGGGAAGCCCACGCGAGGGCCAAGCACCACGGTCGAGTAACTCCGTAGAGAGCCACAGGCCTTCTCCACGCGCAAGTGGTGCTCCGCTTCCGGCTCCTCTCGGACGCTCCCCGCCGTCTCCACTATCGAGCTTCCGGCCGAAACGCCGCGGGCCTCGTTCCCTTCGGTACACGGTGGCGGCAGTGACACAAACGCG
This sequence comes from Zea mays, assembly GCF_902167145.1. Taxonomy (NCBI): domain Eukaryota; kingdom Viridiplantae; phylum Streptophyta; class Magnoliopsida; order Poales; family Poaceae; genus Zea; species Zea mays. The sequence continues at coordinate 31,218,120 of NC_050103.1, forward strand.
GTTGTCACAGTCTCGCAAGACTCTCGCCCCACTCGGTACAATTACAATGACTCACGCAAGAGCCGAGGGGTTGTGTGGTTTTACAAAACTCACTCAACTAACTAGGGTTCACCTAGAGCAAGCGCTAAAGCGGTCTAACTAACCTAAGCACTTCGCAAAGCACCTACGCTAATCACCGAGTGATTCTATTAAGCACTTGGGTGTTTGAGCTCTTGGAAATATGCACTATGTGTCTTGGTATGTTGCTTGGGCTCTCACACTGGAGAATGGCCGGTTGGGGTGGTATTTATAGCCTCCACACCCCCAACTAGCCGTTGGACAGAAAGCAGCAGCTTTCTGTCGTCGCGTGCACCGGACAGTCCGGTGCACCACCGGACATCTACTGTGCAGTGTCCGGTGCACGCCAAGTCAGCCGACCGTTGGTGCCTGTAGCAGTCGACCGTTGGATCCGACCGTTGCCGTCTGCCCATGGCACACCGGACAGTCCGGTGCACACCGGACAGACCAGTGCTACAGCCAGAGAGCGCCTGTCTGTGGCCTCTCTGCGTAGACTATCCGGTGCCACACCGGACAGTCCGGTGCACACCGGACAGCACTGTCCGGTGTGCCACCAGGCGCTGGCTGACAGCCCTCTTCTTGGATTTCTTCGCTAATTTCTTCGGGCTTCTTTTGTTCTTGAGTATTGGACTCCTATGCATATTTTTATGTCTTCCTTTGAGGTGTTGCATCCTCATAGCCTTGGTCCAATTCTCTTCGCATCCTGTGAACTATTATTATAAACACTAGCAAACATATTAGTCCAAGGTTGTGTTAATCATCAAACACTAAAACTCAATTAGCCAAATGGCCCGGGGTCCATTTTCCTTACAATCTCCCCCTTTTTGGTGATTGATGACAACACAACCAAAGCAAGCAAATACCATATTTTTGAATTAAAATATGCAATCTACTTGCTAAGATGCATGATTATCCCCACAATGATATTATGGACTTAAGCCTCCCCCTAACTCCATAATTCACTTACTTCCTATTTTAGGACCAAATAACCAAAACCACTTGAAATACCATTTGTAGATATAAAATTTTAAATTTGTGGTGTTTGGTGTTTGATATAGTTTTCATTGCTTTGGTCCCTAAACTTCTCCCCCTTTGGCATCAACCACTGAAAAGGAAGACATTAAAAGCATATAGGAAGTAAATAAAAGCTTGCCCTCAACAAGAATTGTATCAAATGATATCACTAGAAGGATATTAAAATAAAGCATATGAATGATACCAGTTGAAAGGAACTCCCCCTAAATGAGTGTTCTCTTTAGAAAGAAATTTCTCCCCCTTTTTAGAGATGAAGAAATACTCCCCCTGACAGAGATCCTCTACTTAGGAAAAAGCATGTGAAAATTAGAGGTGCAAGACATGATTTGAAAAGACTAACTTCCCTTATGCATAGGTAACAGAATATGAGTTAACTACTTATGCATTTTTGCAACATGGAAGCATATGATATGAAATATAGTCTAATAAAATTTTGGAGAAGACATGTAAATGATACTGAAAGTAGTCTCAAAAGATACCAATTGAAAGTCAATGGTGAGCTTGAGAGACATGAGAGTTCTTGGAGATTTTGCAGTGGAAGATTGTTGTCTTTCTCCGGAGACCTTATTTTCCTTACAATGAGACTATCACAAGAGATAGACTTGAAAAGGTGTTAGTCTCAAAGTGTTAGATTATAGAGTAACCTCCCCCTAAAGGTGTGCATACAAGTTTTGAATACTTGTAGGAGACATGCACTTTGATTTGATATCAAGGGGGGCAAATTAACTATAATCCTAACTTTGGCACATATAAGTTAAATGATACAACTTGTAGAAATCAAAATTTTCAATTGATGCATCATTTACTATGGAGTGATATAGAAGCTATGTGCCGTGCTTAAATAAACATTTTAAGCCATGTAGGTTTGCTTAAGTATATGAATTAAAAGCAAGCAATCCTACCATATGATTTACCTAGTATGCATGATTTTAAACAGAAGTACATAACAAATGTAATACTAGGCAAGAAAGGTAAACTAGATAAAAGGTAAGTAGATACGCATATCTAAAAACGAGGAATACAATAAAACTAGTTACCTTAGTCATGGGTGGGAAATTTGGGTCCAAAATTTTCACTAATCCACTTGGCAATAAGCTTGATCCAATATGATGTATCCCATGATATACATCCCAATTTTGCCAATTCTCCAAATTTCCCGAAGTCCTTTGGTCCACTCACTTCCCTTTCGGGATCCAAACCTTCTTGGTGCTTTTCATGGTTGAGATTATCTCCTTTGGCACCCAGATGCGTTTGGCCCCTTTTCCTTTGTTGGTTTGCTTGTTGGCCTTGATTGCTATCACCTTTCCATTCTTTTTCTTTTTGATCAAATATGGTGTAGCATCCTTTTTGTTCACCTTTTTGATGTAGGTGTTGGAGATTTTGCTTGATGGCTTTTGCTTGAGCTTTTGCCTTTGTTTATCCCCGGTCATCGCCTTGCATTGGAAAGACTTGTGGCCTTCCATGTGGCATAGCCTACAAATCACAGTTTCTCCCTCTACAGGCTTGTTCACTCCCGCAGTGGTGTTATCCTGTGGAGGTCAGATTTGTTTGGCTTTGCCTTTCTTGTCATACAAAGCCTTGCCAAGGCGAGCCACTTCTTGCTTTAATTGTTCATTTTCCTTTGCAACCTCATCCGAACATGTCTCTACAACAATATTCTCAACAACGACTTGGTTGCAGGGGTTAGAATCATCAATTAAATCAAAGCAGGAAGTAGAAGCATCTTTCTTAATTATTTCAGGTATTTCAACTAAAGATGCTGCTGGGGTGCTACCAATGTTTTCTAGCTTAGTAGTTAGCTCATTGTTGTGTATGCTAAGAATTTCCATTTTCTCTAGCAAATTTTCAATAGCTTCTTGGGAGCTAGCTAACTTAGCCTTAAGTTTTTCATTCTTTTTAATAAGGCCATCATCGGTAGCAGTGGATGGAGCACTAGATTCTAATAGCTCAATTTTAGTTGATAGCTCATTATTTAAGTTTGCAAAAGTTTCAAATTTTTCTAGCAAACCTTTGTAATCATTTTGAGAGCTAACCAACTTATTTTTCAAAGTTTTAAGTTGAGCTTTTTGCTTAGTGCAAACATCCTGGAAAAATTCTACGGCTTCCGCAAGCTCATCTAGAGAGGGCTTTCCCTCACCTTCATCATCACTACTACTTTCATCACTAGAGGATGGAATGCTTTTGTTACCTCTTGCCATAAGGCATTTGTGTGATGACCGTGATGATCGTGACGAGGACTGGTGGCTGTGCGTCCTTGGAGGTTCATCTTCACTTGAAGAATCATCCCAAGTTCTAACACTTGTTAGCGCCTTGCCTTTGCTCCTCTCCTTTTTGGGTTTGGCCATATTTGGACAGTTGTCCCTGAAGTGGCCCTTCTCCCCACATGCGAAGCATCCTCTCTTCCTTTGCTTTTTCCTGTCAATGTTAAAGAGAAGATCCTCGACCTGCAGGGGCACGCCCATTAGATTAATCTTGCGGATCATCCTCATTACCTATCCGACGCGTCGGACTGTTTCTTCGTCCTCGGAGGATGATGTGCATGGTTGATTATCTTCGTCATCATCACTTTCTTCTTCTTCCTCTTCTTCACTTGAGGAACTTGGAGTGGGAGCCTTCTTTTTGCCCTTTCTTTCATCACATGCAAAAGCATATGGTCTTGAGGAAGTTGGCTCCTCTCCACGACTCATTTTACGCGACATTTCAAAGGCCGCGATTTTCCCAATCACAATGGTCGGGGTCATGTTGCTCAAGTCCTCCATGTTGTGAAGGATGGTGATGATGCTCCCATATCTTTGTTGAGGTAGCAGGGAGATAATCTTCCTCACAATGTCCGCATCACCTAGCTTATTAATGCCAATAGAATTGAGCTCATTGATAATTAGATTCAAACGAGAATACATGTCTCTAACAAGCTCATCATCTTTCATGGCAAAAGAATTATACTCATTTAAGACTAGGCAATGTTTTTGCTCACGGACATTGGAAGTGCCGTTATGGAGCTCATGCAATTTTAGCCAAATCTCATTAGCAGTTTTCAAGGTAAATACTTGATTGAAAATATCCATGCTAAGATATTCATACAAGCAATTTTTGGCTCTAGCATTTAAATGAATTTCTTTTTCCTCACTCGTGGTGGGTTTCTCGCGATTATTGAGGGGTTTCATCCCGTCACGAGTGACTCTCCAAACACCTAGATCAACGGCCTCTAGGTAACAAGCCATTCTAGCACTATAATATGGGAAGTTAGTGGCGTCGAAGTGTGGTGGCCTATGGGTATCCATCCCTTCCTCTAAAAAGCGTCGACTCTTTTAGCGATGAAGCTAAAACCTTCAAAATGAGACAAACCTGGCTCTGATACCACTTGTAGGAAACGGGTGACGCCTAAGAGGGGGGGCGTGAATTAGGACTTCTAAAACTTTTACTAAACTAGGCCACAATTAAATCCCTAGAGCAAAACCTATGCAAATAATCAAAACTAGAATGTGCAAGCTAGGTTTTGTCTAAGTGTTGCTATCTCTACCGCAAAGGCTAAGTTTCAGTCTACACTAAATAAGTATGACTACAAGATTGAAACTTAAATGCTTAATATAAATGCGAAATGTAAAGAGCCAAGTAGAGAAGCAAACTCTCGTGGATGACGCCGGTATTTTTACCGAGGTATCCGGAACCACGCAAGGTCCCGACTAATCCTCGTTGGTGCCCCTACGCAAAGGGAAGCCCACGCGAGGGCCAAGCACCACGGTCGAGTAACTCCGTAGAGAGCCACGAACCTTCTCCACGCGCAAGTGGTGCTCCGCTTCCGGCTCCTCTCGGACGCTCCCCGCCGTCTCCACTATCGAGCTTCCGGCCGAAACGCCGCGGGCCTCGTTCCCTCTGGTATACGGTGGCGGCCGTGACACAAACGCGGTTGTCACGGTCTCGCAAGACTCTCGCCCCACTCGGTACAATTACAACGACTCACGCAAGAGCCGAGGGGTTGTGTGGTTTTACAAAACTCACTCAACTAACTAGGGTTCACCTAGAGCAAGCGCTAAAGCGGTCTAACTAACCTAAGCACTTCGCAAAGCACCTACGCTAATCACCGAGTGATTCTATTAAGCACTTGGGTGTTTGAGCTCTTGGAAATATGCACTATGTGTCTTGGTATGTTGCTTGGGCTCTCACACTGGAGAATGGCCGGTTGGGGTGGTATTTATAGCCTCCACACCCCAACTAGCCGTTGGACAGAAAGCAGCAGCTTTCTGTCGTCGGGTGCACCGGACAGTCCGGTGCACCACCGGACATCTACTGTGCAGTGTCCGGTGCACGCCACGTCAGCCGACCATTGGCGCCTGTAGCAGTCGACTGTTGGATCCGACCGTTGCTGTCTGCCCATGGCACACCGGACAGTCCGGTGCACACCGGACAGACCGGTGCTACAGCTAGAGAGCGCCTGTCTGTGGCCTCTCTGCGCAGACTATCCGGTGCCACACCGGACAGTCTGGTGCACACCGGACAGCACTGTCCGGTGCGCCACCAGGCGCTGGCTGACAGCCCTCTTCTTGGATTTCTTTGCTGATTTCTTCGGGCTTCTTTTGTTCTTGAGTATTGGACTCCTATGCATCTTTTTATGTCTTCCTTTGAGGTGTTGCATCCTCATAGCCTTGGTCCAATTCTCTTCGCATCCTGTGAACTATTATTATAAACACTAGCAAACATATTAGTCCACAGGTTGTGTTAATCATCAAACACCAAAACTCAATTAGCCAAATGGCCCGGGGTCCATTTTCCTTACACCGGTGATGGTTATCACCATGGCCGTCGCGGTGGCTCACTGGGCCAATAAATTCACCATGCTCTCACCCCCTTCATCCAAATCAACCGAGCACAGCTGTTCGTCCCTTAGTTATGAAGCCAACGAATCACTAGCCACCCTGTTCTGTCCACCACCCTCAAAGATCATCGAAATTCCCTAAAATCGGTCTCTTCCGCCGCCGTGAAGGACCCCTCCGTGGCCAGCACTCCTCGGGTCAGTACATACCAAATTGCTTCCTATTCTAGCTTTACTTTGGCCTTCTATTGCTCTCGGAGCTGGCCAATTGAACTTTACCGAAGCCCACACTCCGGAACACCCATTCGTCCCATTGAACGCCGTCGCAGACACCCTCTCTGTCGACCTGCTTTTCTATTCTTGTTTAGTCCAAATTAAAGCGTGTGCATAACCTCTGGTGAACTCGTGAAGCTTCCTCAAGCTTCAATTTTAGCATCCAAGCCGTTAGGTATTCGGAACGCGATTACCAGGGTCGTTTCGCCGCCGTGACCATGAACGAGCTCTAATTTGGGTTGAATACCTCAAATTAAGCGAGGGCTTTTGACCGAATAGGTTGGCACACCACGTTTATGTGCTTATTGCCTCTGGTTCGGGCCACCCTCGCCGTAGAATCGCGGCTCCGGTTTGGTGCTCGCCGCGGTTCAGCTATGGACCCAGGATGGAGAAGAAATAGAACTAGAGGGGCATTTTTGTATGATGTCAGTGACTCATTAAAACCAGTCGAGGACTTCTTCTTATATTTTTGAACCATCAAGGGCCTTTGCGCAAAGTCCACCGCGCAGTCGCGGGCACGCCCGGATTCTGCACAGGACTGGGCTGGGTGGGCCGATGTCAGCCCAGTTCTATTGATGATTTTTCCTTTTTCTTTTTCTAAGAAAGTTTAGAAATCCATAAAGAATTCGAGAAAAATGCTAAAAACGTCAAACCAATTTTGCTAGGCTCCTAATTTTCTATAGTATTTAATAAAAATAGTTTCATGATTTTTAGTTCCAATAAGGAATTTTGGGACATTTAAAATAGCCAAAGTCCATACTTCTGGAATTTTAGGGAATAATTTATAATCCCAAAATTTACCAAACTTTTTAGACAAGCTTTAAGTAATATTTAGAAGCCTTGGGTAAAGTTTGGTATGATTTGGACCATGTTTGATACTTAGAACCCAAAACCCTAGCCCCCTGCCCTATGAACTTCACTATAGACTCCGAAAACCCTAGTTTCCCGGAGATCCGTGAAGGAAAGTTATATTCATGACATTAGATAACAAACTTTTATTATCTTTGCATCTTCATGAGCATTACATGAGCATTCATGATTATATATGGCTATATCTAGAGAACGAGGAGGAAATAGAAGTTGAAGAAGCGAGGACTTCACCACCACCACGTGAAGAACCTCAGGCAGGAAACTGCTTTTACTTTGATATCTGCGGAACAGAGCCTGATTCACCTATCACACAAGGCAAGCCTCGTTGCATTTGCCACCCCTTGTTATTTTAAAATCTTTCTCACTTACTTGATGCATTAGGTGATAGGAGTTGTGTGCTAAACCAGTTGCTGCATTTCCTTCCTTGGATTTGAGTACTTCTCCTTAATCCCCTGTTTTACAAAAAGGTTTTTCTTATGCTTAGCATTGCTCTAGAAAAACAAAATGTTTTGTTTTGACAAAAGATGATGCTTCAAAGTGGGTGGGAGGTTTTTAAAAACAAAACTTGATGGTGGATCCATCATGGCCATGATGGGTTCAACATCAGAAAAGATGTACATCTGCCAGGTACCAAACTTTGGGTTGAAATGATAAAGCTAAGACCAGGCAGGTGACTTGCACGAGAAGAGAGTCTCGGTGTAGTGTCTCCGTCTGAGTCGATTAAGGACCTTGTCGATGTAGGCTTGCTGATCGAGGACCCTTTAACTGGTCACATGCCTCATCATGGGTAAGCTTTGCCTGGGGCAGACTAATACCAGAATAAGATAACACACAATTGGAGTGGAGAGATGGCGAGAGTAGCGTGTACCCTCCGTGGCAAGAGGCTGGACGGTGATGTATCTGTGCTCTCGATTGGCGTGAACCTGATCTGGTCATAAGAACCCCGGTGGCGAGTTTACATATGCAAGGATTAAGTGCCACATATGTCGTGTGATCGGAGATCCTCAGCTGAGTATAATATATTCGGATGGCCGTAACTTCGCGGACATGAAGACTTGGTCACTACCCTACACGTAGCATTCCAGTGAATACGAAGGGTTGTTAAGAAATTGGCTAGTATAGGTCAAGTGTTTGAACTAGGGTAGAAAGAACTCTAGATGCAGGTAACTTTACTAAACCTGACAAATAAAACTGGATTTTTAAGGATCCACTATTAGTAAGCATTTCTGCAAACAGAGTCTTCGATTATTGATTAGCCATACTTGACTCCTAAAGGCCAGCATATCCTTGAGAGTCTTTTATTTTGATGTGTAATACTTGCGAAAGTACATTTCCTACTCAAGGCTTTGTCCCATGTTGTTTTAGGTGAAGAAGCAGCAAACTTTTGTTGCTTCTGTTCCAAGGTGGTGCCCAAAGAAGAAAATCAAGACTAAAGCTGCGGGAGGAAGGGTCCTCCATTATGAAAAACTTTTTACTGTTTATCGGGAGGGGTTTTTGCCTCCCAGGTTATGTAATAATAATACTCAGCACTCTTATATTTGTTCTGGTCTGTAACAAATACTACTCCTTCTTACTTTTAAATAAAGTAAGTTATTGTAACTACTTTCGCATTTTCGTACCTCCGATGTATTGTAATGTCTGCATGACGGGTGAAACACTCTTGGGCAAGGTAAGGAAATCAGATACCGAACTTGTCAAGTGATCAGGGGCACCTGCAGGGTTGTCTGAGGTCCATTGGACAAGGACAACTGTAGGTGGGCCTAATGACTTGGAAGGTTCTGTCACAGCTGGTATAGGAGCGAAGCCCATCTCTGCAGATGTTATGAGACATTTTCAAAGACTTATCTAGAAAATTTCTTTTCTTCTTATCTAACCACCTTCTGAAGTACTTATTTTAAAAGACCCGATAGTAGAGTGCAATGTATAGAAGGTGTGAATCAACTAAGGTTGATTCTGTAATTATACATGCATCATACTAAAAATTATGATAATAAGATTTCCCCTCATGGAGATATGCCGCCGCGCACAAGAAAAACCGTGCGCAAGTCTACCGGACCCATTGGCGTACCTCGCAATCAACTAGCTCCAAGGCATGGGGACATTAGTAGTGGTAGCAATGATCCAATTGGAGATCTAGAAGCTCAAGTAGAACAACTTCGATCGGAGCTCCGTCACAGGAACGAAGTATGGGTTGAGGATGGTCAGTGAATAAAAAAATTGAGAACTGACATCCGACACTTGCAAGACCAACTTGCTGAACGAGATTTAGCGCTCGATTGGGTTGTTAACTCACGTTCACTTGCTTGGGCCAAGGAAGCCAAAGCTCGAGCCCGCGTGGAGGAGCTTAGCACAGCCGTGGACAACTTGCAGGTTTACTATAATACACTACATGAGGAAGTTCATGTATTGTATTCACAACTGCACCCTAACGTACCTGCGAATCCTGTCGGGATGGAAGCCGGACCTTCTGGAGCAGCAGGTGAAGCCCTTGGTGGGGAACTGGATCTTTTCAGGCCCCCTCCTTCAATGAATTTGGTTGACTAATGGTCTCCAACACCCGGCAGCGAAGCTACCAAAAGTGATAAGAAGCTAGAGTAGTGTAGTATAGAAATAGTGATAATGTGTAATAGGTAATGTAATCCTGTTGTAAATTCGAGTCTGTATAATTACCCTTTTAAGTAATGTAAAATGGATGGTTTGCTTTGGCATATTATATTCTCCAAATGTTCTTTGCCTCAGATGTCGTCCTGGACTCGTGGACAGGATGGTGCGGGAACCTCCCGTGGGAGGGAAGCTACTCCTAACCCGCCACCAGTACCCCCAGCCTTGGCTGAGGCTATCACTGCCTTAGTCAATGCAACAACTGATAACACCCGCTTTCTGCGAGAAATGGCGGGACAACAAATGCAACAGCAAGGCGGGCGAGCGTATCCGCAAGGACCCCGCGAAACTTCATATTTGGACTTCTCGGAGACACATCCCTCGTTATTTGTCAAGGCTGAAGATCCTCTTGAAGCAGATGAGTGGATCCGAGTTATCGAACAAAAGTTCGGGCTTCTCCGATGCATGGAGACTCAAAAGCCCTTATTTGCAGCGCAACAGTTGCGAGGCCTTGCCAGCACATGGTGGGGAAATTATGTGGCTATCCAGCCTACTGGTCATCAAATTACCAGGGACGAATTCAAACTGGCTTTCCGGGAGCACTATATTCCTTATGGAGTGCTCCATATGAAACAGGAAGAATTTATGAAGCTCAGACAGGGTGGAGATAATGCCACCCAGTATCTCAATAAGTTCAACCACTTGTCCCAATATGCCATCAATCAGGTAAACACTGATCTGAAGAAGAAAAATTGTTTTATGAGAGGCCTCAATGTCCGGTTGCAGCGGAAAATGGCCACGTGCCTCGACCTCACTTACAGCAGGGCTGTCAGCACGGTGCTGGCAGTTGAAGCCAAATATGCTGGCCCAGGAAAATCAAAGGGCTATGGAGGCGACAGGCCCAACCAGGGGCCTGAGAAGAGACAAAGGTTGGTAATCCGACCTTTTAATCAGAATCGTTCTTCACCACGTCCGCCCTCCTACCCCTTCAAGCAACCAGTCTTTATCCGTCCTGCCACTGCCCCCACCTCAACAAATCAGCCGGGTGCCCCTAGTACTCGTTTCCCTGCTCTCCCAAGCTCTTCAACAAGCTACTTTAATTGTGGAAAGTCCGGACATTTTATCAAGGACTGTCCATACCCGAAGCAGAACCGATCAAATAATCAGCAGAGTTTAGGGAGTTCCGCTCAACACAAGGGAAATGCGGCAAACAATACCGCGGGCAAAAATATGAAGAAAACTGGGCGGATTTATCATACGCAAGTGGCCACGACACCGGAAGGAGAACCGGTTATGATGAGTACGTTTCTCGTGGCCAATCACCCTGCAGTTATTCTTTTTATTCTGGCGCTTCACATACATTCATAAGCAAGAAGTTTGTGGAGCAACATTGCATTCCATACAATGAATCAAGGGAAGGGTTTATAATTCATTCGCCTGGGGGACAAATATTCACTAAAGAGGTGGCTTTCCATGTGCCTATAACATTAGCTGAACGGGACTTTCCTACAAACATGATTGTTCTAAAAGGCCAAGATATAGATGTAATTCTAGGCATGAATTGGTTAGCCCAACATAAAGTTATCCTCAACACTGATCTGAGAATCATCTGGTTGAGTTATGGCCAAGAAGAGGTTCTTTTGTCATCCCCATAGCTATCCCAGCTAAACCATTTGGCAGAGTATATGAAGCCATCATACCAGAGATCCAAGATATTACGGTAGTATGTGAATTCCCGAACGTCTTTCCGGAAGATTTGCCTGGATTGCCTCTAGAAAGAGATGTAGAATTTGTGATTGAGTTGAAGCCCGATACGGCTCCTATTTCTAGAAGGTTGTACCGAATGCCTCCGAATGAATTGGTAGAACTCAAGACCCAATTACAAGATCTACTAGAAAAAAGATTTATCTGACCAAGCTCATCACCTTGGGGTTGTCCAACCATCTTTGTCAAGAAGAAGGACCAAACACTTCGGATGTGTGTGGATTATAGACCCCTTAATGAGGTCACCATCAAGAATAAGTAACCTCTTCCCCGGATTGACATCCTATTTGATCAACTTACCGGAGCTCGGGTATTTTCCAAGATTGACCTCAGGTCGGGTTACCATCAGATCCGTATCCGACCCGAAGATATACCCAAGACCGCATTCACTATGTTGTATGGATTATTTGAATATTTGGTTATGTCTTTCGGACTAACAAATGCTCCTGCCCACTTCACATATCTTATGAACTCGGTATACATGCCCGAGTTGGATAAATTCATGGTGGTATTCATTGATGATATCTTAATGTATTCCAAGAATGAAGAGGAGCATGCTCGGCATTTGCGGATCGTATTAACGCGCTTAAGGGAGCACCAATTATATGCTAAGTTTAGTAAGTGCGCGTTCTGGCTGGAGGAGATCCAATTTCTAGGACATGTATTATCTGCCAAGGGGATTGCGGTGGATCCCAGCAAAGTCAAGGATATTTTGGAGTGGAAACCCCCAACCACTGTACATGAAGTCCGAAGTTTCCTTGGACTGGCTGGTTATTACCGCTGATTCATTCCAGATTTTTCCAAGCTTGTGAAACCAATCACATGTTTATTCAAGAATGATACTAAATTTAATTGGTCTTCAAGATGTAATGAAGCCTTTGCGCAGCTGAAAGTATTATTGACCACTGCTCCGGTATTAGCTCAACCGGACATTGAAAAACCCTTTGATGTGTATTGCGACGCATCAGGAAGTGGTCTAGATTGTGTTCTAATGCAAGAAGGACGAGTGATAGCTTATGCTTCAAGGCAGTTGCGTCGGCATGAGGAACATTATCCAACTCATGACCTAGAGTTAGCTGTTGTGGTTCATGCCCTAAAAATCTGGTGTCATTATCTACTGGGGAATATCTATCATATTTATACAAATCATAAAAGTTTGAAGTACATCTTTACCCAGTCAGAGCTTAATATGAGACAAAGGAGATGGCTCGAGCTGATAAAGGATTATGAATTAGATATTCACTATCACCCAGGCAAAGCTAATGTAGTGGCAGATGCGTTAAGTCACAAGGCTTCCTGCCATTGTCTGACGATGAAGACTTCTGACATTATGTTATGCCAAGAAATGGAGAAGATGAACCTAGAAATGATTCAACATGGAACATCAAATCACTTGAAGCTTGAGTCAGTCCTCCTGCAAAGAATAATTGATGCACAAAGAAATAATGAGGGAATGAAACACATTCATGAGAAAATGGAGGTCGGTAAAGCCAACTGCTTCAGAAGAGATGATCAAGGCATTGTATGGTTTAACAACCGCATAGTTGTGCCTAAGAATGATGAGATCCACTAGCAAATTCTAGATGAAGCACATCTTAGTCGCTATTCTATTCATCCCGGAAGCACTAAGATGTATCATGATCTAAAACAACATTATTGGTGGACAAAGATGAAGATTGAGATTGCACGCTATGTGGCAAGATGTGACACTTGCAGACATGTCAAGGCCATACACATGAAAGCTGCTGGTCCATTACAATCTTTACCTATACCAACATGGAAATGGGAGGATATTAGTATGGACTTCATTGTGGGGTTACCCAGGACAGCAAAGGGGTATGATTCCATCTGGGTTATTGTTGATCGACTTACAAAGATCGCCCACTTCCTTCCTGTCAGGGTAAAGTATACAGTGGCCACATATGCAGAGTTATACATTGCTCGCATCCTCAGTTTGCACGATGTTCCGAAGACTATAGTGTGGGATCGTGGACCGCAATTCATGTCCAAATTTTGGGAAGAACTTCACAAGGCTTTGGATACTAAGTTGCTCCATAGTTCGGCCTATCATCCTTAAACTAGTGGGCAGACTGAGAGAGTGAATCAAATACTTGAGGATATGTTACGATCTTGTGCTCTAGAATTTCCAAAGAAATGGGATGATTGTTTACCATTAGCGGAGTTCTCGTACAATAATAGCTATCAAGAGAGTATCAAAATGGCACCTTTTGAAGCCTTGTATGGACGACGGTGTCGTACTCCGCTAAACTGGTCTGAACCAGGTGAAAGAAGTTTCTTCAGGCCTGATATGGTAAAGGAGACAGAAGAGAAGGTTCAACGAATAATTCATAATTTGACAGAAGCCCAAGCTCGTCAGAAGAGTTATGCAGACAAGAGACGAAAACCCTTATACTTTCTAGTTGGAGATTATGTCTACCTCAAAGTCTCGCCGATGAAGGGTATATCATGTTTCGGGGTAAAAGGGAAGCTTGCACCCCGGTACATTTGTCCTTTCCCTGTTCTTGAACGATGTGGACCAGTAGCATACCGGCTCCAATTACCCGAAACCTTGTCTGCTATACATAATGTGTTCCACGTGTCTCAATTGAAGAAATGTCTTCGGGTTCCTGATCGAACCATTGAAGTAATAGATGTTGCCTTAGAACCAGACTTGACATATTATGAACATCCTATTCGAGTCTTGGATCAAAAGGACATGATTACCTGAAGGAAAACTCTCAAGTTTTACAAGATACAGTGGAACCAACACACGGAAGATGAAGCTACTTGGGAAACTCAAGACTTTTTAGACAAGAATTTCCCAGGCTTTTTAGCTTCGTGTAAATTGTAAAGATATGTACACTTGTTGTAATAGAGGAATGAACCCCATACCACCCCTACCTTGCCCTAGGACTTTTAATCTCGGGACGAGATTCTTTTATGGGGGGAAGGATGTAACACCCCTGGTGTTACTGCCACTAAAACTTGAGCATGACATCATAAGCATTGGCATATCATGTGTTTGTCACACCTAGAATGCATTCACTAGGCAAAAATTTCAAACAAAGTTGTATTGATGTGACATTTCATGGGTGAAACCCTAAGATACAGTGCTTAACCCTAGACTGGGCTTAAGGGAGTAAACAAAGCCTAATGAGAGAAAACTTCAAAACTTAGTTGTAATAATCATAAAATATCACCATGGATGGACTTAAGTAGCATCCAAACCCTAGAAACACCAAAAACCCTAAATAGACCCCTAGAAAACCCTAGAATGAAACCCTAGGGGGTTATCTGTAAAAGTGTGCACATTTTGGATCTAAGTGCAAAAAACCATGAAATTAGGTTACCTTAACTCATATGATTCACATGTATGTGGATTTTCAAATTAAACCTTGAGATTTGGACTTATTTGCAAAAAGTCCCACTTAAACTCTATTGAGTTAAGTATGAATTTCAGTGAATTGGCTCAACTTTGAAGCCCTATATCTTCCAAATTATGAGGATTTTGCCCTAGGTCAACACATCAAAGTTGTAGAGCTATGTAAGGAGAACAACTTTGCTATAAGGATTAAGCCTTGATCCCATGAAATATTTGGAGCAAAACGGGCCCAAAGGTGGGCTGTCAGACTGCCTTAAGTCTGAATTCAGACTGATAGGGTGATTGAGCCATCTTTGACCTGGGATTCGAGTATGATCCAGTAAGAATTTGGGAGTGATTGCTATAGTAAGATTGAAGCTGGATAGTAGAACAATAACTTTCTTAAAGATGGATTAATAAGTCGCTACATGGAAAATTAAGATCCAGGCCTTGCAAGTTGGGTTGTCAGGCTGACTGAAGAACAATTCCAATGGTACAATAGCAGAAAAATCTCTGGTACCACACACCTTGCCACCGGTACCGATCTACACCGTGATTTGCGCTGGGGTCTGGTTGAGCATTCGGCGAGCATCTCCTCGCGACGATATTCTAGAAACAGGTAAGATCGCCTTAGTGGAGGGTAATTATTCCGGCCGCCACGCGGCCATTGATCCTTCCGGTCGTGCCTGGTCACCGGCGCCGCTCCTCTCTGTCCATCCACGCCATCACCGATTTGACCGCTTTACCGTCGTGGCGGAACATGGCAAACTCTTAGAAAAGGGCAGCGCCCGACGTCGTTGTTAGTCGCCAGCTAAGTATGGTGATGGTTATCACCATGGCCATCGCGGTGGCTCACTGGGCCTATAAATTCACCGCGCTCTCACCCCCTTCATCCAAATTAACCAAGCACAGCTCTTCGTCCCTTAGTTACGAAGCCAACGAATCACTAGCCACCCTGTTCTGTCCACCACCCTCAAAGATCATCAAAATTCCCTAGAATCGGTCTCTTCCGCCGCCGTGAAGGACCCATCCGTGGCCAGCACTCCTCGGGTCAGTACATACCAAATTGCTTCCTATTCTAGCTTGACTTTGGCCTTCTATTGCTCTCGGAGCCGGCTAATTGAACTTTACCGAAGCCCACACTCCGGAACACCCAGTCCTCCCGTTGAACGCCGCCACAGACACCCTCTCTGTCGACCTACTCTTCTATTCTTGTTTAGTCCAAATTAAAGCGTCTGCATAACCTCTAGTGAACCCATGAAGCTTCCTCGAGCTTCAGTTTTAGCATCCATGCCGTTAGTTGTTCGGAATGTGATTACCAGGGTCATTTCGCAGCCGTGACAATGAACGAGCTCCAATTTGGGTTGAATCCCTCAAATTAAGCGAGGGCTTTTGACCGAATAGGTTGGCACACCACATTTATGTGCTTATTGCCTCTGGTTCGGGCCACCCTCGCCGTAGAATCACGGCTCCGGTTTGGTGCTCGCCGCGGTTCCGCTATGGACCTAGGATGGAGAAGAAATAGAACTAGAGGGGCATTTTTGTATGATGTCAGTGACTCATTAAATCCAGTCGAGGACTTCTTCTTAGATTTTTGAACCGTCAAGGGCCTTTGCGCAAAGTCCACCGCATGGTCGAGGGTGTGCCCGGATTCTGCACCGGACTGGGCTGTGTGGGCCGATGTCAGCCCACTTCTGTTGATGATTTTTCCTTTTTCTTTTTCTAAGAAAGTTTAGAAATCCATAAAGAATTCGAGAAAAATGCTAAAAATATCAGACCAATTTTGCTAGGCTCCTAATTTTCTATAGTATTTAATAAAAATAGTTTCATGATTTTTAGTTCCAATAAGGAATTTTGGGACATTTAAAATAGCCAAAGTCCATACTTCTGGAATTTTAGGGAATAATTTATAATCCCAAAATTTACCAAACTTTTTAGACAAGCTTTAAGTAATATTTAGAAGCCTTGGGTAAAGTTTGGTATGATTTGGACCATGTTTGATACTTAGAACCCAAAACCCTAGCCCCCTGCCCTATGAACTTCACTATAGACTCCGAAAACCCTAGTTTCCTGGAGATCCATGAAGGAAAGTTATATTCAATACATTAGATAACAAACTTTTATTATCTTTGCATCTTCATGAGCATTACATGAGCATTCATGATTATATATGGCTATATCTAGAGAACGAGGAGGAAATAGAAGTTGAAGAAGCATGGACTTCACCACCACCACCTGAAGAACCTCAGGCAGGAAACTGCTTTTACTTTGATATCTGTGGAAGAGCCTGATTCACCTATCACACAAGGAAAGCCCCAGTGCATTTGCCACCTCCTTGTTATTTTAAAATCTTTCTCACTTACTTGATGCATTAGGTGATAGGAGTTGTGTGCTAAACCAGTTGCTGCATTTCCTTCCTTGGATTTAAGTACTTCTCCTTAATCCCCTGTTTTACAAAAAGGTTTTCCTTATGCTTAGCATTGCTCTAGAAAAACAAAATGTTTTGTTTTGACAAAAGATGATGCTTCAAAGTGGGTCAGAGGTTTTCAAAAACAAAACTTGATGGTGGATCCATCATGGCTATGATGGGTTCAACATCGGAAAAGATGTACCTCTGCCAGGTACCAAACTTTGGGTTGAAATGACAAAGCTAAGACTAGGCAGGTGACTTGCATGAGATGAGAGTCTCGGTGTAGTGTCTCCGTCTGAGTCGATTAAGGACCTTGTCGATGTAGGCTTGCTGATCGAGGACCCTTTAACTGGTCACATGCCTCATCATGGGTAAGCTTTGCCTCGGGCAGACTAATACCAGAATAAGATAACAAGCAATGGGAGTGGAGAGATGGCGAGAGTAGCGTGTACCCTCCGTGGCAAGAGGCTGGACGGTGGTGTATCTGTGCTCTCGGTTAGCGTGAACCTGATCTGGTCTTAAGAAGCCCGGTGGCGTGTTGACATATGCAAGGGTTAAGTGCTACATATGTCGTGTGATCGAAGATCCTCAGCTGAGTATAATCGATTCGGATCACCGTAACTTCGCGGACATGAAGACTTGGTCACTGCCCTACACGTAGCATTCCAGTGAATAAGAAGGGTTGTTAAGAAATTGGCTAGTATAGGTCAAGTGTTTGAACTAGGGTAGCAAGAACTCTAGATGCAGGTAACTTTACTAAACCTGAGAAATAAAACTGGATTTTTAAGGATCCACTATTAGTAAGCATTTCTACAAACAGAGTCTTCGATTATTGATTAGCCATACCTTGACTCCTAAAGGCCAGCATATCCTTGAGAGTCTTTTATTTTGACGGGTAAGACTTGCGAAAGTACATTTCGTCCTCAGGGCTTTGTCCCATGTTGTTTTAGGTGAAGAAGCAGCAAACTTTTGTTGCTTCTATTCCAAGGTGGTGCCCAAAGAAGAAAATCAAGACTAAAGCTGCGGTAGGAAGGGTCCTCCATTAATAAAAACTTTTTACTGTTTATCGGGAGGGGTTTTTGCCTCCCAGGTTATGTAATAATAATACTCAGCACTCTTATATTTGTTCTGGTTTGTAACAAATTCTACTCCTTCTTACTTTTAAATAAAGTAAGTTATTGTAACTGCTTCCGCATTTTTGTACCTCCGATGTATTGTAATGTCTGCGTGACGGGTGAAACGCTCTTGGGCAAGGTAAGGAAATCAGATACCGAACTTGTCAAGTGATCAGGGCCACCTGCAGGGTTGTCTGTGGTCCGTTGGACAAGGACAACTATAGGTGGGCCTAATGACTTGGAAGGTTCTGTCACAAAAAACGCCGTAGGCCTCGTTCCCTCCTGTACACGGTGGTGGCCGTGAGACAAACGCGGTTGTCACGGTCTTGCAAGACTCGCGCCCCACTCGATACAATTACAACGGCTCGCGCAAGAGACAAGGGGTTGTGTGGTTTTTCTAAACTCACTCAACTAACTAGGGTTCACCTAGAGCAAGCGCTAAAGCGGTCTAACTAGCCTAAGCTACGCTAAATACTATGCCTTGGTATGGTGATTGGGCTCTCACACCTTCAAATGACCGGTTGGGTGATGTGTTTATAGGTCCCAACTCAATTCTAGCCATTGGAGAAAAGATGCTGCTCTGCGGCACACCGGACAGCCCGGTGGAGGCACCGGACAGTCCGGTGCGCCTAGCCATTGGATTTGACACGCAGGTGACCGTTGGCGTTGTAGGCTTTTACACCGGACAGTCCAGGTGTCACATCAGATAGTCCATTGGCTTCTCTCCACCAGTGCCACCAGGAACTAGCCATTGGGCTACTGTTCCCTAGTGCACCGGACAGTCCTGTGTCCTCGACTGGACAGTTCGCCTGTGGCAACACTTTTCTTCGTTTCATGGACTTTGCTTTATACTTGTTGATCTTCACTTGTGATATTCATAATTTCTTCTTTTGAGGTGTAGCTTTCCTCAATGCCTTAGTCCAAGTCACTTTAGCATCCTGTGAACTATAAACATAAACACTAGCAAACAGATTAGTCCACATGTTATGTTGATCATCAAACACCAAAACCTTTTGAACCAAGTGGCCCAGGGTCTCATTTCCTTACAATACCGAAGGCTAACACCTACAAATTTTTGACCAAGAAATGGTCTCCAGCCAAAATCCAAGAATGCGACCTATGGCAAGGAAACGTATGTGGGGTGAGGTGTATAAGCCTCTGGTCGATGATCAATGGCAACACAACCCCATATTTGTTGAAAATAGCCAGGAATGATCATTTTCAATAATACTGAAGGCTAACACCTACAAATTTTTGACAAAGAATTGGTCTCTACCAGAAATCCAATAATGTGACCTATGGCAAGGAAACACATGTGGGGTTAGTTGTACAAGCCTCTGGTCCATGATGAATGGCCATTCAACCCCCATTTTTGTCGAAAATAGCCATGAATGACCATTTCCAATAGTACCAAAGGCTAACATCTACATATTTTTTTACAAAGAAATGGTCTCCACCAAAAATCCAAGAATATGACCTATGACAAGGAAACATGTGTGGGGTAAGGTGGATGAGCCTCTGGTCCATGATGAATGGCCATTCAACCCCCATTTTTGTCAAAAATAGCCATGAACGACCATTTTGAATAATACCTAAAGGAAACGGGTGATGCCTAAGATGGGTGAATTAGGACGTTTAAACTTTCTCTAAACTAGGCCACAATTATATCCCTAGAGAAAAACATATGCAAATAAATAATATCGAATGTGCAAACTAGGTTTTGTCTAAGTGTTGCTATCTCTACCGCATTGGCTAAATTTCAATCCTAAACAATCTAATTATGAAGACAAGATTGAAGCTTAAATGCTTAATATAAATGTGGAAGCTAAAGAGCAAGGTAGAGATACAAACTCTCGTGGATGACTTCGATATTTTTAATGAGGTATCCGGAACCACGCAAGGTCCTGACTAATCCTCGTTGGTGCCCCTACACAAATGGTATCCCACGCGAGGGCCAAGCACCACGGTCGAGTAACTCCATAGAGAGCCGCGGGCCTTCTCCACATGCAAGTGGTGCTCCACTTTTGGCTCCTCTCGGACGCTCCCCATCGTCTCCACTATCGAGCTTCCAGCCAAAAATGTCGCGGGCCTCGTTCCCTCCTGTACACAGTGGTGGCCGTGACACAAACACGGTTGTCACGATCTTGCAAGACTCTCGCCCCACTCGGTACAATTACACCGGCTCGTGCAAGAGATGAGGGGTTGTGTGTTTTTTCTAAACTCACTCAACTAACTAGGGTTCACTTAGAGCAAGCGCTAAAGCGGTCTAACTAACCTAAGCTACGCTAATTACCGAGTGATTCTATTAAGCACTTGGGTGTATGAGCACTTGGAAATGTCTATACTATGCCTTGGTATGTTGATTGGGCTCTCACACCTTCAAATGACTGGTTGGGTGATGTATTTATAGGTCCCAACTCAATTCTAGACAATGGAGAAAAGATGTTGCTCTGTGGCACACCGGACAGTCCGGTGGAGGCACCGAACAGTCCGGTGCGCCTAGCCATTGGATCTGACACACAGGTGACCATTGGCGCTGTAGGTTTTACACCAGACAGTCCGGGTGTCACACCGAACAGTCTGGTGGCTTCTCTCCACCAGTGCCACCAGGAACTAGCCGTTGGGCTACTGTTCCCTAGTGCACCGAACAGTCTGCCATGTGGCACCAGACAGTTTGGTGTGCCACCGGATAGTCCTGTGTCCTCGACCAGACAGTCCGCATGTGGCAACACTTTTCTTTGTTTCTTGGACATTACTTTATAATAATAAAGTCTAACACCTACAGATTTGGACCAAAAAATGGTCTCCACCAGAAATCCAAGAATATGACCTATGACAAGGAAACATATGTGGGGTGACGTGTATGAGTCTCTGGTCGATGATTAATGGCCACACAACCCCCATTCTTGTCGAAAATAGCCATGAATGACAATTTTCAATAATACCGAAGGCTAACACCTACGGATTTTGACCAAGAAATGGTCTCCACCAGAAATCCAAGAATGTTACATATGACAAGGAAACATATGTGGGGTGAGGTGTATGAGCCTCTGGTCCATGATGAATGGGCATTCAACCCCTATTTTTGTCGAAAATAACCATAATGATCATTTTCAATAATATTGAAGGCTAACACTTTCGGATTTTGACCAAGAATTGGTCTCCAAACAAAATCCAAGAATGTGACCTATGGCAAGTAATTATATGTGGGGTGAGGTGTACGAGCCTCTGGTCGATGATCCATGGCCAGAGAACCCCATTTTTGTTAATAATAGCCATGAACCACTATTTTCAATAATACTGAAGACTAACACCTATGGATATTTTTACCAAGAATCGGTCTCCTCCAGAAATCCAATAATGTGACCTATGGCTATTGGGGACTTGTTCTCAAATGCTATGAATTAAGAACAAGGCAACACAAAATGTCAAATGTTAATGCTCTTCGTCCTTCGAAGCATTATTTCCCTTAGGATATAATGATCTTTAGACGAAGGTCACGAAGGACATACCTTCGTAGATTGCGATATATATCAATAAAAGAAGAATCATATGAAATATAAGAGACAACACAAGCAATCATATAACATTATTAATTCATTATCATTATATTACCATGGAAAGACAGAAACAATATTGAATTACAAATGTACCTTTGGCTTGATAGAAGGTAAAAGTACATGCGTGACGCACAAGTGAATACAAGTCAGCATGAACAGTACAGGGGTATTGTTCATCTATTTATAGGCACAAGGCACATCCTGTGTGAAATTACATTTATACCCTTCATGTTTACTATTGACATTAGGACAATCTATCGAGGACTAAATAGCCTTTTCCTCTTTAAGTCGGTTCCTTTTCTGCTACTGAGCCGAAGCTTCCTTGCGCATAGCTTCGGAACTGGTTCGACCTTCGTCCCAACCATGCTTTTCATATTACGGACAGCTTCATCCCGATGTCTGAAGGTTCATGTACATATATTACACTTGGGGAAACATTGTTAATCATGTTTTTGAGGAACTTCGGAAGACGAAGGCCCCCAACAGTAGCCCCTCGCAGTATTAATTTGTTAAGATAATGAATTTAGACCGCAACATGGACGAAGGCCTTAAGCCGAAGGTCCAAAAAACACCTTCCCTTTGCTAGAATAGCAACAGGCAATGACAGACAGGGCCCTCCAACTTGGAGCGTACTGGGCGTATAAATAGGAACTTACACCGACTGCACTTGATACACTGCTTGTGCCATTTGCCTTATTTTCAAGCTCTCTGAAGAAAAAAAGACGTGTTTTCACAGTGTCTGAAGAAAAAATGTCTCAAGGCAATAAGGTTGCTACTGAGACGAAGCTGAATGAAAAGGAGAAGGTTTTTGAGGAGAAGACTGTAGATTCTTATATTGCTGGATTTGTCGAGTCGATGGCAAAAACAAATACAGAGAAGATTACTAAAAAGATACTGGAGGGCTTGTCCAAAGATACTGGTGACAGCGACAGCTATGATGTGGAAAGTGGGGACAAAGATTCTGAGGATCGGCCCTGGAGGCCAAGTCATTCAATCTTCGGAAAATCGACCATCAAACAGAGTCACCTCGAAAACATGAGGGGAAGGTACTTTTAGGATATGTCTATTGTGAGGGCTAGCAGAGACAACAACGTTCCTGCCCCTGAGGAGAATGAAGTTGTGATTTTCCGGAGCTTCTTCAAGGCAGGGCTTCGGTTCCCTTTGAGTAAGTTTGTAGTTGAAGTGCTGAAGACGTTCCAAATCTTTCTTCATCAGATCAACCCCGAAGCCATAATAAGGATGTGGATTTTTGTCTAGGCAGCAAGAAGCCAGGGGTTAGAACCAAGCGCAAAGTGCTTCTGCAATATGCATGAATTGCTATATGAGACGAAGGCCATGGGTAAAGAACAGTACCAAAACAACTTCGGTTGTTATGGATTTATCGCCCGCCCCAACGCAAGCCACCCAGTACCAACATTTCGGAAGAGAAGGCCCGGAGCTTGGATGGAAGAATGGTTTTATATGAAAAATGATTTGAAAGCAAGAGAAGACATTAAGGAAGTCATTATGCGCCCCATCTGGTCCCGCTTCGGCCTCCGAAAGCCGAAGGTTGATTTTGATGACACCACCGAAGCGTGTCAGAGGGCCTTCAGTACAGTCTGCTCCTTTATTAGTACAAGAGATTTAATTCAAGAGCATATAGCATTCATAGTATGGCCGCTTGTAGAATGCTGGGAAATGCCGAAGGAGACCATCACTAACTCTAGCGAAGGTGATTTGGTCCGGCTGAAGTATACATTCAGGTTTGGGGATAAGGTCGATGAACCAAACGGCGACTAGCTGAAATGTATCAAAGCTACAAGTGATGAACTACTTGGAGCATATTCCAAGGTAGAAGATAATGCACTGTCTGCGGCCTTCGGAGGTCAGGGAAAAAAAGAGAATGAACAGAGTTTTTGACGCCATCGGCTTCGTCTACCCCGATTACCGCTACCCGCTGTGTGGACAGGGGAAGAAGAGAAAGGCTGCTGCTTCGGCCGCCCCAGTTGAGCCTATGCCGAAGGGCAAAAAGATGAAGGTTCTTACCCACCGGTCGCGTTACATTGAACCGGCCGTGGTGCCTGAGTTTGGTGGGGAGGCCTCTTCAGCTGCTAAAACAAGAGTGACTGCTCCGATTGCGCAGAACACTGAAGAGCCGATTGTAATGCCGAAGTTACCTTCAGTTAAGTTGGTTGAGACTAAGGCTGATAAGGATAAGGCTGAAGGGTCGAAAATTGAAAAAATAACAAAAATGCCAGAAATTTTGAGCCCGCCAACAGAGATAACAGTGTCAAAAGCACAAAAGGTTTCTGCTGCAACTCCTAAGAGGAGAAGGATGGCAAATGTGTTAGATGTTGTGTTGGAAACAACAAAAACCTTGAGTCCTGCTCCTTCAAGAAAAATTGTTGAAGCTTCCAAAGCTCTACCCGAGGCTGAAACGAAGCAAGCAGAAGCCGAAGCTGCAAAAATTCAAGCTGAAACCGAAGCTGGGCCTTCAGAGCCCAATGAGACAGAGCCCGCCGTAGTTGAAGAAAAAGCGGCAGAGCAAATTGCGTCTGAAAAGGTTGAAGCTGCTGCTACCGAAGCTTCAAAAGAAAGCACTGATTACGTCATTCGTCATGCTTCAGGGAAGAGACTTTCTCAAGAAGAGAAGCTAGAAGCGCTTCACTATGCCCAAAAATTAAAATACTAGAAGGGGGCATTAGTGTTTAATGGCAGTGGGCAAGAAGATTTTCTGTACTGTTTCCTGGATAATAAAGAGATATCCGTCTGCCGGGAGATAGGTAGAAGCATCGGATTCCCGAAGCTAGAAGATGGCCTTTCAATATTATCAAAGGATGAGCTTTCTGATAGTTTGGCGTATAATAGCATAAAGGTATAAAAGCTAATTTTGTATTTTGAAAATGAAATATTTTATTTTTTTATACTTAATTCTGTCCTCCTCTTGCAGGGCTTAATTCTTAGCAATGCCCTTAGAGCACAGAAAAACATTGAAGATGAAGGATATACAATGGCTCTGAACAACCTTCGTTCAGAGGTCATCGAACTAAGGAATGAAGGTCTTGAAAAAGACAAAATCTTGATTTCATTGGTAAAAAAAGTGAAAGAAGATGAAGCTAGTTTCAAGGCTCAAGATGAAATCCAAAAGAATGAGATCGAAGACCTTCGGAAACAGTTGGCCGAAGCCAAAGAAAAATGCGGTCTCGAAGAAGCTAACTGAGATATTAGTGAATATTGGAAAAACTATTTAGAAAAAACATTTGAAGAACTTTGCGCATCCAAAGAAAGATGCTTTGAAAAATCATTGGGATGCATGGAGAAAATAAAGGCTAGCTTTGCCAACGTGGGCGCCTATTCTAACGAAGACAACTTCATACGAGGCGACCCTGAAGGTGTTATCAAATGGATAAGTGGAGAAGTCGAAGCTTTCGAAGAAATTTTAAGTGATCGTGGGGATGTCTGCGCGTTCTCCGATGCAAGGGGAATTTCAGCTATCCTGGAGAAGGCGCGGTGTGACCATGTCAAGACTATGGCCCAGGCCGAAGCTGCCTTCTCCCTAGATGATACAAAGGATCCCTCAGATGAAGCAAGTTTAATGGGCGGAAACTTTTATAATGACATCTAGGTAAATGGTGGCCGAGAAATGACTCACAAAATTATGAAGAAAAGTGAAAAAGATATTCATGATGCCCGAGTGGAAGCAAAACAAGCTGAGGAAGCTGTAGAACGTGAAAGACGGTTAGGTATTGTTTCGCGGTATTTTAGCTTCGGCATTTGTTTTTATGGCTTCGGACTAATTAACTTTTTCTACTGTAGCTGAATTATCTCCACCACCAGAACCGTTCGATCCCCTGCCGATCCAGAAACGAAGGAGGCCCTGGAGATTATTAACATGGCCGAAGCTATTGTTGACGAAGTCGTTAACAAGTTGCTAAATGAAGTTGCTGAGAAGATCCTGAAGGAAGACTAGTACTTATTATAAAAACATTTTTAGATGGTCAATGTAACTTTGCTGTAACAAAACTGTAATATTCGATGTGTATATTTTTGAATCTAGTATGTAAATTATTTATAATTCATTTCTTTGCGATGCATGAAACTTTTATATACATACCATTTTTGAGCCTTTAGCGAAAAAACACCTTCCCTTCTTTTCATGCTTCGTAAAGAAAAAGATCCATGCTTCGTTAAAATATCCATGCTTCGTAAGAACATCCAATCTTCGCAAAAACATCTATGATTCATAAACAAGGGATCCCTTCTTTTGCCATGGAGCTGACGAAACTGTATTTCTCAGCTTACTTTGTGCCTTAGCACATTTTCTTTTTTACAAAGCATACTCCAAAGGTCGACTTCGTATTTAAATTGTGTCACTAGTGTGATATGATGTATGATGTGATGCTATCTGGGATGATGCAAAATATGATGCTAATGCCGAAGACACACTCACACGCCCACATTGAAACACACAATCTCTGCGTCCCCTTAGGAACGATCGATATCTCTTTGCCGTTTATTTTTTGGCTTCACCGCTTATTTTTCGGTGTAAGTTCTGCATCCCCTTAGGAACGTCTTTTGAACTTCTTTGCCTTCTATTTCGGTGGTATAAGTTCTGCATCCCATTAGGAACGTCTTTTGAACTTATTCGCCTTATATTTCGACGGTATTTGGCTCTACATTCCCTTTGGAACGACTTTTGAGCAGAAAACTTACACTGCACTCCCTTAGGAATGACTTTTTGTAGCTTCAGAAAAACTTACCCTGCTCCCATAGGAACGACTTTTTGTAGTTTCGGCAATTTTTGGCTCTGCATTCCTAGGAACGACTTTTGAGCTTCGGCAATTTTTGAGCTTCGTAAATCTGTGAAGGAGATATATTTCATTCTGATAGAAGCGAAACTATTACAAGAAATTAAAACTAGATTTACATTGATTGTTCCTTATTCAAAAACAAAATGACATAGAATCATAAAAGTATTTCGGGGGTAGGATATCGCTCAATAAATGTGCTTTGATTCCGGCATAGTACTGTTGACTGTGCGAGCTTCGGATTCCTTCCTAAATTCACGTTGCTGTTGAGAGTGCTGGCGCCCTTCTGGCTGCTGGCTTTGGGGAATAGGTCGGTTGTAGTGGTGGTGGGGGTGGGAGTTGTGGCTAGGAAGCCTGTGAGTGGCTAGCCGAAGCAACAGAAGCTGCAGGATGATTACCCACATACTCTGGTATGTAGGGAGAGTGGCATGAAGTAGTGTGCAAGACTTGCTTCGGTTGATTCTACCGATCTTCGGCTTTTGCGATCTCCTTTTGCTTCTAAATAGTGATTTGACACATTCTTGTAGTATGGCCCTTGTCCTCGCCACAGAATAAGCAGTAGATCTTCCTGTGCTGATCCCTAAATCTTCCTCCGAAGCCCCTTGCGCCTCTGCCCCTTGGAGCTAGCGGCCTGAAAGAGCTTTGTTGTTGCCCCAAAGATTGTGAGGTGTATTGTGACCTCTGAGGCTAGCTTACCTTATCATCGCTCTGACTGGAGTTGTGAATCGACCTGACATGCCTCGGGTGAATTCGTCCTCCGAAGCCCCTGATCATCTCAGAGAATCTGTAAGCCTCCTCCCTTCTTTGGCGGAAGTCGTTGTCAGCCCGGATGTACTCATCCATCTTCTAAAGCAACTTCTCCAAAGTCTGTGGGGGCTTTCTGGCGAAATATTGAGCAGTAGGTCCTAGCCTAAGATCCTTGATCATGGCCTCAATGACAATTTCATTAGGCACTGTAGGCGCTTGTGCCCTCAGTCGCAAGAACCTTCGGACATATGCCTGAAGGTATTCTTCATGGTCTTGCATGCACTGGAACAGAGCCTGAGCTGTGACTGGCTTCGTTTGAAAGCCTTGGAAACTGGTAACCAGCATGTTCTTGAGCTTCTGCCACGACGTGATAGTTCCTGGCCGAAGAGAAGAATACCATGTCTGGGCTACGTTCCGGACTGCCATGATGAAGGACTTCGCCATGACTGTGGTATTGCCCCCGTACGAAGATATAGTTGCTTCGTAACTCATCAAAAACTGCTTTGGATCTGAGTGCCCATCATACATGGGAAGCGGAGGTGGCTTGTATGATGGGGGCCATGGGGTAGCCTGCAGTTATGCTGCCAAGGGAGAAGCATCATCAAAAGTAAAGGTATCATGATTAAAATCATCATACCATCCATCTTCGTTGAATAAGCCTTCTTGACAAAGCTCCCTGTGCTGGGGCCTTCGGTCTTGTTCATCTTGAACAAGATGACGCACTTCTTTAGTAGCTTCGTCGATCTTCCTCTGAAGATCGGCCAGCCGCACCATCTTCTCCTTCTTCCTTTGCACTTGTTGATGGATGATTTCCATGTCCCTGATCTCTTGGTCCAACTCCTCCTCCTGGAGCGTTGGACTAGTGGCTTTTCTCTTCTGGCTTCAAGCCTCTCGGAGAGAGAGAGTTTCCTGATTTGTGTCTAGTGGCTGCAGCGCAGCAGCCCCTGGCACTGAAGCTTTCTTCGGTGGCATGACGAAGGTCAGAGCTTGCCGAAGGTGGTCGGATGAGTTCACCGGAGGTGGGCGCCAATGTTGGGGACTTGTTCTCAAATGCTATGAATTAAGAACAAGGCAACACAAAATGTCAAATGTTAATGCTCTTCGTCCTTCGAAGCATTATTTCCTGTTGGGGGTATGCTTCGTAGCCGAAGATCCTAAAGAAAGAGAACACCTTCGGCAGACCCTCTCAGGAGCAAGCGCCGAAGCTATTATTTAGAGATCTTCGGCACAATGATAGATCTTAAGACAAAGGGTCGAACCGACTTAAAGATGGATTGACTTAAAGACCCATGATGTTTGTGTCATTATTGTAGTCAATTGTAAAGGACTTAAATGTAATTTTACGCAGGTTGCACCCTGTGCCTATAAATAGGTCAACAGTACCCCGACACTATTCACGCAATCCTGTAATTACTAGCACATTACACTTGAATTGTTGCTTTCCGTCAAGGCGAAGCATTTGAGAACAAGTCCCCAACATTGGCGCCCACCTCCGGTGAACTCACTTCCACTTTCTGAGCTGATGGCTTCGTTCAAAGCTGGAGTTGCTTTGGCTCCAAAGCTCGTACTCCCGATAACAGGCAGTTCATGCTCAAAGCCAGCTAACAAGAAGCAGAAGATGGAGGCACAGAGAAGGGTACAGCATGTAGGGGTGCAAGGACCCTTCATCAAGTCAAGATGGTCCCACATCCCGATTACCTTCTCCCAAGAGGATCTTCAGCTCAAGGATTACCCTCACAATGATGCTATGGTTATTTCTTGTGTTATCAAAGGATTTCTGGTCCACAATGTTCTGGTTGACACAGGCAGTGCAGCGGATATTATATTTGCTAAGGCCTTCAGACAGATGCAAGAGCCCGAAGATAAGATCCATGACGCCACACATCCCCTTTGTGGCTTCGGAGGAAGGCAGATTGTAGCATTTGGCAAGATCACGATGCCAGTGACCTTCGGATTTATCAACAATACAAGGACTGAACAAGTTGTGTTTGATATTGTTGACATGGAGTACCCTTACAACGCAATCATTGGTCGTGGTACTCTCAATGCTTTTGAAGCAATTCTTCATCCAGCATATCTTTGCATGAAGATACCTTCAGATCAAGGGCCTATTGCTATTCATGGAAGTCAAGAAGCTGCTAGTAAGGCTGAAGGAAACTGGACAGATTCAAAAGCAATCCATAACATAGATGGAGCCGACGCTTGTGAGCAATACAAGTACAGAAGGGAGAAAGCTGCCTCGGCTGATCAGCCGAAGCCCATGCTCTTATGTGATATAGCAGAGCAGAAGGTGCTATTGGGATCTCAATTGTCTGAGGAGCAGGAGAAAACCCTGATAAGGTTTCTGTTCAACAACAAAGATGTCTTTGCATGGTCAGCTAATGATCTCTTTGGTGTCAACAGGGATGTTATTGAACACTCGATTAATGTTGATCCATCCTTTAGACCTAGAAAGCAGAGGCTTCGGAAGATGTCTGATGACAAGGCCGGAGGTGCTCGGAATGAAGTGAAAAGACTCCTCAGCGCCGGAGTCATCACAGAAGTGAAATACCCAGAATGGCTAGCTAACACTGTTATGGTGAAGAAAGCCAATGGTAAATGGAGAATGTGCATTGATTTTACTAATCTCAACAAGGCTTGTCCGAAGGATGAATTTCCATTACCAAGGATAGATTCTCTGGTAGATGCAGTAGCTTCGTCAGAGCTCATGAGTTTACTAGATTGTTATTCAGGCTACCATCAAATCTAGATGACGAAAGAAGACGAGCCAAAAACCAGTTTCATCACCCCCAGTGGTACATATTGTTACCTTCGGATGCCTGAGGGGCTCAAGAATGCTGGAGGAAGCTTCAGCAGAATGACAGCAAAGGTCCTTCATTCTCAGATAGGCAGAAATGTGCTAACATATGTTGATGATATCATAGTAAAAAGCACAAAGCAAGAAAATCACATTACTGATCTGTAGGAGACATTCGCTAATTTTAGGCAAGCTGGTCTGAAGCTGAATCCGGAAAAATGTGTCTTCAGGGTAAAGAAGGGGAAATTCCTTGGTTGTTTGGTTTCAACAAAAGGGATCGAAGCTAATCCAAATAAAATCGAAGCTATCCTTCGGATGGAGCCGCCAAGCACAAAGAAAGGGGCTCAACGACTGACAGGAAGACTGGCATCTTTAAATCGGTTTATATCTAGATCGGCAGAGAGAAATTTACCATTCTTTGAAGTGCTGAAATCAGCCGAAGTTTTTCAATGGGGATCAGCTCAGCAAAAAGCCTTCGAAGAACTAAAACAGTATTTGATAGATTTAACAACTCTAACCCCACTAGCGCCAGGGGCTCCTCTACTGCTGTATGTGGCAGCTTCGCACTCTGAAGTAAGTGCGACGCTTGTTCAGGAGAAGCTTGAAGGGCAATTGAAAAAGTAGGCTCCGGTATACTTTGTTTCCGAAGTTCTCAGTTTATCAAAGAAAAACTATACAGAATTGGAGAAGGTGCTGTATGCTGTTTTAATGGCCTCCAGGAAGCTTCGACATTATTTTCAAGCATACTATATAATTGTTCCTACTTCACAGCCTTTGAAGGATATTATGAGAAACAGATAAGCTACTGGAAGGATTGGAAAGTGGGCTGCAGAACTCAATGAGTTATGCATTAATTATGTGCATAGATCTTTGATTCAGTCCGAGGCGCTAGCAGATTTCATCGCTGACTAGACGCCAGGGGCTCAGGAAGAAGAAGCAACTAAAGATGCCGAAGCTTGGACAATATTCTGCGATGGTTCCTGGGGAACCTTCGGGGCAGGTGCAGCTGTCGTTTTAATTGCACCTTCCAAAGTCAGAACATGCTACGCAGTGAAACTTGATTTTAGTTGTACAAATAATATTGCTGAATACGAAGCTTTGCTTTTGGGTCTTCGAAAGTTGAAGGCAATGGGGATAAGAAGGGCGGTTCTCAAAACTGATTCCCAAGTTATTTCTGGCCATGTTGACAAAAGTTGCAAAGCAAGAGATCCAAAGCTTGAGAAATATTTGGATACAGTTCGAAGACTTGAAGCTTCCTTCGAAGGGTTTTCTGTCAAGAATATTCCACGAGGAGAAAATGAACACGCTGATCTACTAGCCAAGTCAGCGGCACAACGGCTGCCATACCTTCGGAAGTATTCTTTGAAACAATAAAAGCACCTTCGAATGACCTTCTTGAAAGAGCAGTGCTCAATATATCTCCTATTTATAGCGAAGATTGGAGAACTGAGATCATGTCTTTTCTTCAGGGCAATTTCCTTTCAGATGACGAAGCTTATCATAAGAGAATAGTGGCAAGAGCCCGTCCTTATGTAATAATAGAAGGGGAGTTATACAAGCATGGAGTCTGTTCTCCATTACTCAAATGTTTATCCAGAGCTGAAGGTATAGAGTTGATGAAAGAAATACATGCAGGCCTGTGTGGATCTCACATCGGATCTAGGCCTTTGTTGGGTAAAGTTTTTCGTCAAGGATTCTATTGGCCGAAGGCAGCTTCAGATGCAGCAGAATTAGTCCAAAAATGCGAAGGTTGTCAAAAATGTGCAAGAGATCAAAAACAACCTTCGTCTCTAACTCAATTAATACAGCCCACTTGGCCATTGCAAAGATGGGGCCTTGATTTGCTAGGCCCACTTCCACCAGCACAAGGGAATTTAAGATATGTTGTAGTGGCAGTAGAATATTTTTCTAAATGGATTGAGGCGAAGCCTTTAGCCACAATAACTTCGGTCACTGTTCAAAAGTTTTTCTGGCAAAATATTGTGTGTCGTTTCGGAGTGCCAAAGGCCATTACCGTGGACAATGGAACACAGTTTGATGCTGAAGCTTTTAGAGAGTTTTGTGAACAAATTGGCACGAAGATCCATTTTGCATCAGTTCGGCATCTAGAGTCAAATGGTCTTGTCAAAAGAGCTAATGGCATTATAATGACAGGAATAATGAAGTTAATCTTCAACCAGCCCAGGGGGAAGTGGCCGGACAAATTAATCAAAGTGGTGTGGAGCCACAACACAACAATATCAAGGTCAACAGGTTTTACACCATTCAAATTGCTGTTTGGTGACGAAGCAATAACCCAGAAGAAGCTAAAGCGGGATCAATAAGAACAGTGGCTTCGGCAGAGGACGAAGTTGATTATTCTGTGGCAAAAGATGCTATAGAAGGGATCAGGCTTTAGGCTATGGAGAATATCAATAAATATCAAGCCGAAACAATAAAATGGCGTGACAGAAAGGTTCGGTTAAAAAATATTAAGTCAGGACACTTGGTACTTCAGAGAGTTGCCAACCCAGACACAATAGGCAAGCTACAGTTGAAGTGGGAAGGGCCTTTCCTGGTAGTATCTTCGTCAAGACCCGGTTCCTACAGGTTGAAGGATATGGACGGCAGCGACATTCCTAGATCTTGGAATGCGGATGAGCTTCGGCGGTATTATGTGTAACCTGATGTAATCTTTTTTATCCTTTCCTATGGCACCCATTTCCTTTCCAAAGGGGGAGAAAGGTTTTTAATGGGGCCATAACATGTAATTTCTCTTTTTCTTATATTAGCTCTACAAGAGCAGTATCCCCCGAAGATGTAAATGTAAAAACTGGGCATGCACCATCGAGTGCAACGAGAAAAAGGAGAAACAGGGAGAAGCTCGAAAGACGTCCCTAGCTAAGGGGATGCAGAGCATGACGAAGCTACAAAAAGCCGTTCCTAATGGAGCGCAGCGTAAGTTTTCTGCTCAAAAGTCGTTCCTAAGGGAATGCAGAGCTTACAGCGAAAAGTCAACGCTGATTCTGCCGAAATAAAAGGTGAAGCGCGAAAAGTCAACACGAATACCGCCGAAATAAAAGGCGAAGAAGCTCCTAAGGGAGACTTACATCGAAAAGTCAGCGCTGATACACCGAAAAATAAGTGGTGAAGCCGAAAAATAAATGGCAAAGATTTGTTATTCCTAAAGGAATAAGAGTTGTGATTATGGTTTTGTATGTGTCTTTGAACATTCATTTGCACCATACATCACATCATACATTTGCATTCATAAACATTCACTTAGACATACATAGGATCATCATCATCATAACATACAAACTTGCTTCGGCTCTGAAAGAGAAGGCTTCAGAAAAAAGGGAAAAAGAGGCAATTTTATGCTTCGCTGTGTACGCAAAGAAGAGAAGGTGTTTTTCGCCTTCGGCTCAAAAGTATTAATTTCGTCCACACCAAAGCATTTCATACATTGACGGAAAAGTAAGATTATATTACAAAGTGAAATTTAATTACATCATACTTTATACAAGTTATCACAGGAGTTTTTTGAGCTATTTTTACAGACTATTCGAGCTTCGACAGCATCCATGGAGCTTCATCTTTTTACTCTGCAGCTTCAGCTTCGGCTTGGTCAACCTGTATGTAAGTATTATAAGCTAAATTCAAAATTCAAAGGAAAAGGTAAGCATAAGGTATGATTTTGTTACCAACTTAAGGTGGCTTCGAGCTTCGTCACTAGCTTTGCTCCGTCCACCCTTTGTCCATACTAATTTTATAAATCTATTCGCAATACTTCGGGCCAAGCTGGGAATGTTATCTAAGTCTGCTGGTGACAGGCTAAAGTTGGGTCTATTAACAATCTTTCCGTGTTCACAGCCAGACTTCAAAAAGGCAACAGCTGTGCCCCGAGAAGCTGCCAGGGCACAGAAGTCGCCATGCCCAGCTATAACTTCATCAAGATCATTAATTTCACATTCAATATGCTCGAAGGCACCAGGCAGGTCTTCAGTCGAAGGAGTGAACTTCTCGCTACTGGCTCCAACAAAATGGAACACCTGCTTCAACTGTTGAATGCATCGATTGCTGAACTCCAGGCACTTATTCTGAAGATTTGTCAAGGATTCTTTCAGCTCCGAACTTTTTTGAACTTCGGCTTCAAGCTTTGCATCAAGTTTCAGCTTTTCTTGTTCGAAATTTTCTGATTGTGAAAGAAGCTTCAAATTTAATTTTGTTATTTTGGCTTCAGCATCCTCTAATAAGCCTTCGGCTGTTTGAAGCTCGAAGTCTTTCTTTTCGATGGCAGCTGATTGCTCTTTTATCTTGTTTTCTAAGTTCTCAATTATAACTTCGTGCCTTTTATCCTCTAAGTCCTGCTGCATTTTTAAAGCCTTGCTCAAAAGCATACTCTGTGGACAAATAACCTTTGTTAGAAAATATTTGTGTTATTACAAGTAGTAAGGGTTATACACAAGATGTTTACCTTAAAATTGGAATAGAACAAACTGCCGACAATGTGTTGTCGTCGGTAGCGGCTGATATCCGCTTCGAGCTTCGGGAAACTGATACTCTTTGATAGAGTACCGATAACCTTCGCGCCAGTCTGATCTCGTATGCAGCCTAACCCTTCGTCATCAATGCCACCGAAGAGAAGCGCTCCCAGCCAATACCCGCAGGATATAGCATATTCTTTTAATTCCTCTTTCTTAGCTTTTGTTAGCTCTTGGCCAACTAAGTTTTGAAAGTCAAAAGTTTCATCTTCCGAAGTATCTTCGGTCATCTCTTCCTTCTCGGGTTTTGCGGCCGTAGTCTCTTCGGTGGCTGCGGCAGCTTCTTCCGTGGCCATGTTTAATAGCATTTTGTCTATATCAGCAGCTATGGTCTCTAAATTAATATCTTCAGATTTGGCATCTTTGGCTCTAGCCTCTTCTGGGGCAGCCTCCGAAGGTACAGCTTCAGTAGCTGTCGTGCTTTCAATAGCTGGCACCTTCGGAGCTGAAGCCCTTGGTGGTGTTGCTTCAATGACTTCTGTCACAATCACGATTCTTTGCCTCTTCGGCCTAGGTTCTTTCATTTTTATGGGCTCCTTTTCCTTCTGAAAAAGATTCGTCAGATGTAGCCCCAGTGGACTTAGTTTGACAGGCAAAGTTTCAGTCATTACCTTTAGGATTTCCTTTATTTCAGTAGCAGAGGATGTCATAGAAGTCTTTTCTTTTTCATCAATTGATTTTTGCTTTGGAGTCGAGGCCTTTCTTTCTTCGAAGCAACTGCTTTCGCCTTAGATTCTTGTTTCTTCTTCTTTGATTGATCTTCGTCGTCCTTATTCAGAGCACTAGCCACTCTTTTTCTTTTTTGCCCTTCGGCACCCTTGTCCAGTCGCTCATAGTCAGGATATTCAAAGCCTATAGCATCCATCACTCGGTTTAGCCTTCGTTTTGGACGGGTGCCGAAGGCCGCTGTCATCAATTGATCTTCTTTTTTAGAATAATTTCCAAGAATTTCGTTGCACATTACTTCGATTGTATCCAGCCATTCTTGGCAGGGTACTTTGAAATGTCTCTTGAATTTGTAGTGGTAGGGCAGCCGGATAAGTTCTCCCTCCTTCTTTTTTCATTCAAGCTTCGGCATGGCCCACTCTTTCATAGTTGGAAATACTTTGAAAGCCAAAAATTCCTGCACTAAGTCCCTAGTGCCAATGTGCTCTGTGATAATCCTGAATTCAGCCAGTGCAGTTTGAGTTGAACCCTCTGGTGTCATATTACATTGGGGTCTGGTCTCTCCGAAGATCAACTCTAGCGGGCTCTGGGCCAACTTCTCCTTATCATCGTCAACTTTGACGTAGAACCATTCCGATTTCCAGCCTGCCGGCCACTTGCTTCGGTAGTTGATCACTGGAAATTTTGTAGTCTTCCGGTAGGCAAAATTGTAGCAGCCGAAGTTGTCATGTAACCCATCTCTTCTGGCCTTGGTTTGGTAATGCAGCTCATGCACTCGGCAGAAACCTTCGACAAACGGTTCCACCCCTTGGCTTCGGAGAGCCCAAATGTAAACGATAAGCCTAACGATAGCGTTAGGAGTTAGCTGATGAAAGTAGATCCCAAACTTCTTCAGCACATCGGCAATCATCTTATTCAAAGGGAATCTCAAACCAGCATTGAAGAAACTCTTAAAAACTACTATTTCATCTTTTCCTGGCTTCGGAGTAGTTTCTTCTCAACCAAAGCAAATCAGCTCTTTCTTTTCTTCGTTGAAATAGCCCAATTTCAACATCTTAGGATGGTCACCTTCGGAGACTGTGGATTTTCCAAAATCCAGATGACTGGGTTTGCTCGGCACCGCGCTGCTATAATCATCCTCATAATCGGTCTCCTCAACATCAACTTGTTCTGCTCCAGCGGCAGGGACGTCCTCCGATGTTACCAGCCCGGACCGCTTCATGGCTTCGGAAATCGGAACAGTCTCAGCAGCTTCGATCTCATCTCCCTTACGATCAATCCTAGCAGTAGAGCGAACTCTGGCCATTTGATTATGACTTTCTTGAAATTTTTCGTTGTTGACTTTTCTGATTTTCTCGAAGCTCTTCCTTTTGTGACGAAGCAGATTCAAAAGCGGGGTTTCGTTTGAGCATGATGATTAAGCTTCGGCTATGACTAAAATTTTGGTAGCAAAACAGTACAATAGCAATGAATGTTATGGTAACTTCACACCTACCCGTCTGTTTATATAGTGCCGCAGGTGAGAATGTGAATCGTCAAAGTCTCCCGCACCGAACAAACAGTCACCCGCACTCGCTGAACGGTGGGCCACAGGGTTCGACAGGGTGAATCGCCAAGGCACGCGTAACTGCTGCAAGATGGAGCCACCTCGAGCGCGGATTATTTTAATCGTTTCTCGCCAACGAGCTCAGGGAAGATGTTTTTCGGATCTTCGGCATCCCGAAGCATAGAAGACTTTTTCACGGATCAAGCTCGTTACGAAAAATGATCTAGCACCGCGAAGGGGCTACTGTTGGGGGTATGCTTCGTAGCCGAAGATCCTAGAGAAAGAGAACACCTTCGGCAGACCCTCTCAGGAGCAAGCGCCGAAGCTATTATTTAGAGAGCTTCGGCACAATTATAGATCTTAAGACGAAGGGCCGAACCGACTTAAAGATGGATTGACTTAAAGACCCATGATGTTTGTGTCATTATTGTAGTCAATTGTAAAGGACTTAAATGTAATTTTACGCAGGTTGCACCCTGTGCCTATAGATAGGTGAACAGTACCCCGGCACTGTTCACGCAATCCTGTAATTACTGGCACATTACGCTTGAATTGTTGCTTTCTGTCAAGGCAAAGCATTTGAGAACAAGTCCCCAACATTTCCCTTAGGATATAATGATCTTCAGATGAAGGTCACGAAGGACATACCTTCGTAGATTGCGATATATATCAATAAAAGAAGAAGCATATGAAATATAAGAGACAAAACAAGCAATCATATAACATTATTAATTCATTATCATTATATTACCATGGAAAGACAGAAACAATATTGAATTACAAATGTACCTTTGGCTTAATAGAAGGTAAAAGTACATGCGTGACGCACAAGTGAATACAAGTCAGCGTGAACAGTACGGGGGTACTGTTCATCTATTTATAGGCACAGGGCGCAGCCTGTGTGAAATTACATTTATACCCTTCATGTTTACTATTGACATTAGGACAATCTATCGAGGACTAAATAGCCTTTTTCCTCTTTAAGTCAGTTCCTTTTCTGCTACTGAGCCGAAGCTTCCTTGCGCATAGCTTCGGAACTGGTTCGACCTTCGTCCCAACCATGCTTTTCATATTACGGATAGCTTCATCCCGATGTCCGAAGGTTCCTGTACATATATTACACTTGGGGAAACATTGTTAATCATGTTTTTGAGGACCTTCAGAAGACGAAGGCCCCCAACAATGGCAATGATACAAATCTGGGGTGAGGTGTACGTGCCTTTGGTCGATGATCAATGGCCATACAACCCCCATTTTTTATGAAACATGCCATGAACGACTATTTTCAATAATACCAAAGGCTAACATCTACATATTTTTGACCAAGAAATGGTGTCCACCTAAAATCCAAGAATGTCACCTATGGCAACGAAACATATGTGGGGTGAGGTGTACGAGCCTCTAGTCAATGATCAATGGCAACACAACCCATTTTTTGTCAAAAATAGCCATGAACGATCATTTTCAATATTTTCCGACAAAAATGGTGGTTGTGTGGCCATTGATCATCGACCAGAGGCTCGTACACTTCACCGCACATAGGTTTCCTTGCCATAGGTCACATTCTAGGATTTTTGGTGAAGACCATTTCTTGGTCAAAATACGTAGGTGTTAGCCTTCAGTATTATTGAAAATGGTCGTTCATGATTATTTTTGAAAAAATGGGTGTTTTGTGGCCATTGATCATTGACCAAAGGCTCATACACCTGAACCCACATATGTTTCCTTGCCATAGGTCACATTCTTGGTTTTCTGGTGGAGACCATTTCTTGGTAAAAAATTTGTATGTGTTAGCCTTTGGTTTTATTGAAAATGGTCGTTCATGGCTATTTTCGTAAAAAATGGGGGTTGTGTGGGCATTGATCATCGGCTTGAGGCTTGTAAACCTCAACCCACATATGTTTCCTTGCCATAGGTCACATTCTTGGTTTTCTGATGGAGACCATTTCTTGATATAAAAAAAATCCATAGGTGTTAGCCTTCGGTATTATTGAAAATGGTCGTTCATGGCTATTTTCGTCCAAAATGGGGGTTGTCTGGCCATTGATCATAGACTAGAGGCTCGTACATCTTGCCCCAGATATGTTTCATTGCCATAGGTAACATAATTGGATTTTTGGTGGAGACCAATTCTTGGTCAAAATCCATAGGTGTTAGCCTTTGGATTTATTGAAAATGGTCCATCATGGCTATTTTCGTCAAAAATGGGGATGTGTGATGAGGACATCACTTCTATACATACAATGAATGGACCGATAACACGATCTCGTGCACGACAGCTAAATCTCCAGGTACGTTCTACCCTAGTCAATTGTGTTTCAGAGCTTACGCTTGGGGCCATGGATGTTTTGATGATTAGGTACCTTGGAGAGGACCAGCAAGGACTTGGGAAAGGCCAAGGTAGTGAGGAGGAGCAGCAAGGGCGGCCACAACAGGAAGGAGATCAAGTCCGACTCGGCTGCGACTCCATCTCGGGTTCCAGGACTAGTCTGCACTAAAATGGACGCACAGGATGCATCCGGACTCCGATTGCGACGGACTTGATAGGGTTGGAAAGATAATGAGATTATCTAACCAACCAAACTGGTTCCACCTTAAAATTCATCAGAAGTCAACGGGAATCATCGAGACAATTCAGCGTTCAGATTTTGTTTTGGTGCTGCGACACCGTTTGTTGGGCCGTGTATCGCGTCGAAGCCCATTAGGGGCGAGTCCAGGGGTCACGCACGCCCTAATACTCTATTTGTTCAGCAGCCGCCGCCAAATTAGGTTTTGGGTTTTTCTTAGATCAATTCTGTCATCGAACAGTGTTGCCATCATCGGTTTGTGATACCCCATCCCGTAACCAATACAATTTTGGTTGCGTTTCTTTCCTGTTATTGCTTATGTTCTTGATTGCACTTGCAGGGATAAGCCTTCGTGGCGAGGTCATTCGTGTGTCACGGATGATAACCAATGGAGCCGTGGTGTAGTGATTGTGAGGAACCGTTCGCTCGGAGCCTTGGATCATCAACGTCGAGATCTCCACTCAATCAAGTTATCGTATCTCACGGAAGATCGGGCCGCGTCTTCTATCAATTGGTATCAGATTTCCAGGTTGCCCGTGAGGTATAATCCTACCTTTATATTAGTTTTGTGTTGGGGGCCTTCGGCTTCCGAAGGTCCTCAAAAATATGATTTAACAATGTTTCTGGAAGTATAAAGCATGAACAGGTACCTTCGGACTTGAATTGAAACCATAGAGTGAAGAAGCACGAAACAAGAACAAAGGGTGGAACAGAGCCGAAGCTGTGCGCAAGGAAGCTTCGGCATGATTTCAGAAAAGAGGAAACCGACTTAAAAAGGAAAACACTATTAGACCCCGATAGATTACTATAGAATTATTATCAAAAGCAAAGGGCATGAATGTAATTTTGCATGGGCTGCGACTCGTGCCTATAAATAGATGAACAGTACTCCCGTACTGGACAAGCTGACTTGGCATTCGCTTTTGCGTCACGCTTGCACCCTTACTTCCCTTCGAGCCGAAGGTACATTTATAATTTGTTATTGTTAATACAGTAACACAAATAAAAATAAGTCGATAATAATGTTTAAAGTATTTATGTTATTTTTCACATCTTGCATATGAATCCTTGTTCATCATTTATTGTGCTTACGAAGGTTTGTCCTTCATAACCTTCGTCCGGAATTCATTATATCCGAAGGGAGATAATGCTTCGAAGGACGAAGGACTTTAACATTTAACACTTTCTATGTTGCCTTGTTCTTAACTCTTAGCATTTGAGAACAAGTCCCCAACATTGGCGCCCACCTCCGGTGAACTCACTTCCACTTTTTGAGTTTCGAACACCTTCGGCAAGCATAGACCTTCGTCATGCCGCCAAAGAAAGCTTTAGCAACAGGGGCTGCCGCTCTGCATCCGCTGGACCCCAACTAGGAGACCCTCTCTCTTCGGGAGGCCCAAAGCCAGAAGAGGAAGGCCACCAGTCCAACGCCTCAGGAGGATGACTTGGATCAAGAGATCAGAAATATGGAGATGCTCCATCAGCAGGTGCAAAGGAAGAAGGAAAAGATGGCTAGGCTAGCTAACCTGCAAAGGCAGATAGACGAAGCCTCTCAAGAAGTTCGCCATCTTGCTCAAGATGAGCAGAACCGAAGGCCTCAGCACAGAGAACTTCATCAAGAGGGCTTCTTCAACGAGGATGACTGGTATGAGAATTTCCATCATGGAAATTTTGCTTTTGATGATGCTTCTCCTCTGTCAGAAGAACTGCAGGCTACACCTTGGCCTCCGTCTTACAAGCCACCTCAACTCCCCATGTACGACGGACACTCAGATCCGAAGGAGTTTCTGATGAGCTACGAAGCAACAATATCCTCCTATGGTGGCAATACTGCAGTCATGGCGAAGTCTTTCGTCATGGCTGTCAAGAATGTTGCACAAACCTGGTACTCCTCTCTTCGGCCAGGAACAATCACATCATGGCAGAAGCTAATTGATATGCTGATCACTAGTTTCCAAGGGTTTCAAACGAAGCCGGTCACCACTCAAACTTTATTCCAGTGCACCCAAGATCACGAAGAATATCTTCAGGCGTATGTCCGAAGGTTCTTACGTCTGAGGGCACAAGCGCCAACAGTGCCCAATGAAATTGTCATTGAGGCCATGATTAAGGGGCTTCAGCCGGGACCTTCAGCCCAATACTTTGCTAGGAAGCCCCCTCAGACTCTGGAGAAACTGCTTCAGAAGATGGATGAATACATACGCGCTGACAATGACTTTCGACAGAGAAGGGAGGAAGCTTACAGGTTCTCCGAAATAGCCAGGGGTTTCGGAGGGAGAATTCATCCTAGACATGTCAGATCAATTCATTCCACTCAGAATGATGACAGGGGAAGCCAGCAACAGAGGCCGCAATATTCCTCCCAGGCTTCGGGGCAGCAGCAGAGCTATCCTCGGCCCCCAGCTCCAAGGGGCAGAGGTGCCAGGGGCTTCGGAGGAAGGTTTGGGGATCAGCCTAGGAAAATTTATTGCATGTTGGTGACTTGTTCTCAAATGCTATGAATCAAGAACAAGGCAACATAGAAATTGTTAAATGTTATAGTCCTTCGTCTTTCGAAGCATTATTTCCCTCAGGATATAATGGATTCCGGACGAAGGTTATGAAGGTTATACCTTCATAAACACCATAAATAATGATGAAGGGTAAAAAATGTGTAAAATAATTCAAACACATGATTATTATTATTAACTCATTTTTACTTCATTATTGTAAAAATGATAATAAATTACAGATGTACCTTCGGCTTGAAGGAAAGCAAAAATACCAGCGTGGAGCAAAAACAAATGCCCAATGCGTGATTACAGGAGAGCACGTGAACAGTACAGGGGTACTGTTCACCTATTTATAGGCACCGTTCACAGCCTGTACATAATTACATTTATACCCTTTACAATGAACTACAATAATGACACAGAATATCATGGGTCTTTAAGTCATTTCATCTTTAAGTCGGTTCACCACTTCGTCTT
The DNA here is from genome assembly GCF_902167145.1 of Zea mays. Lineage (NCBI taxonomy): Eukaryota > Viridiplantae > Streptophyta > Magnoliopsida > Poales > Poaceae > Zea > Zea mays. The sequence continues at coordinate 31,260,578 of NC_050103.1, forward strand.
GAGACATGTCACTATACCGAAGCTTTATGGTTGATAGCTTCGGCGCTGTCTTGGAGAGGATCTGCCGAAGGTTTTTATTTCATTAGGATCTTCGGCTACGAAGCATACCCTCAACAGTAGCCCCTTCGCGGCGCTAGATCGTTTTTCATAACGAGCTTGATCCGTGAAAAATCTTCTAAGCTTCGGTATGCCAAAGATCCAAAAAACACCTTCCCTGAGCTCGTTGGCGAGAAACGATTAAAATAATCGTCGGACGCGCGATCCATCTTGCACCGATTACACTCTTGCCAGCAATTCACCTTCTCGAGCTATGTGGCCCACCGTTCAGTGAGTGCGGGTGACTGTTTGTTCGGTGTTGGAGACCTTGCCGATTCACCTTCCCACCTGTAGCACTATATAAACAGACGGGTAGGTGTGAAGTTACCACAGCATTCATTGCTATTGTACTGTTTTGCTGCCAAATTTTTAGTCATGGCCGAAGCTTGATCATTGCGCTCATACAAAATCTGCTTCGGCGCAAGTGGAAGAGCTTCGGAAAAGACAAAAAAGCCAATTCAAAAAACTTCAAGTAAATCATAATCAAATGGCCAGAGTTCGCTCTACTGCAAGAGTCGATCGCGAGGGAGACGAAACCGAAGCTGTGGAAACTGTTCCTATCTCGGAAGCAATGAAGCGATCCGGGTTGGTGGCACCGGAAGACGTCCCTGCTGCTGAAGCAGAGCAAGCAGATATTGAAGAGGCTGATTCTGAGGATGATTACAACATCCCAGTGCCGAGCAAGCCTAGCCATCTGGACTTCGGAAAGTCGACCATCTCCAAAGCTGATTTTCCTAAGATGGTGAAATCGGGCTACTTTAGCGAAGATAAGAAAGAGCTGATTCGCTTCGGTGGAGAAGAAACTACTCCGAAGCCACAGAAAGATGAAATAGTGATTTTCAAGAGTTTCCTCAAAGCTGGTTTGAGATTTCCTTTGAATAGGATGATTGCCGATGTGCTAAAGAAGTTTGGGATCCACTTTCATGAACTAACTCCTAACGCTATTGTTAGGCTTAGTGTTTATATTTGGGCTCTCCGAAGCCAGGGGGTGGAACCGTTTACCGAAGGTTTCTGCCGGGTGCACGAGCTACATTACCAAACCAAGGCTAGAAAGGATGGGTTACATGAAAATTTTGGTTGTTACAATTTTGCCTATCGGAAAACTACAAAATTTCCTATGATCAGCTACCGAAGCAAGTGGCCGGCAGGCTGGAAATCGGAATGGTTCTACGTCAAAGTTGACGATGACAAGGAGAAGCTGGTACAGAGTCCGCTTGAATTGATCTTCGGAGAAACCAGACCCCAATGCAATATGACACCAGAAGGTCCAACCCAAACTGCGTTGGCTGAATTCGGGATTATCGCAGAGCACATTAGCACTAGAGATTTAGTGCAGGAATTTCTGGCTTTCAAAATATTTCCAACTATGAAGGAATGGGCTATGCCGAAGCTTGAAAGAGAGAAGAAAGAGGGGGAGCTTGTCCGACTGCCCTACCACTATAAGTTAGAAATATTTCAAAACACCCTGTCAAGAATGGCTCGAAACGATTGAAGTAATGAGCATTGAAATTCTTGGGAATTATTCTAAAAAAGAGGATCATTTGATGACAGCAGCCTTCGGCACCCGACCGAAATGAAGGCTAAACAGAGTGCTCGATGCTATAGGCTTTGAATATCCTGATTATGAGCGACTCGACAAGGGTGCCGAAGGGCAAAAAAGGAAAAAAGTAGCTGGTGCTTTGATCAAAGACGACGAAGATCAATCAAAAAAGAAGAAAGAAAAGTTTGAATCGAAAGTGTTAACTTCAAAGAAAAGAAAGGAATCAATCCCGGAACAAAAATCAATTGATGAAGAAGAGAAGACTTCTGCGACATCTTCTGATGCTGAAATAGAGGAAATTCTAAAGGTAATGACTGAAACTTTGCCTGTCAAACTAAGTCCATTGGGGCTTCATCTGATGAAGCTTTTTCATAATGAAAAGGAGCCCACAAATACAATGGCATCTAGGCCAAAGAGACAAAGGATTGTTACCGTGACTGAAGTGATTGAAACAACACCACCAAGAGCTCCAACTCTGAAAATGCCGGCAACTGAAATCATGACAGCTACTGAAGCTGTACCTTCGGAGGCTGCCGCAGAAGAAGCCAGAGCCGAAGATGCTAACTCCGAAGGTATTAATTTAGAGAGTATAGCCGCTGATATAGATAAAATGCTGCTAAACATGGCCGCTGAAGAAACTGCTGCAGCCACCGAAGAGACCACGGCTGCCAAACCCGAGAAAGGAGGAATAACCGAAGATACCTCGGAAGATGAAACTTTTGACTTCCGAAACTTAGTTGGCCAGGAGCTGATTGAAGCTGAAAAAGAGGAATTAAAAGAGTATGCTATATCTTATGGATATCGGCCGAGGGCGCTTCTTTTTGGTGGTATTGATGATGAAGGGTTAGGCTGCATACGAGACCAAACCGGTGCGAAGGTTGTCGGTACCTTATCGAAGAGTATCGGCTTCCCGAAGCTTGAAGCGGATATCAGCCGCTACCGTCGACACCATATTGTCGGCAGTTTATTCTATTCTAATTTCAAGGTAAACATTTTGTGTCTAACTCTTATTACTTGTGGTACGAAAATATTTTCTAACGAAGGCTATTTTGTGTCTAACTCTTATTACAGAGCATGCTTTTAAGCAAGGCATTAAAAATGCAACAAGATTTAGAGGATAAAAGGCAAGAAGTTATAATTGAAAATTTAGAAAACAAAATAAAGGAGCAATCTGCTGCCATTGAGAAGAAAGACCTCGAGCTACAAACAGGCGAAGGCTTATTAGTAGATGCTGAAGCAAGAATAACAGAATTGAATTCGAAGCTTCTTTCCCAGTCAGAAAATTTTGAACAAGAGAAACTGAAGCTTAATGCAAGGCTCGAAGCCGAAACTCAAAGAAACTTGGAATTGAAAGAATCTTTGAAAAATCTTCAAAGTAAATGTTTGGAGTTCTGCAGTTGATGCATTCATCAGCTAAAGCAAGTATTCCATTTTGTCGGAGCCAGTAGTGAAGAGTTTACTCCTTCGGCCGACGACCTGCCTCGTGCCTTCGAGCATATTGAAGGTGAAATTAATGATCTTGACGAAGTTATAGCTAGGCATAGCGACTTTTGTGCCCTGGCAGCTTCTCAGGGCACAGCTGTTGCTTTTTTGAAGTCTGGCTGTGAACACGGCAAGATTGTTAATAGACCCAACTTTAGCCTGTCACCGACAGACTTAGATGATGTTCCAAATCTGGCTCGAAGTATTGCAAACAAATTTATAAAGTTAGTATGGACAAAGGGTGGTCGGAGCAAAGCTGGTGACGAAGCTCGGAGCCACCTCAAGCTGGTAACAAAATCATACCTTATGCTTACCTTTTCCTTTGAATTTTTGAATTCAGCTTATAATACCTTCGTGCAGATTGACCAAGCTGAAGCTGAAGCTGTAGAGTAGAAGAACGAGGCTCCAGAGATAGTATCGAAGCTTGAATAATCTATAAAAGTAGCTCAAAAAACTTTTGTAGTAACTTGTATAAAGTATGATGTAATCTGAGTCTTACTCTGTAATATAATCTTACTTTTCCGTCCATGTATGAAATGCTTTGGTGTGGACGAAATTAATACTTTTGAGCCATAGGCGAAAAACACCTTCCCTTCTTTGCATACACAGCGAAGCATAAAATTGCCTTCCTTTTGGGATCGAAGCATGTTTGTACGTTATGCTGATGATGATCCTATGTATGTCTAAGTGAATGTTTATGAATGCAAATGTCATGATGTAATGTATTGTGCAAATGAATGTTCAAAAACATATTCGAAACCATATTCCATAGAGAATAACTCAAATCTTCTTTGCCGCTTATTTTTCGGCTTCACCGTTTATTTTTCGGTGTATCAGCGCTGACTTTTCGCTGTAAGCCTCCCTTAGGAGCTTCTTCGCCTTTTACTTTCGGCGGAATCATCGTTTATTTTTCGCTGTAAGCTCTGCATTCCCTTAGTAACGACTTTTGAGCTTCTCCCTGTTTTCTTTTCTTTTTCCTTTGCATTTACATTTACATCTTTGGGGGATATCACTCTTATAGAATTGAAATAAGGAAAAGAAAAATTACATGTTATGGCCCCATTAAAAACCTTTCTCCCCTTTGGAAAGGAAAAGGGTGCCACAAGAAAGAATAGAAAAAATTACATCACGCTAAACATAATATCGCCAAAGCTCGTCCGCATTCCATGATCTAGGAATGTCGTTGTCGTCCATATCCTTCAACCTGTAGGAACCGGGTCTTGACGAAGATACTACCAGAAAAGGTCCTTCCCACTTCAGCTGTAATTTGCCTACTGTTTCTGGGTTGACTACCCTTCGAAGCACCAAATGTCCTGGTTCGATGTTCTTTAGCCTAACCTTTCTATCACGCCATTTTATTGTTTCAGCTTGGTATTTGTTGATGTTTTCCACAACTTGAAGCCTGATCCCTTCTATAGCATCTTTTTCTACAGAGTAATCAGCTTCAGCTTCGCCTTCTGCCGAAGCTATTATTCTTATTGATCCTGCTTTGGCTTCTTGTAATACCCAATTTGTAAAGAAATAAAAGGAGATTTTTTTCCTTTATATGTGATTTCTCCATTTATCATCACATGTGAACACTTCATTTGAAAACAAATAAATAATAATAATAAAAAAATATGCCACCAAATTGTGCATCATGCTGAATTTTATTTTGTGTGCATTATTTGTGACAATATAAAAATAACATAAAAAAATATATGTTAAAGTGCAAAATGGAATATAAATCCTAAGAGAAAATTCAAGAATCTAGAAAAAAAGGGAAGAAGGGAAATTTCTGTGTGGATAAAAAAATAAGTATAAAATAATATATATATATTATTCTTACACAAATTTGAGTTTATACATTTGACTCAAAGGAGAATTTCGTAACAAGACTCAAATTCAAATTAGAGATTCAAATGATAAGAGAATGAATCAAAAAGAAAAAGAAAAGGGAAAGCCATTTGGGCCTTGCCGCCACCCGGGTGGCCCATTTAGTTGTTTCGCGTGGCCCACCAACGCAGTTCCCTATCCACACGCTCCTGCTATCACTGCCAGGGGGGTCCCAGAGTCCAGCGACCGCTCAGCCCATCTTCCACTCAGCGCTGTTCTGTGGGCCCCGTTGACTAGAGACTTCATCACGCGCATGCACGGACCTTGCGCTTGGTCGCTCGCTTCGCTGACCTTATGGGTCGGTCGCGCGTGTTGTCCTGGTGTCGCTGACAGCCAAGGCTAGCCTGTCAGCTCTATCTCTTCCACCGGAATCTGCCTTGCATGCCGCGCGCGCCCGTAGGTCTCGGCGTGCTCCGTCGTGGAGGCATAGCCGAAGTATAAATTTCTTTCTCCCGTTTCTCTAGCTCCTCAATCCAAATCCACAAGATCCGTGGGTCACGTGTATTCCGCCGATAGAGTGAGGAGTTGATGCCTGGAGCCGTACTCGCCTGTGGTCCGCCGCTCGTGACACCTCGCCTGACCGCTAGTCGGTGCTCGGGGGAGAGTCGCGGGGGCTCGCCAGTGGTTTGGAATCGTGCGCGTGCGGATCATCGGGCGCATGTGCAACGGAGGATTGTTCGTCGGAGTGCCAGGGACCGCCGTGGGCTCGTCCTTCCGCCGATAGTGCTCTGCGCCGCGCCATTGTCGGTATGGTACCTCCCTCTGTGATTTCTTTGAGCTTTGCTTCGAATAGCGTTGTTCCTGGGTGGAGTTCGATGGATGAACTAGGCATTTGGGGTGGCGGCAATGGGCACCGTCGCTGGGCACTGTCGGGACGATGAAGGTGACATGGTGGCCTTCGATCCTGAATGGACGACAGCGATTGAGTACCGCATACCACTTCAGTCAGATTGGTTGGAACCGTGGAGCACAGAGGGATGCAGGAGATGGCCGCCACCTACGCCTCTAGGCTTGGGGTCGCCCGGGGTCCTCGGGTGGGCCACGATTGATTCGCCCGTGTGTGGGGATGCCTATTATGGCTTCTGCGTGCATACTGTGCTCTCTGGGAGGCGGCGATTTCTCGCCGAAGTTGCTCTGCCACTGCGATGCCGCACCGCGCCATGGCCGGATGCCTCCACGCCGTAATCACCGGTAAGGGTCCTACCAGTGTGTTAGCCTTGTTTCCCGTCTCTCGTAGCGAAGCTCGGTTCTGCGGTTGAACGCCTGTGTGCTGGTCTGCCTGCTCGCCGGCGTTGTGCCTCGTTGATGCTCTGTGCGCCGCCCTGTTAGTCGGGGGATAAAAGACAACTATAGTGCCGTTGATTTGTGAGGTAACGGCCGGAGTAGCATGCAGAACCGTGGCCGTTAGATTTCTAGTTGACGATCATGATTGAATCTAGTGCATCCTTTTGACCGGGCGATAGGAGCCGTAGATCCACGATCGTGTGGCCGAGAGAGAAGGTATGTAAGTCGTGCGCCGTGAATCGTCGGATCTTGCATCCTACGGTTGTGACAGAAGGCGGGATGGTTAACCATGACCGGGCTAATCCAGGCCAACCGTTTCTGATCGGACGACCAGAAATCACCCGTACCCCTTCGCCAGGCCATTTTGCTAAAGAGTCCATAACCTTTCTGAAAAATAACCCCCCGTCCTATACGACTATTCACTGAGTCTTAGAAAACTTTGGTTTAGACCCCTGGACTTTCGGAAAAATGAGGCCCAGTCTAGAGAACATATAAAATAGGTAAATAAATACAGAAATTGATTTTTAATACAAAAAGAATTCCTAAAACTTATTTATTGCATAGAAAATTCATTCTAGCTCCAAATTGGTCCATTTCAGTTCCTAAAATTTTGTAATATTATTGTCTATACATTAGTGTCTCTGTTTTGACATGAAAACAGTAAGAAAATTAATCTCTCACTTAATCCTATTTCAAGCACATTAAACCTTAGGAAATTCATAACTTGAAATATATAACTCCAAATTTAGTGATTCCAGTTCCTATGATCTCATTTTAATGTATATATTTTTACTGTATATTTTATTTGCATGTTTGATGTGATGTTAATTTGTGCTATACTATGTATGTATTGTGTTGATGCGAATAGACGAGCAAGCCAATGTGAAACTGAGGTTCAGCAAGTAGAGATAGCTGAGCAGGAGCTCATTGAAGGCAAGTTGTGCCCTTGATCACTTACTTTTCCCAGCCATGTTCTTATTAATTTTAATGATCTGCATAGGTTAATTTTGATGGGATCCTTTAGGTTACCCCAGTTTTGGTTATCTTTATACCTTGTTCACCCCTAAAATATTTTTGGGTAGTACCTGCTATTGCTTTATGTGGATTGGGTATGAAGATACAACATTCATGATTACTCTTTTATTATCTTGTTATTGTTACTGTTCATGTTAAGATCATTAAATTAATGGGAACATGGAGCGACCACCCAGGAAAACAGTGCTACCACAAGGGTTTAATGGGACGCCCTTGGCTGATTAACTAGGAAAGCTAGTGGAGGTCTTCCTTACCCGAAAGGGGCAAGGGCAGTAGGGGAGTGGTCAGTGTAGGGAGGTCCTTGGGTTGATTTTGCTGCGATGGCGGTCAGGCAAGAACCCTGCACTGGAGCTTCCTATAAACTGTAGCGGGATTTCTGAAGCTAGTGGAACTTTGTAAAGGCCTCGTAGTGTTAGCCTGCCTCGCCTCCTCGGTAGAGGTGTATGGGATTGGCCGTCTCTTGGCAGATGGGTAACATGACTTGTGGGTAAAGATGCGCAACCTCTGCAGAGTGTAAAACTAGTATACTAGACGTGCTCACGGTCATGAGCGGCTCGGACCCTCACATGATTAATTATGGAACTTAAATTCAATTTGACATTTGCATCGCATTTGGGATTATTTTACTATTACTGTTCTTTATTATTATTAAGGTTTGCTATTTACTTACACTTAGTAATTGCTAATAAAATTTTGACCAACTTATAAAAGCAATGCTCAGCCTCAGCCTCTATTTCATTGATCAGCCTTACACTACATGAACTCCCACCTTTGGTGAGTTCATGCCACATTATTCCCCACGACTTGTTGAGCTATGAACGTATGTGAGCTCACTCTTGCTGTCTCACACACCCCCCACAGGAGAAGAACAGGTGGTCGAAGAGGAGCCGCCTAACACTGAGGCATTCGACTTGATCTAGGTGGCGTTTCTAAGTCGACATTGGCGCCGACGATCCTTAGTTTGTTTTATGTTTATTTTTTATTTTGTAATAAGTCTTCCGCTATGTAATAAATACTCTGATGTTATTGACATTTATCTCTATACACTATGTTATTATATGTGTTGTCTTCTTGGCGCATGTATGAGATGCACCCGGCTTTGTCCTTTAAAACCGGGTGTTACAGAAGTGGTATCAGAGGAATGTTGACTGTAGGACGAAACCTAGATAGAAATGGACAAAACCCTTACCTACTTATCTTATTCTGATTCATCCTATACTCACCTTACTCTGATTCTTTCTACACTCATCCTGATCCTGTCTCACCTGTTACTGTTCTACTCTGATCATTCTTACCTTTTCTACTCTTAGACAAGATGGATTTCACACCTTGGAATCCCTACCCCTATGACATTTTTAAGAGATAGGAAGCCTAAGACAAAATTAAAACTATTTTCTCTATTAAAAATGTTGGTTGATTGTTCTGATGATCAATGCCTGATTTGCTTCTTTGATTGATTGAAATATTATATATGGACATCTTAGCAGGTGCCAGCATAAGGTAATAAATTAGCTATGGTAGGTAAAACATTAAACTGCTTAGCTAATAAATCCCCCAAAGTAACATGATTGTAATTACTGCCTTGTCTACTGCTCTTTCTTACCATATGTATCTAACTCAGATGGTCAATACCAGGAGGGGTGGTGGAATTGATTTGCCTCCTAACCAACACACTCGAAGGATATATAGACAACCTCAGCCACAGCCTGCGGAGATGAATCCTCCTAATCCTCCACCAGGCGGAGTTGACCCACTGGTTGCTGCTCAGATGGCGGTGATGCAGCAAATGGCGGACACTATGGCCGATATGCGTGCCCAGATGCAGCAAGAACGCCAGGAGATGCGTCAGGAAAGAGAAGATATACGTCAGGAGTTACGCCAAGAGCGAGAGGAGATACGCCAGGAAAGGAGGGCACAACAACAGCAGTTGCAACAACAACTTCAACAACAGCAGCAAGTGCCATTGCCTCCACCACCACCACCAGTTCCACCTCGTGATAAGCACCGGGAGTTTATGAGCCATAAGCCACCTACATTTGCAAGCTCACCTGATCCACTAGACGCGGATCATTGGCTGAAGTCCGTTGAAAAGATGTTGAATATTGTACAATGCACGGACTGGGGAAATAATGCTTCAGCGGACGAAGGACATCAATATTTAACATTTTATGTTGCCTTGTTCTTAATTCATAGCATTTGAGAGCAAGTCCCCAACATTGGCGCCCACCTCCGGTCAACACACTTCCACTTTTTTGAACTGATGGCTTCGTTCAATGATCAAGCTGGAGCTGCTTCGGCCCCGAAGCTGGTACTCTCGATAACAGGCGGTTCATGCTCAGAGCCAGCCAACAAGAAGCAGAAGAAGGAACCATAGAGAAGGGTACAGCACGTCGGGGTACAAGGACCCTTCATCAAGTCAAGATGGTCTCACATTCCAATTACCTTCTCCCAAGAGGATCTTCAACTCAAGGATTACCCACACAATGATGCTATGGTTATCTCTTGTGTGATCAAAGGATTTCTGGTCCATAATGTTTTGGTTGATACAGGCAGCGCAGCTGATATCATATTTGCTAAAGCTTTCAGACAAATGCAAGAGCCCGAAGACAAGATCCATTATGCTACGCACCCTCTTTGTGGCTTCGGAGGACGGCAAATTGTAGCACTTGGGAAGATCACCATGCCAGTAACCTTCGGATTTGTTAACAATACAAGGACTGAGCAAATTGTGTTTGACATTGTTGATATGGAGTATCCTTACAATGCTATCATTGGTCGTGGTACTCTCAATGCCTTCGAAGCAATTCTTCATCCAGCTTACCTTTGCATGAAGATACCTTCCGAACAAGGGCCCATTGTTATTCATGGAAGTCAGGAAGCTGCCAGAAGGGCCGAAGGAAATTGGACATATTCAAAAGCGATCCATAACATAGATGGAGCTGAAGCTTGTGAGCAGTACAAGTTCAGAAGGGAAAAAGCTGCTTCGGCTGATCAGCCGAAACCCATGCTCATATGTGAGGACATAGCAGAGCAGAAGGTGCTATTGGGATCTCAATTGTCCGAAGAACAGGAGAAAACCTTGATACGGTTTTTGTTCAACAATAAAGATGTTTTTGCTTGGTCAGCTAATGATCTTTGCAGAGTTAACAGGGATGTTATTGAGCACTCGCTCAATGTTGACCCATCTTTCAGACCCAGAAAGCAGAGACTTCGGAAGATGTCTGATGACAAGGCCGAAGGTGCTCGGAATAAAGTGAAAAGACTCCTTAGTGCTGGAGTTATTAGAGAGATAAAATACCCAGAATGGTTGGCTAACACTGTTATGGTGAAGAAGGCCAATGGTAAATGGAGAATGTGTATCGATTTTACTGATCTCAATAAGGCCTGTCCGAAGGACGAGTTTCCATTGCCAAGGATAGATTCCTTGGTTGATGCAGCAGCTTCTTCAGAGCTTATGAGTCTGCTGGATTGTTATTCAGGCTATCATCAAATCTGGATGAAGAAGGAGGATGAACCGAAGACCAGCTTCATAACCCCTAGTGGAACATATTGTCACCTTCGGATGCCCGAGGGGCTTAAGAATGCTGGAGGAAGCTTCAGCAGAATGACAGCGAAGGTTCTCCATTCACAGATAGGCAGGAATGTGCTAACTTATGTTGATGATATCATTGTAAAAAGCACGAAGCAAGATAATCACATTGCTGATCTGTAGGAGACCTTCGCTAATTTTAGACAGGCTGGTTTAAAGCTAAACCCAGAAAAATGTGTCTTCGGAGTGAAGGGGAAATTTCTTGGTTGCCTAGTTTCAACAAAAGGAATTGAGGCTAATCCAAACAAAATCGAAGCTATCCTTCGAATGGAACCACCAAGTACAAAGAAAGGGGCTCAAAGATTGATAGGAAGACTGGCATCTCTCAACAGATTTATATCCAGATCAGCAGAGAGAAATTTGCCATTTTTCGAAGTGCTGAAGTCAGTTGAAGTTTTTCAGTGGGGACCAATCCAGCAGAAAGCCTTCGAAGAGATGAAGCAATATTTAATAGATCTAACAACACTAACTCCACCAACGCCAGGGGCTCCTTTGTTATTATATGTGGCAGCTTCGCACTCAGCGGTAAGTGCAGCACTTGTTCAGGAGAAGCTTGAAGGCCAAGTCAAAAAGCAGGCCCCAATATACTTTGTGTCCGAAGTTCTTAGTTTATCAAAGAAAAATTATACAGAATTGGAGAAGGTACTGTAAGCTGTTTTGATGGCCTCCAGGAAGCTTCGACATTATTTTCAAGCTTACAACATAATTGTTCCTTCTTCACAACCTTTGAAGGATATTATAAGAAACCGAGAAGCTACTGGAAGGATTGGAAAATGGGCTGCAGAGCTCAATGAATTTTGTATTGATTATGTCCATAGATCTTCGATTCAGTCCCAAGCGTTGGCAGACTTTATTGCTGACTGGACGCCAGGAGCTCAGGAAGAAGAAATGAATAAAGATGCCGAAGCATGGACAGTGTTCTGCGATGGGTCTTGGGGAACCTTCGGAGCAGGAGCAGCTGCTGTGTTGGTTTCACCTTCCAAAGTTAGAACTTGTTATGCGGCAAGACTTGATTTTAGTTGCACAAATAATATTGCTGAGTACGAAGCTCTGCTCTTGGGTCTCCGGAAATTAAAGACAATGGGGATCAGAAGGGCTATTCTTAAAACTGACTCCCAAGTTATTTCTGGTCATATTGACAAGAGCTATAAAGCAAGAGATCCGAAGCTTGAAAAATATCTAGATACAGTTCGAAGGATTGAGGCTTCCTTTGAAGGATTCTCTGTCAAAAATATTCCTCGCGGAGAAAATGAATATGCTGATTTGTTAGCCAAGTCAGCGGCACAGGGGCTGCCTTTACCTTCGGATGTATTTTTTGAAACAATAAAAGCACCTTTGGTTGAGCTTCTTCAAAGAGCGGTCCTCAACATATCCCCTGTCTATAGTGAAGATTGGAGAACTGAAATCATCTCTTTCCTTTAGGGTAATTTTCTATCAGATGACGAAGCTTACAACAGAAGGTTAGAAGCAAGAGCTCGACCATATGTTATTATAGAAGGGGAATTATACAAGCGTGGGGTCTGTTCCCCGTTGCTCAAGTGTTTGTCCAGAGCCGAAGGTATAGAATTGATGAAGGAAATACATGCAGGCCTGTGTGGATCTCATATCGGATCTAGGCCTTTGTTGGGAAAAGTTTTTCGCCAAGGATTTTATTGGCCAAAAGCAGCTTCGGATGCAGCGAAGCTAGTGCAAAAGTGCGAAGGTTGTCAGAAATGTGCAAGAGATCAAAAACAACCTTCGTCTCTAACTCAGTTAATACAACCCACTTGGCCATTACAAAGGTGGGGCCTTGATTTGTTAGGTCCGCTACCACCAGCACAAGTAAATTTAAGATATGTTGTAGTGGCAGTGGAATATTTTTCTAAGTGGATTGAGGCAAAGCCTTTAGCCACAATAACTTCGGTTACCGTCCAAAAGTTTTTCTGGCAAAACATTGTTTGTCGCTTCGGAGTGCCGAAGGCCATTACTGTGGACAATGGAACGCAGTTTGACTCCGAAGTTTTCAAAGAGTTTTGTGACCAAATTGGCACGAAGATCCATTTTGCATCAGTTCGACATCCAGAATCAAACGGACTAGTCGAAAGAGCCAATGGGATCATAATGACAGGAATAATGAAGTCAATCTTCAATCAGCCCAGGGGAAAGTGGCCAGAAGAATTAATCAAAGTGGTGTGGAGCCTTAACACAACAGCGTCAAGATCAACAGGCTTTACGCCATTTAAACTATTGTTCGGTGACGAAGCAATAACACCGGAAGAAGCCAAAGTAGGATCTATAAGAACAATAACTTCGGCAGAAGGCGAGGATGAAGCTGATTGCTCTGTGGAAAAGGATGCTATAGAGGGGATCAGGCTTCAGGCTGTGGAAAACATCAATAAATACCAAGCCGAAACAATAAAATGGCGTGACAGAAAGGTTCGGTTGAAGAACATTAAACCAGGACATTTGGTGCTTCGGAGAGTGGCCAACCCAGACAAAGTAGGCAAACTACAGCTGAAGTGGGAAGGCCCTTTCTTAGTAGTATCTTCGTCAAGACCCGGTTCCTACAGATTAAAGGACATGGATGGCAACGACATCCCTAGATCGTGGAACGCGGATGAGCTTCGGCGATATTATGTTTAGCTTGATGTAATTTTTTTTTCTATTCCTTTTTTCTAGCACCCTTTTCCTTTCCAAAGGGGGAGAAAGGTTTTTAATGGGGCCACAACATGTAATTTTCCTTATTTCAATTCTATAAGAATGATATCCCCCAAAAATGTAAATGTAAATGCAAAGGAAAAAGAAAAGAAAACAGGGAAAAGCTCAAAAGTCGTTCCTAAGGGAATGCAGAGCTTACAGCGAAAAGTCAACGCTGATTCCGCCGAAAGTAAAAGGTGAAGAAGCTCCTAAGGGAGGCTTACAGCGAAAAATAAACGCTGATTCCGCTGAAAGTAAAAGGCGAAGAAGCTCCCAAGGGAGGCTTACAGCGAAAAGTCAACGCTGATACACCGAAAAGTAAACGGTGAAGCCGAAAAGTAAACGGCAAAAAGATTTGAATCGTTCCTAACGGGATGAAAGGGCTGTAATCATGATTTTTAAACATGTGTCTCAATATTCATTTGCACAATACATTCCATCATGTCATTTGCATTCATAAACATTCATTTAGACATATATAGAATCATCATCATACCACACAAAAAAGGCAGGTGCTTCGGCAATGAGAAAAGACTTCGAAGGAAAAAAATTTTATGCTTCGTTGTGTACGAAAAGAAGGGAAGGTGTTTTTCGCCTTCGGCTCAAAAGAGGAGTTTCGTCCACAGCAAAGCAGATTGGATGAAGATAACGGAAACAAAATATATTACAAGGTATGCACAAATTTACATGAGTTGTTCCATAATTATGTTACAAAAGTCTCTGCAGAATTTTTGCAGGAAAGTATGGTGAAGCAACTATCAAGCTTCAGGCTAGTTTTCGTCAAAACTTCAGCTTCGTCATACTTCAACTTCATCATCCTGCGTATATCAAAGATCAGAATAAGAAAGGTGCAAATTTCAAGGAGAAGGTAGAAGTAACAAATATAAGTTTCTTACCGGCTTAAGATGACTTCGAGCTTCGTCACCTGCCATTTTTCGCCCCCATTTACCCAGATCTGGGTCATGAATCTATTTCCAATGCTTGGGGCCAGGCTTGGGATATCTATCAGATCTGACGCTGATAAGCCAAAGTTTGGTCTATTCAAAATATTTCCATGCGTACAGCCGGCCTTCTGAAAAGCGGCAGGTGTGCCCCGAGAAGCTACCATGGCGCAGAAGTCGGCGTGCCCACCAATAACTTCGTCAAGAGCATCAACCTCGCCTTCAATATATTCTAATGTGCTGGGCAGGTTTGCAGCCGAAGGTGTAAATTTTTCAGAGCTGGCTCCGATAGAATGAAACACATCCTTCAGCCGCTGCACGCATCGGCTACCGAAGCTTAGGCATTTCTCTTGAAGTTCTTTCAAGGATGTTTGCAGATTTGAATTTTTATCCATCTCAGTTTTAAGACTTGTTTCAAGGTGTTTCTTTTCCTGCTCAAATTTTTCTGATTGTTTAAGCAATTCATTCTTTAAGCTATCATTCTCGGCTTGGACTTCAGCCAAGGAGCCTTCCATAGACTGAATAACAAAGTCCTTCTTTTCCAATGCACCTTCGTGCTCTTTAGCCATGATTTCAAAATCTTGGATGGCGAAGTCCTTCTTTTTCAGAGTAGCTTCGTAATTTTCAACTTTTTCTTCCAAATCTTTGATGATAACCTTGTTCTTCTCCTCTTCGAGATCTTGTTGCATTTTTAGAACCTTACTTAATAGTATACTCTGTCAAAACAGTCTTCATTAGAAAACAACCTAAAAATTAATAATAATAAAATGGTAATAATGTTTTTTACCTTAAAATTAGCATAAAGCAAGCTTCCAGCGATATGGTGTCGCTGGTAGCGGCAGAGGTCCGCTTCTAGCTTCAGCAGGCCAATGCTTTTCGAGAGGGTTCTAATAATTTTAGCCTCGCTGCGGTTTCGAAGACATCTCAGTTTCCCTTCGTTAACTCCACCAAATAGCATAGCCCCAGGCTTATATCCACAGGATACGACATATTTTTTAAGCTCTTCTTTTTCAGCATCTGTTAATTCTTGTCCAAGTAAATCCTGAAATTTAAAATCTCCTTCTTCCAAAACGTCTTCAACTTGCTTTTTCTCCTTTTCAGTAGCTGCGCTTGCCGCGACTGCAGCAGCTTCTTCTTCAGCCATTTTCAGGAGTATATTATCAATAACTTCAAGTGTGTCTTCCAGGTTCGGATCTTCTGTGGCCCCGGCTTCGGCCCCGACAGTTTCGGCTCCGCCGGTTTCAGCTTCGGGAGTTTCCACTCTGGTGGCTTCGGCTGCGGCACCTTTGGCAGTTTCGGCGGTCTTGGCAACAACAATTTTTGATACCGATGTCGGTGATGGTGTCCCATGGATCACATCTGTCACTTGAATGATTCTTCGTTTTTTCGGCTTCGCAGGACTTTCTACTGCCGAAGTCTCTTTGCCCTTCTGAAAAAACTTTGTCAGTTCCGGTGCCAGCGGACATAGCTTGACAGACAAAGATTCAGTCATTACCTTCAAAATTTCTTCCACTTCTAGAGCAGAAGGTGCCACAGACACTTCTTCATTTCGGGCCAATATCTCTGGTTCTGGAGATGCTGGCTTCAGAGATGCAGGCTTCGGATACGCAGCTTTTCTCTTTCTTGGAGCAATTGCTTTCGGCTCAAGTTTTTCTTTCTTCTTTTCTGGTTGATCTTCGTCGTCTTTAGTTAAAACGCTGGCCACTCGTTTTCTTTTCTGCCCTTCGGCACCCTTGTCTAGCCGCTCGTAGTCAGGGTATTCAAAACCTATAGCATCAAGCACTCTATTTAGTCTTCGTTTCGGGCGGGTGTCGAAGGCTGCTGTCATCAATTGATCTTCTTTTTTAGAATAATTTCCAAGAATTTCAGTACTCATTACTTCAATTGTTTCGAACCATTTTTGGCAGGGTTCTTTAAAATATTTCTTGAACTTGTAATGGTAGGGCAGGCGGACAAGTTCTCCTTCTTTCTTCTCTTTTTTGAGCTTCGGCATAGCCCATTCCTTCATAGTTGGAAAAATTTTGAACGACAGAAATTCCTGCACAAGATCTCTAGTGCCAATGTGCTCAGCAATAATCCTGAATTCAGCCAATGCGATTTGAGTTGGACCTTCTGGTGTCATATTGCAGTGGGGTCTGGTCTCTCCGAATATCAATTCAAGCGGGCTCTGTACTAGCTTCTCCTTGTCATCGTCAACTTTGACGTAGAACCATTCTGACTTCCAGCCTGCCGGCCACTTGCTTCGATAACTGATTACAGGAAACTTCGTAGTCTTCCGATAGGCAAAATTATAACAACCAAAATTTTCATGTAACCCATCTTTTCTGGCCTTAGTTTGATAATGTAGCTCGTGTACCCGGCAGAAACCTTCGGCAAATGGCTCCACCCCCTGGCTTCGGAGAGCCCAAATATAAACACTAAGCCTAACAATAGCATTAGGAGTTAATTGATGAAAATAGATACCAAACTTTTTTAGCACATCGGCAATCATCCTATTCAAAGGAAATCTCAAACCAGCTTTGAGGAAACTCTTGAAAATCACTATTTCATCCTTCTCTGGCTTCGGGGTAGTTTCCTCTCCTCCGAAGCGAATCAGCTTCCTCTCATCTTCGCTAAAGTAGCCCGATTTTACCATCTTCGGGAAATCAGCCTTGGAGATTGTTGACTTTCCGAAGTCCAGGTGGCTAGGCTTGCTTGGTATCGCGATAGTGTGATCATCTTCAGAATCAGTCTCTTCAATATCTGCTTGTTCTGCTTCGGCAGCAGGGGCGATCTCCGATGTCACCAATCCACTTCGCCTCATCGCTTCCGAGATAGGGACAGTTTCCGCAGCCTCGGCTTCGTCTCCTTCGCGCTCAGCCCTAGCAGTAGAGCGCACTCTGGCCATTTGATTTTGAGTATCTTGAAAATTGCTCAGAAATTATTAACCTCTTTCCCGAAGCCCTTCTTCTGACGAAGCAGACGCCAAACTAGAGCTTCGTTCGAATGCGAAAATCAAGCTTCGACTATGGTTAAAAAATTTGGCAGCAAAACAGTGCAGTAGCAATGAATGCTGTGGTAACTTCACACCTACCCGTTTGTTTATATAGTGTTGCAGGAAGGAAGGTGAATCGTCGGGATTTTTACACCAAGCAAACGATTGCTCGCACCCGCTGAACAGTGGACCGCAAAAACCAGAATAGTGAACCCGCATGGTGGAATCACTACGCGCTCGAAAATTGTATCGTTTCTCGACAACGAGCTCAGGGAAGGTGTTTTTCGGACCTTCGGCTTCCTGAAGACTAAGAGACTTTTTTTACGAATCAAGCTCATTACGAAAAATGATCTAGCACCGTGAAGGGGCTACTGTTGGGACCACGCTTCGTCGCCGAAGGTCCCGCAGAAAGAAACAGCTTCGGCTGAAGCTGCTTGTACGTGACGCCGAAGGTATCATTCATGAAGCTTCGATATTATAACATATCCGAAGATGAAGGGTCGAACCGACTTAAAGATGGAATGACCTTTTAGCTCATAGGGGTCTGAGTCATTGTTATAAACTTTTATGAGGGGCATGATTGTAATTCTTCACAGGCTGTGTCCTGTGCCTATAAATAGTGAACAATATTCCTTTACTGTTCACGCATTCCGGTAATTGCAATCAGATCACTCGGAAATTGTCATTTGTCAAGGCAAAGGTATAAATGTATTCAAATATTATGTTCAAACATCTAAAATTTACAAAATGTATAAATGATGTCATTTATTTTCAATTTACTTATCTTTAATACTTTATATCCTGCATTATCTCGTATTACTTTTAAGAGTTTAATTACAAAGGTAATACCTTCGTAATTCCATCATTGTAACCTTCGTCCGAAGTTCAGTAAATCCTTGGGGAAATAATGCTTCAGCGGACGAAGGACATCAATATTTAACATTTTATGTTGCCTTGTTCTTAATTCATAGCATTTGAGAGCAAGTCCCCAACAACAGCAAAGCAAATTATACATGGACAAAGGGGTAAAGATATATTACGAGGTACGCACAAATTTACATAGATTTCTTTACAATCATATTACAAAATTTTCTCTAGAATCTTCTGCAGCAAAGCCTTTCGGAGCATCTGTTAGGGCTTCAGCTCATCATTCTTCAGCTTCATCATCCTGTACATATTAAAACAGAATGAGAAAAGCGCAGACCTCAAGGAGAAGGTAAAAATAACAAGTATAAGTTTCT
Source organism: Zea mays (assembly GCF_902167145.1). Classification (NCBI taxonomy): domain Eukaryota; kingdom Viridiplantae; phylum Streptophyta; class Magnoliopsida; order Poales; family Poaceae; genus Zea; species Zea mays. The sequence continues at coordinate 31,279,311 of NC_050103.1, forward strand.
CACTGGCTTAAGGTGGCTCCGAGCTTCGTCACCAGCCATTTTTCGAACATCGTTTATCCAAATCTGGGTCATAAACCTATTTCCTCTGCTTCGAGCTAGGCTGGGGATGTCAATCAAATCTGCTGGCGACAAACTGAAGTTTGGCCTATTAACAATTTTCCCGTGCGTGCAGCCAGCCTTCAAGAAAACAGTAGTTGTGCCTCGAGAAGCTAACAGGGCGCAGAAATCGGCATGCCCAGCGATAACTTCGTCAAGTGCATCAACTTCGCCCTCAATGTATTCAAAGGTGCTTGGCAGGTTTTCAGCTGAAGGTGTAAACTTATCAGAGTTGGCTCCAATTAAGTAAAACACATCCTTCAGCCGCTGCACACATCGCTTGCCGAAATCTAAACATTTTTCCTGAAGCTCCTTCAATGATTTCTGCAAATTTGAATTCTTCTCAATTTCGGTCTTGAGACTTGTTTCAAGATTCTTCTTTTCTTGCTCAGATTTTTCTAATTTTATGAGTAATTCACTATTTAATTTGTCAATTTCGGCTTGAGCTTCAGCCAGCGAACCCTCCATAGAGTGAATGACGAAGTCCTTCTTCTCCAAGGCAGCTTCGTGATCTTTAACTTTATTTTCAAGGTCTTGAATGACGAAGTCCTTTTTCTTCAAAGCAGCTTCGTAACTTTCGACTTTATTTTCTAGATCTTTGATTGTAGCTTCGTTTTTCTCGTCTTCAAGATCTTGTTGCATCCTCAGCACTTTACTTAGTAATATACTCTGGCAAAACAATTTTCGTCAGAAAACATCTTAATTCATAAAATAATAAAAAGTTAAGAGTTTTACCTTAAAATTAGCGTAGAACAAGCTACCGGCGATATGCTGTCGCTGGTACCTGCAGAGGTCCGCCTCAATCTTTGGCAAGCCAACATTCTTCAAGAAAGTCCTAACGACTTTGGCCTCGGTTCGATTCCGAAGGCATCTCAGTTTTCCTTCATTGACTCCGCCAAACAGCAGAGCCCCTGGTTTGTACCCACAAGATACAGCATATTTCTTCAGCTCTTCTTTTTCAGTTTCTGATAACTCTTGCCCTAGTATATCTTGAAAATTGAAGTTTTCCTCTTCCAAAGTATCTTCAATTTGTTATTTTCCTTTCTCAATTGTTGTGTGCACCGCGGCCGCAACAGCTTCTTCCTCAGCCATTTTTAGAAGCATATTATCAATATCACCAAGTGTGGTTTCTAGATTAGGATCTTCGGCAGTCTCGGTTTCGGCACCTTCGGCTCCGGTGGCTTCGGCTCCGGTGGCTGCGGTTTCGGCAGTGCCAGCGCTTTCAATAAATGGTATTTTGACGCCGATGTCGGCGGCGGTGTTTGATGAATGACATCGGCCACTTGGATAGTTCTCTATTTTTTCAGCTTAGCGGAACTTTCTGTTGCTGAACGTTCTTTTTCCTTCTGAAAAAACTTCGTCAGTTCTGGCGCCAGCGGACTTAGCTTGATAGGCAAAGGTTCAGTCATTACCTTTAGAATCTCTTCCACTTCGGCAGCAGAAGGTGTCGCAGGAGCTTCTTCCTCTTGGCCCGACGTCTTTGGTTTCGGGGATGCAGCTTTTCTTTTCTTTGGAGCAGCTATCTTTGCCTCAGGGCTCAGTTTTCTTTTCTTAGAAATTTCTTTGTCCTTTTTAGACAATTTGGTACCTTCTTTGTCAAGGGCGCTGGCAACTCTTTTTCTTTTCTGGCCTTCGGCAACTTTGCCTAGTTGCTCATAGTCAGGATAATCAAAATTCAAAGCATCCATCACCCGATTCATTCTTCGCTTCGGACGAGTACCGAAGGCCGCAGTCATTAACTGATCTTCTTTCTTAGAATAATTGTCGAGGATCTCGTTGCACATAACCTCAATTGTGTCCAGCCACTCTTGGCAAGGTGCTTTAAAATGTTTTTTAAACTTGAAATAATAAGGTAGCCGAACAAGCTCCTTTTTCTTCTTCTCCCCTTTCAGCTTCGGCATATCCCATTCCTTCAAAGTTGGGAATACTCTGAAGGCTAAGAATTCTTGGACCAGATCCCTGGTGCCAATGTGCTCTGCAACAACCCGAAATTCGCCCAGTGCAATCTGGCATGGGCTATCTAGATCCATGACGCATTGGGGTCTAGTTACTCCGAAGGTTAACCTTAAAGGGCTCTGAACTAGCTTTTCTTTCTTTTCATCCACTGTGGGGGATAGATATCCCCCGGGTCCACTAAAGAAATAAAAGATCTCCCGAAAGGCCCAAGGGCCCAATAAATCGTAAGATCGTTCTTTTGTGGGCCTGGGGAAAAACGATCAACAAAGCAGAGAAGACGTAAGGCTGGATTGGAGCAAACCCGGACGGCCCACAATGACGAACAAGTAAATCCCAACGGAGACCCGACTTTCCCGCGCTGAAGCCCCCATGCAATGGAGCCGTGCGAGGATAAGTCGGCGAGGATTACGTAGGGATAAACTCAAGAGATTCACTACCTTTCAGCTACTTGTTGTTATCATATCCACGTGTACTGCCCCACGGTCGAGTATATAAGGCCTAGGGGGCACCCCCTCAGGAGGATCGACCCTATTTTTGACCAAGCCACTTACGTAAACTCTCTGAGCCTTCAATCCAGAGAGCCTTCTTGTAACCGCACTCGAATACTCACCAGGATGTAGGGTGTTACGCATCTCTAAGCGGCCGAACCTGCAAATCTTGTCCACTGTCCCTCGTGCAATCAGGCACGAACCATTTTGCTACAGTCGTTGACACCGTCGTACTCCTAAAACACCTTGAGGGGTAACCCCGGGTGTGCGGTCGGACCCAAAACACCGACATCCACTTTGACATAAAACCATTCACTCTTCCAGCCAGCTGGCCATTTCGTACGATAGCTGATAACTGGATACTTGGCATCTTTCCGATATGCAAAATTGTAACAGCCGAAATTATCATGCAGCCCATCTTCTCTAGCTTTTGTCTGGTAATGAAGCTCGTGTGCCCGGCAAAAACCTTCGGCAAGTGGTTCTGCCTCCTGGCTTCGGAGTGCCCAGATGTAAACACTAAGCCTAACAATGGCGTTAGAGGTTAACTGATGAAGGTAAATTCCAAATCCCTCTAAAACACCTGCAATCATCCCATGTAGGGGAAATCTTAACCCTGCTTTGAAGAAGCTTTTAAAAACCACCACTTCATCTTTTTCGGGCTTCGGGGTAACTTCCTCTCCCCCGAAGCGAATCAGCTCCTTCTTGTCTTCGCTGAAATAGCCTAGCTTCAATAACTTAGCCATATCACCTTTGGTAATAGTAGACTTCCCAAACTCTAAGTGGCTGGGTTTAGATGGCATTGCACCGTACTCATCTTCAATCTCATCTTCTTCAGCGTCAGCCTGTGTTGCTTCGGCAGCAGGCGTGTCCTCTGATGAAACCAGCCCAGAACGCCTCATTGCTTCGGAAATCGGAACAGTTTCAGTGGCTTCGGTCTCATCTCCATCACGCTCAACCCTGGCAGTGGAGCGTACTCTGGCCATTTGATTATGAATTTCTTGAAGTTTTTTGGAAATTAATAACCTTTTTTTCGAAGCTCTTCTTCTGATGAAGCAGAATCCAAAGTGGTGCTTCGTTTGAGTGCAAAAGTCAAGCTTCGGCTATGGTTAAAATTTTCGGCAGCAAAACAGTGCAATAGCAATGAATGCTGTGGTAACTTCACACCTACCCGTCTGTTTATATAGTGCTTCAGGTAAGAAGATGGATCGTCAAGTCTTTTACACCGGACAAACAGTCGCTCGCACCCACTGAACGGTGGGCCACAAAACCCGAGAAGGTGAATCTGCATGGTGGGACCGCTCCGCGCTCGGAAATTGTATCGTTTCCCGGCAACGAGCTCAGGGAAGGTGTTTTTCGGACCTTCGGCTTCCCGAAGCCTAAGAGACTTTTTCACGGATCAAGCTCATTACAAAAAACGATCTAGCACCGCGAAGGGGCTACTGTTGGGACCATGCTTCGTCGCCGAAGGTCCTGCAGGAAGAAACACCTTCGGCAAATCTGTATATATGTAGTACCGAAATTACCGCTCATGAAGCTTCGATACTATAACGTATCCAAAGACGAAGGATCGAACCGACTTAAAGATGGAATGACTTTTTAGTCCATAAGGGTCTGAGTCATAATTGTAATCTGTTGTAAGGGGCATGATTGTAATTTCTTATAGGCTGCGTCCTGTGCCTATAAATAGATGAACAGTACTCCTTTAATGTTCACGGAATCTTGTAATCGCTAACACATTACGCTGGAATTATTGTTCTCTATCAAGGCGAAGGTATAAATGTACCTAAATATTGTGTTTTAATATTTAAATTCATATTATAAAATAAGTGAATAATGTTATTTATTCTTGTTATTCTATAATATTTTTTATTTTTTATTTCATTTCGCATTGTTTTATCTCTTATCACGAAGGTGTGACCTTCGTGATATATTACCCAAGACCTTCGTCCGAAGCTCATTAAATCCTTTGGGGAGATAATGCTTCAGCGGACGAAGGACGTTAACATTTAACATTCTATGTTGCCTTGTTCTTAATTCATAGCATTTGAGAACAAGTCCCCAACACATCATATTGCATCAATGACGCAAGAAGGGGGTTCAATGTTGATATTCAGAGATTGTTGCGAAGAAACAGTGCCAAGGCACAAAAATAGTTATTGAAGAAGCATACCTTCATCAAACTCTAAAATGGAAAGATCTATTGGTTACTGATTTTACGAAAATTGGATGTTTTTATGAAATATGGATATTATTTACGAAGCACGAAAAGAAGGGAAGGTGTTTTTTCGCCGAAGGCTCAAAAACGGTATGTACGTAAAGTTTTATGCATCGTAAAGAATTGAATAATAAATAGCTTATATATTACATTCAAAGTTACAAAATATTACACATGTTGTCCAACAAATATTACATTCCAAATGTTTTTACAATAACATCTAATCTTCCCTTAGAACTACTTCTGCAGCTTCGTTGAGTAGTTGATCAACAACTTTGTCCATGATAGCTTCGGCCATTTTTCTAATTTCGTCATCCCCCTTTACGTTGGGGTCCGCTAATGGCTCGGCGGGCTCTGAAGGAGGAGAAAGTGCGGCTGTGTTACAAAGTGTAAACAAGTTCGAAATCAAAAAGTTACAACAAAAAGCCAAAAACTAGTAGTCAATACCTATTCGCCCCTTGAGATCCGCACTTTTCTCAGCAGCCTCTGCTACTTTTCTAGCGTCATGAATACCTTTTTCGCTTTTTCGTATAATTTCTTGAGCCATCTCCCGACCACCATTTTCCCAGATGTCGGTGAAAAATTTTCCACCAACCAAACTTGCTTCGGCCGAAGGGTCTTTTATGTCTTCAGAAGATAAGTCAGCTTCGGTTTGTGCCAAGGATTTCACGTGATCACAGCCTTTTTCTCCAAAACAGTGGCGACCCCCCTAGCACCCGAGAAGGCACATATGTCTCCACGGCCATTCAAAACTTCTTCAAAAGCTTCAGCTATGTGGCTGATCCATCCAATTGGGCCCTCGGGGTCGCCCCTTTTCTTGGATGCACGAAGCTCTTCAACGTTTCTTTCTAAATGATTTGCCCATTGTTCACTAATTTCTCGTTTAGCTTCTTCAACTATGCATTCTTCTTTAGCTCTGGCTAGCTGTTTTCGAAGATCCTCAGTTTCGCGCTTTTGAGCCTCAGCTTGAGCTTTGAAAGCAGCTTCGTCTTCTTTTATTTTATTCACCAACGAATGTAATATTTTATCTTTTTTGAGACCTTCGTTCCTTAGTTCAATTACTTCGGAACGAAGGTTGCTTAAGGCTATGGCACACCCTTCATCTTCGGCATCTTTTTGTGCCCTGAGGGCATTGCTAAGTATAAGGCCCTGCAAAAAAATGTGTTAATAAGTTTAAGCAAATGAAAAATTTTGGTTCCAAGGAATAATACAAAGATCTCATTTTTTTCACCTTTAAACTATTGTATGCTAAGCTGTCGGCCAGCTCCTTTTTTGACAACACCGAGAGCCCGTCTTCTAATGTTGGGAATCTGAAGCTCTTGCTCATCTCCCGACAGACAGAAATCTCCTTGTTGTCAGGGAGACAATACAAGAAGCCTTCTTCTCCGCTGCCATTGAATATCAGCGCCCCTTTTGGATATTTCAATTTTTGCGCATAGAACTGAGCTTCTCTTTTTTCTTTTTCGGTCAGATTTTTACTCGAAGCATGACGTAAGACATAGTCAGAAGCTTTAGAAGATGCTTCGGGAATAGATGTGGCGATTTTCTCAGATAAAATTTCTTCTGCAGATTCTTTTTCCGTTTCTTTTTCAATTTCCAAGAGTTCCCTCCTGGTAGACTCTGAAAGCCCAGTTTCAGTTTCCGCTTAACCTTTGGCAGCTTCGGCCTCAGTTTGTGTCTTTGGAGTTTTGGCAGCTATCTTCGAAGTAGAGCTTGAAGATTTTATCGTTTCCAGCACATCTAGCACGTTAACCATTCTTTTCCTCTTGGGAGTTGTTGTAAGGTCTTTTTGTGCCCTCGGCATTGGCATTGGTACCTCAACTTTTGCTGAAGGACTTAAAATTTCCGATGTCTTTGTCTCTTTAGCCCTCGGTTCTTCAATTTTTTCCATCTCCGGCATTATGGTCGGCTCTTCAATATTCGGCAGGGGAGTCGACTCCTTGGCTTCGGTGGCCGAAGAGGTCTCACCGACAAACTCAGGCACTGTGGCCGGTTCAATATAGCGTGTCCGGTGCGTAAGAACCTTTATCTTTTTCCTCTTCGGCGCTGGCTCACTAGGAGCGGCTGAAGCAGCTTCCTTCACAGAAGCCGTATCTTTCCTTTTTTGACCCCGTGTTGGGTAACGGTAGTCAGGATAGACGAACCCAATGGCATCAAATACTCGGTTGAGTCTTTTCTTCTTCCGGCCTCCGAAGGCCGCAGATAGTGCAGTATCTTCTGCCTTCGAGTATGATCCAAGCAGTTCATCGCTTGTGGCCTCAATACATTTCAGCCAGTCATCATCTGGCTCGACGAACTTATCTCCATATCTGAAGGTGTATTTTAACCTAACTAGTCCACCTTCGTCAGGTTTGCTGATGGTTTCCTTTGGCATTTCCCACTTTTCCACAAGTGGCCATACTCTGAAGGCAGTGTGTTCCTGGATCAAATCCCTTGTCCCAATGAAAGAGCAAACCACTCCGAAGGCCCTCTAGCATTCTTCGGCTGCTTCGTCAATTTCCACCTTCGGTTTCCGAAGGCCAAAACGCTGCCAGATAGGGCGCATGATGATATCTTTAATATCTTCTCGCGTCTTCAAGTCGTTTTTCACATAGAACCATTCCTTCATCCAGTCCCCGGGCCACCTCTTCCGAAAAGTTGGCACGGGACAGCTTGACCCAGAGCTTAACATCCAAAATTGTTATGTTATTGCTCTTTTCCCTAGTGTTTTGTCTCATATAATAACTCATGCATACTACAGAAACTATTTGCATTTGGCTCCAAACCTTGGCTCTTCACGGCCCATACGAAGATTCCCATCCTTATGATTGCTTCGGGAGTAATTTGATGGAGGCAGATTTCAAATATCTTCAAGACTTCAACCACAAAACTGCTTAAAGGAAACCGAAGCCCAGCCTTGATGAAACTTCGGAATATCACGACTTCATTTTCCTCGGGAGTAGGACAAGTTTTTTCTATTTCGTCAGCCCTCACAATAGATAAATCCCGAAAATATCTACCCCTCATATTGACAAGATGGCTTTGTTTAATGCTCGATTTTCCAAAAACTGCATGGCTTGGTCGCCAGGGTCGATCTTCAGAATCTTCACCACCACTTTCCACGTCATAGCTGTCACTATCACCAGTGTCTTCAGATAAACCATCTAAAATCTCCCTAGTAATCTTCTCTGTATTGGTCTTTGCTATTGATTCAAGAAAGCCAAGATTCATCTCCTCGGAAAGGCTCAGCTTCGACTTAGCGACAGCTTTTTTGTCTTCAGACATCTTCGAAAATGCTGAGAAAGTACTCTCGAGACCGAAGCTTAAAAATTTAAAAAGCCAAGCTAGTGTTGGTGCGCAAGAGCTAAAAACTGAGTAAGCAAGAGCAGATGGCAAGAAAGCGTACCAAATGAGACCATGATGTGCTCTTATTTATACGCCTAGTGCGTTGAAAATTGGAAAGTCCCGCTTGTCAGTGACTGTTGCTATTCTAGCAAAGGGGAGGTGTTTTTTCGGACCTTTGGCTCAGGGCCTTCGTCCATGTCGCAATCTGAATTTATCATTCTAACAAATTAATATTGTGAGGGGCTACTGTTAGGGGCCTTCGGCTTCCGAAGGTCCTCAAAAATATGATTTAACAATATTTCTGGAAGTATAAAGCATGAACAGTTACCTTCGGACTTGATTTGAAACCATAGCGTAAAGAAGCATGAAACAAGAAAGAAGGGTGGAACAGAGCCGAAGCTGTGCGCAAGGAAGCTTCGGCATGATGGCAGAAAAGAGGAAACCGACTTAAAGAGGAAAAGACTATTTAGACCCCGATAGATTACTATAGAATTATTATCAAAAGCAAAGGGCCTGAATGTAATTTTGCATGGGCTGCGACCCGTGTCTATATATAGATGAACAGTACTCCCGTACTGGACACGCTGACTTGGCATTCGCTTTCGCGTCACGCTTGTACCCTTACTTCTCTTCGAGCCGAAGGTACATTTATAATTTGTTATTGTTAATACAGTAACACAAATAAAAATAAGTCGATAATAATGTTTAAAGTATTTATGTTATTTTTCACATCTTGCATATGAATCCTTCTTCATCATTTATTGTGCTTACGAAGGTTTGTCCTTCATAACCTTCGTCCGGAATTCATTATATCCGAAGGGAGATAATGCTTCGAAGGACGAAGGACTTTAACATTTAACACTTTCTATGTTGCCTTGTTCTTAACTCTTACCATTTGAGAACAAGTCCCAACATTTTGTTTCGTCCCATAGTCCACAAAAAGCCAAAAAAAAATAATTACGATCAGTTTATTCTGACCTAAAACCATCGCCTTAGCCTTTGCACAATTCAGTTTTAGATTCCGCAGTTCTGAGTTCATGTTCTAGGTTGAGTTTGGTTGCTGGTTTAGATTTGTTTTTTGTTCAATTTGATTCTGTCTATCCGCTTCTATCCTACAAAATCGACCATATCTACAAAACAGATCCTATCTCTAAAACCGACCCTATCCACAAAACAAATCTTATCTCTAAAACCGACCCTATCCACAAAATAGATTCTATCTCTACAACCGACCCTATCCACAAAACAAATCTTATCTCTAAAACCGCCCCTATCCACAAAATAGATCCTATCTCTACAACTGACCCTATCCACAAAATAGATTCTATCTCTAAAACCAACCCTATCCACAAAACCGAACCCCCCACCGCTTCCAACACCTCGCCAGAAACCCTGATTCGGAGTCCAAACATAAAACGGCCATAACTTTTGCCTCGGAACTCGAATTGGGCCCATTTTTTTTTCAAATCGCACAGAATTAAATTTTGCATCCGATTCTTTCCAGCTTTTGTCGGATTCGATGTCTTTAAAATTCCCAAATTCGGCTTGGAAATAGGACTTCTCATTTTCCAAACATTTATTCCGATTTTAGGGCAAACTTGTAGAAATTCAAGAGGACGCGTCATTGCACAAAAAAATCTGAAACTTGGTGTGTTATCTTCTTATGTGCTGCTGCAAAATAGAAAAATATAAAAAAATATTTGAAAAAAAAATCGCAAAAAAAGAAGGGTAGCACGTAACCAGAAACGCCAGTGTTCTGTGTACCTCTGTGATTATTTTGCCCCAAGCCTGTTTTCTTGTTGCACCCATATACTTGTACCTCCTTTCTTGTGCCTTGGTCCAACTGTTCTATTACATTTTCTAGGCCAGCAACTAGGACGAGTACTTGGAACACTTATTCAGCATTGCTATCTGTTACTGACTTATGTGCCACATATATATATTTAGTCAGCCTTCCCTCAACTCCAGCTTTCTCTTGAGCAGAACAGATACTCCTTTGCAATCACACCCATGCTCGTTGGACAGTCACACCGGTCACTGTTTGCCACCTGCAGTGCTGGTAAGAATGTTGTAAGAGCGGGGTAAGACGCTTCATAATTTGTATTCCACCACCAACACCATCCTGAGAGATAGTCATAGGGTTCACATTGTTTGTTGCCTTTTTGTCTCTGTTTTGTGCTAACAATGATAGGACCAAAGAATCAAATGGACAAGGACAAGGGGCTTAAGCTTAACAACACTGAGTGTGTCTCTCAGCTGGAATTGAAGGAGATGATGCGCGCGATGACTGAAGCTTTTAAAAAATACCAGGACTCTGCGGCGACATCCTATGAGGACCTTGATCGACGAGTTGCTGAACTTGTTACACGCATGGACGTACTGGAGGCTCATCCCCCACCACCAACTCCAGCCCCAGCTCACTCTCCTGTGGACGACGACGACGATGACGACGATGTTTATGCACCGCTACGACAACGCCTCGCACGTAATCGACAAGGTATGGGAGGTAATGGTAGACGTCGTCATCATAATCCTAAACTAGACCATGATCCATTTGCTAAGATTAAGTTCTCTATTCCACCGTTCATGGGTTCTTATGATGCTGAAGCTTACTTAGACTGGGAGATGACGGTAGAACAAAAATTTAATTCCCATCTTGTTCCTGAGCAGCATAGGGTTAGACAAGCCACTAGTGAATTTAGAGATTTTGCTATCATTTGGTGGAATGAACTTGTTAACACACGTGCTGCACCACAAACATGGAATGCGTTAAAAGAGGAGATGCGATCTCGCTTTGTTCCCCTTCTTATAGATGTGATATTCAAAAAAATTGCAACGCTTAGATCAGGGAGACATGTCGGTACAGGAGTACTACCAAGAGCTTCAGAAAGGTATGCTACGATGTGGGGTAGTTGAGGATCCAGAGGATCAAATGGTTAGGTTTTATGGGGGATTGAGGCGGGAGATTCAGGATATTGTTGATTATAAAGAATATCATTCTATACAACGCTTGTTCCATCTTTCTATGTTGGAGAAAAAGAATTCTAGGGTCGTCAACAGCGGAGGAGCAGCACTTTCGCGCCACACCAGCCACCGGCGCCAGCCAAGGCGTCATCCTCTTCAGGCATACGGACGTCCACATCTTCCTCCACCAGCGGCACACGCAGCACCGCACCTTCGGCATCATAGGGACACGACAACAGCAAGTCCTTGGTGCCTTCGGGTGTTGCAGCAAAACCTGCTACAACCACCTCTTCCACAGGCCGCTCCTCCGACATCAAGTGCCACCGCTGCTAGGACTTGGCCATATTCAGCAAGATTGCCCCAGCAAACGGGCATACATTACTACTGGTGATGGTGGGTATGTTAGTGCTCCTGATGTGGAAGATGAAGATACTGTTGGAGCTAACATTGCAGAGACTTATGATGGTGATGAAGAGGTTCTTGGTACAATAGCGATCGAGACCTATAAGGCCTTGATTGTGCAACGAGCTTTGAGTGCCACAGCTAGTGATGACGACAACAGACAGCACCACAACCTCTTCAACATGTTCCTCATCATCAAGGACTGCCGTGTACATACCATCATTGACGGTGGTAGCTGCAACAACTTAGTGAACGTTGAGGTGGTCAAGAAGCTTGGCTTCACCACACGATAGCATCCCCACCCTTATCACATTCAATGGTTTAACAACAGCGGTAAGTTCAAGGTAACAAAAACAGCAAGGGTGCATTTTTCTATTGGCTCTTACCATGACTTTGCTGATTTCGATGTGGTGAGTATGGATGCTTGCTCTCTTTTACTGGGACGTCCTTGGGAGTTTGATACTGATGCTATTCACCATGGTAGATCTAATAAATATACTTTCATGCATAAGGGAATGAAAATTGTGTTGCTTCCTATGACTCCCACTAAAATGGTCCACTTTGAACATGAGAAAAAGACTAATGCTAAGCAAAAAGGTGTTTTGAACTCTAAAAATCAGCAACCTATTAAGTTAAAAACTCCTACTTTGCTAGCCATTAAATCTGATCTTGATGAGTTACATGCCTCTATTGGACTTTGCTATGCCTCAGTGTGCAAAAATGTTTTCTATTCCATTGATGATACGTCTATTGCTTTGCCACCGGCTATTGCTAACCTTTTGCAAGAGTATATGGATGTGTTTCCCTCTAAGATACCCCCTAGATTACCACCTGAGTTGCCTTCAGATTTTTGGGTTAGTTCCACCTTTAACATTTCAGATTTGAAGCCATATATGGGTGACGAAGATGAGATCGAGTCGAGGATGACTCCAATTCAAGAGGAGAAGGATGATGAGGACATCACTTCTATACATACAATGAATGGACCGATAACACGATCTCGTGCACGACAGCTAAATCTCTAGGTACGTTCTACTCTAGTCAATTGTGTTTCAGAGCTTACGCTTGGGGCCATGGATGTTTTTATGATTAGGTACCTTGGAGAGGACCAGCAAGGACTTGGGAAAGGCCAACGTGTTGAGCAGGAGCAGCAAGGGCGGCCACAACAGGAAGGAGATCAAGTCCGACTCGGCTGCGACTCCATCTTGGGTTCCAGGACCAGTCTGCACTAAAATGGACACCCAGGATGCATCTGGACTCCGATTGCGATGGACTTGATAGGGTTGGAAAGATAAGAATCTTATCTAACCAACCCAACTGGTTCCACCTTAAAATTCATCCGGAGTCAACGGGAATCATCGAAACAATTCAGTATTCAGATTCTGTTTTGGTGCTGCGACACCGTATTTTGGGCCGTTGGGCCGTGTATCGCGTCGAAGCCCATTAGGGGCGTGTCCAGGGGTCACGCACGCCCTAATACTCTATTTATTTAGCAGCCCCCGCCACATTAGGTTTTGGGTTTTGCTTAGATCTATTCTGTCATCGAACAGTGTCGCCGTCATCGGTTTGTGAGACCCCATCCCGTAATCAATACAATTTTGGTTGTGTTTCTTTCCTGTTCTTGCTTGTGTTCTTGATTGCGCTTGCAGGGATAAGCCTTCATGGTGAGGTCATTCGTGTGTCATGGGTGATAACCAACGGAGCCGTGGTGTAGTGATTGCGAGGAACTGTTCGCTCGGAGCCTTGGATCATCAACGTCGAGATCTCCACTCAATCAAGTTATCATATCTCACGAAAGATCGGGCCGCGTCTTCTATCAATGTGTGGCCATTGATCATCGACCAAAGGCCCATATACCTCAGACCACATATGTTTCCATGCCATAGGTCACATTCTTTGATTTCTGGTCGAGATCATTTCTTGGTCAAATATCCGTAGGTGTTAGCCTTCGGTATTATTGAAAATGTTCCTTTGTGGTTATTTTTGACAAAAATCAGGGTTGTGTGGCCATTGACCATCGACCAAAGGCTCGTACACCTCAGCCCACATATGTTTCATTACCATGGGTCACATTCTTGGATTCTGGTGGAGACCATTTCTTTGTCAAAAATCGGTTGGTGTTAGCCTTCCGTATTATTGAAAATGGTTGTTCATGGTTATTTTCAACAAAAATTGGGATGTGTGGCCATTGATCATCGACCAAAGGCTTGTACAGCTCACCCCACATATATTTTCTTGCCATAGGTCACATTCTTAAATTTCTGGTGGAGACCATTTTTTGGTCAATAATCCATAGGTGTTAGCCTTTGGTATTATTGAAAATGGTCGTTCAATGCTACTTTCATCAAAAATGGGGGTGTGTGGCCATTGATCATCGACCAAAGGCTCGTACACCTCACCCCACATATGTTTCCTTGCCATAGATCACATTCTTGGTTTTCTGGTAGAGACCATTTATTGGTCAAAAATCCTTAGGTGTTAGCCTTTGGTATTATTGAAAATGGTCGTTCATGCCTATTTTCGATAAAAAATGGGGGTTGTGTGGCCATTGATCATCGACCAGAGGATCATACAGCTCAACCCACATATGTTTCCATGCCACAAGTAACATTCTTGGTTTTCTGGTGGAGACCATTTCTTGGTCAAAAATTCGTAGGTGTTAGCCTTCGGTATTATTGAAAATTGTCTTTCATGGCTATTTTCGTCAAAAATAGGGGTTGTGTGGCCATTGATCATCGACCAGAGGCTCATACACCTCATCCCACATATGTTACATTTCCATAGGTCACATTGTTGAATTTCTGGTGGAGACTGATTCTTGGTCAAAATCCATAGGTGTTAGCCTTCGGTATTATTGAAAATTGTCGTTCATGGCTAATTTCGACAAAAATGGGGGTTAAGTGGCCATTGATCATCAAACAGAGGCTCGTATGCCTCACCCCCATATGTTTCCTTTCCTTGGGTTACATTCTTGGATTTCTAGTGGACACCATTTCTTGGTCAAAAATCTATAGGTTTTAGCCTTCGGTATTATTCAAAATGGTCGTTCATTGCTATTTTCGACAAAAATGAGGATTATGTGCACATTGATCTTCGACCAGAGCCTCATGCACCTCACCCCACATATCTTTCCTAGCCATTGGTGACATTCTTGAATTTCTGGTGGAGACCATTTCTTGGTCAAAAGTCCGTAGATGTTAGCCTTTGGTATTATTGAAAATGATCGTTCATAGCTATTTTCATCAAAAATGGGGGTTGTGTGGCCGATGATCATCGAACAGAGGCACGTACACCTCACCCCACATATGTTTCCTAGCCAATTGGGCTAGCTAATGACCCTTTGTGATACCACGTTTCCCAAAATCCACTCTATTCAACCCATACCTAGCTACATCGTTTCTCAAAATAAAATAAAGACGATGGAATATTTAGCCAAATTTCATGAGAGAGTTGTCCAAACATGGGTTACGGTTGTAAGGCACCTTTTTCCACCATACAGTTGCTAAAAAGTTGGAATATAACGAATTCAAAACAATATATAACCTTTTAGAACAGAAATTATGTTTCTATGATATTGAGGGCATTGTATTCACATGAAACGGTATTAGAGTACAACTAGTGGATCAAAACGTTATTGGGCTAGCTAATGACCTTTTGTTATACTATATTTGCTAAAATCCCCTCTATTCAAGGCATACCCAGATGGTGTGTATGTCTACTCAAGTAAAACAACACACATCATTATGCTACATCGTATCTCAAACTAAAATAAAGATCGTGGAATACTTAGCCGAATTTCATGAGAGAACTGTCCAAACATATGTTACTGTTGTAAGGCATCTTTTTCCTCCATACGATTGCTAAAAAGTTGGAATATATAGAATTCAAAACAATAGATCACCTTTTAAACCAGAAATTGTGTTTCTATGATATTGAGGGCATTGTATTCACACGAGACGGTATTAGAGTATAACAAGTGGATGAAAACGTTATTGGGCTAGCTAATGACCTTTTGTGATACCAAGTTTCCCATAATCCCCTTTATTCAAGCCATACCTAAACAATGTTTATGTCCACTCAAGTAAAACACCATTCATCAATATGCTACATCGTTTCTCAAAATAAAATAAAGACGATGGATTATTTAGCAAATTTCATGAGAGAGTTGTCCAAACAAAGGTTACGGCTTTAAGGTACCTTTTTTCACCATACAGTTGCTAAAAAGTTGGAATATAAAGAATTCAAAACAATATATCACCTTTTAGACCAGAAATTATGTTTCTATGGTGTAAAAAGGTGATCTAATGTTTTGAATTCTTTATATTCCAACTTTTTAGCAACTATGCTGTGGAAAAAGGGGCCTTACAACCTTAACCTGTGTTTAGACAGTTCTCTCACACAATTTGTCTAAATTTGCCATGGTCTTTATTTTATTTTGAGAAACGATGTGGCATATGATGTGTGGTGTTTTACTTGAGTGAACATAAACATTGTCTAAGTATGCCTTGAATAGAGGGGATTATGGCAAACTTGGTATCACAAAAGGTCATTAGTTAGCCCAATAACGTTTTCATCCACTAGTTGTACTCTAATAATCTCTCGTGCTAAAAGAATGCCTCGACATCAAAGAAACACCATTTGTGGTATAAAAGGTGATTTATTGTTTTGAATTCTCTTATGCAATTTGGCTAAATTTTCGATGGTCTTATTTTATTTTGAGAAACGATGTGCCATAATGATGTGTGGTCTTTTCTATGAGTGGACATAAATATTGTCTAGGTATGACTTAAATAGAGGGGATTATGGCAAACATGGTATCACAAAAGGTCATTAGCTAGACCAATAAAGTTTTCATCTACTACTTGTACTCTAACACCCTCTCATGCGAATACAACACAGTTGATATCAAAGAAGCACAATTTGTGGTTTAAAAGGTGATCTATTGTTTTGAATTCTTTATATTCCAACTTTTTAGCAACTGTATGGTGGAAAAAATGTGTCTTACAACCGTAACCTATGTTTGGACAGTTATCTCATGCAAATTGGCTAAATTTTCCATGTCTTTATTTTATTTTGATGAACGATGTGGCATAATGATGTGTGGTGTTTTACTTGAGTGGACATAAACACCCTCAAGGTATGCCTTGAATAGAGAGGATTATGGCAAACAAGGAATGACAAAAGGTCATTAGCAAGCCCAATAACGTATTTATCCACTAGTTGTACTCTAGTACCCTCTCATGTGAATATAATGCCCTCGACATCAAAGAAACGTCATTTGTGGTTTAAAAGGTGATCTATTGTTTTGAATTATTTATATTCCAACTTTTGAGCAATTGTATGATGTAAAAAGGTGCCTTACAACCTTAACCTGTGTTAGTTCTCTCACACAATTTGGCTAAATTTTCCATGGTCTTCATTTCATAATGATGTGTGGTGTTTCACTTGAGTGGACATAAACATCGTCTAGGTATGCCTTGATGTCACACCCGGATTTTAGGGATCCAAAACCCGGGCGCGAACATAATCATCAGGTGTGCTGGGACCAAGTCTCACACATATGATGATTCATGGCACAGGATCGAATGTCACATCTTTACTATATAACAGGAGTTCTATACAAAATAAATAAATAATTACATCAAAAGGAGACAACGGTCCAGCAACCCAAAGTTGACTGGGAGACGACGGCCTAGACCACTCACGAACTTGCCACAGCATCCTCCATGCGCCTCATCCTGCGGTACCTGTTCTTGACCTGTGGGGGGTGTGAGACAGCAAGAGTGAGCTCACATACGTTCATCGCTCAACAAGTTGTGGGGAATAATGTGCATGAACTCGCCAAAGGTGGGAGCTCACGTGAAGTGTAAGGCTTACCAAAGAGGATGGTTAGAGCTGAGCATTGCTTTTAAAGTTGGTCAAAATTTTATTAGCAGTTACTAAGTATAAGTAAATACCAACCCAATTAAATAGTAGAACAGAAGTAACATCATCACCTGCGATGCAATGCATATGACAAATTGAATTTAGTTCCATAAGTTAATCATGTGAGGGTCTGAGCTGCTCATGACCGTGAGCACGGCTAGTATACCAGTTTTACACTCTGCAGAGGTTGCGCATCTTTACCCACAAGTCATGTTACCCATCTGCCAAGGGATCGCGACTTCCCATACACCTCTACCGAGGAGGCGAGGCAGGGTAACACTACGAGGCCTTTACAAAGTTCCACTAGCTTTAGAAAACCCGCTACAGTTTATAGGAAGCTCCAATGCAGGAATCCCTTGCAGGACCGCCATCGCAGCAAAATCCTCCCGAGGGCCTCCCTACACTGACCACTCCCCTACTGCCCTTGCCCCTTTCGGGTAAGGTAGTCTTCCACTAGCTTTCCTAATTAATCAGCCAAGGGCGTCCCATTAAACCCTTGTGGTAGCACTGTTTTCCCGGGTGGTCGCTCCATGTTCCAATTAACATAATGATCTTATCATGAACAGTAATAATAAACAGATAATAAAAGTGTGATCATGAATATTGTATCTTTATACCCAAAACCACATAAAGCACTAGCAAGTACTACCCAAAAAGTTCAGTGGTAAACAAGGTATAAAGATAGACAAACTAGGGTATCCTATTGGGTCCCATCAAAATTAACCTATGCAGATCATTATGATTAATTAGAACATGAGTGGGTAAAAGAAGTGATCAAGGGCACAACTTGCCTGGGACTTGAGATTCCAGGTACCAACTTGCTCTTCAGATGACACGTGTCCTCACTGCTAAACGTATCAATACAGACAAACATGGTATAGGCAAAATTAACATTACACCCAACATGAGAATAAACTGCGTGATAATAATCTACACATTGCTATGAGACTAACGCAACTTGAACGGATCAAATCGGAGTTAGAACGGAGAAGTTATGAATTTACTAGGGTTTTATGTGTTTGATACAAGATTAATTAGGATATAAATTTTAAAGTGGCTTTTATGTCAAAACAGAGGCACTAGGCGATAAACAATAACATTATAGAATTATAGAAATTTGAATGTACTAATTTGGAGTTAACATGAATAAAATATGAATTATACAAGTTTTACAACTGTTTTTATACTCAAAATTCAATTTCTAAATCTATTTTTCCTGTTTTATTTAATTCCTGGACTGCGCCTCAAATACAGGAAAGCATAGGGGCAAAATCAGAAGTAGTCCACAGACTCATCCTAGCCCTAGGGTGGACGGCGGGTTCTAATTCTAGCAAGTGGAGGGGCTCTTTAGCAAAATGGCACCGTGAAGGGGTATCTAGGATTTTCGGCCGTCCGATCGGAAATCAGGGGCCCGGATTAGATCGCTGAGGTTTACGAATCGGTACGCGATATCGAGCGCTGGATTAGGAATCAATGGCACGAATTTAAATAGATACGATCTAATCTGAACTTTGCGATCTCCATCCTACGGTCTAGATCTAAAGCGCGAAGGGGTATCCCACGTTTTAATCCTACCCGCCCGCGCCCGATCCGACGGTCGCGAAAGCTTCGTCTTCTACACCTGGCAGAGGACGGAGACGCAGGCCCCTACGGCGGCGCCCATGGCCGGCGAGCCCCAAATCGAAGTCCCCACGAGCTATTTCTTATGCGGTTTAGGGCATCACGAGGAGCAGAGGGAGGCAAAGCTAGGGGTGGGATTATACCGGGGTAGTAGGTCGCGAAGGCACCCGCCCACGGCAGGATGCAGTCCAGAGCTGTCCGCCGAGCTCCGGTGAGCAATTGGCCACGCCGTGCTTGACGCCCGGCCCTGGTAAGCCCCTGTACATCTTCGTTGAATCCCATCGAACCTCACAGAGCAGTCATCGAAGGTTCAACGACGGCACACGCGAGAGACGGCGACCACGGCTCCCACTGTCGTACCCGATGACGACGAACTCTCCTTCTCCTTTTCTCGATTTGTGACGCGATTCACGACGGCGGTCGGGCGGGTCTTATGGGGAGCAAGGAAGTCCGAGCGGAGCAACAGCGAGATCCGAAAGCTGTGGAAGATCCCGGCGAAACGGACCGCAGAGAAATCGATGCGTCTGTTACGGTAGGGAAGATGCTCTTGACAAAGGGGGCTCACAAACAGAGAAACATGAGTCTGCGCGCGTGGAAGGGGCTTGCTGACGAGCGGGCCCGCGTGGCGGTGACAGAAGGGAGCGCGAGCACACGCCACACGGCTGACAGACCGAGTCCACCCGTAAGCGCCAGGAATAAAGAAAAGGGAAAGGAAAGGAGATGGGCTGCGCGGGAGTGAAGGGATGATGGGCCAAAATCAATAGTCTGCGGCCCAGGTAGGTTATAATTCCTTTTCTTTTATTCTATTTGAATTTCCCTTTACTAATTTGAATTTGGTTTTCAATTTCCAATTCCTATTGAAATTCAAAGTTCATGGAAAATTTGTCTTCACATTTATATGCACAATTCCTCTTAATATAGTATGGATACATTTTCTTTATTCCTCGATTTATTCTATTTTGCATCGTGTTTCCTCTCTTGCTTTACATATTATTTCCAATTTTCTAAAGTGCACATTTTTAGGTTAGCTTTAAATTCTCAATTCCATTATTATATTTATTTTTTTATTATTAAATGCTCATACAATTAAAACTCCAACATGAGTGCCAAATATGGTTCTATTTATTATTTTATTCACTTAAGGAAATGTTTTTAAGTAGGGAGATGAGACTTCAAATGTTATGGGAGTTCTAAAGAGATTTTTTTTTACTATATTCTCAAAATGAGATTTAGGGTGCTACAAATCCTACCCCCCTTAAAAGAAATCTCGTCCTCGAGATTTGTAAGAAAGAGGATACAACAAGTTTAGCTTGTAGTCTA
Source organism: Zea mays (assembly GCF_902167145.1). Lineage (NCBI taxonomy): Eukaryota > Viridiplantae > Streptophyta > Magnoliopsida > Poales > Poaceae > Zea > Zea mays. The sequence continues at coordinate 31,299,621 of NC_050103.1, forward strand.
GATTTCAGTTTCTAATTAGTTCTAGTACCAAAGATTTTTTTTCAGACTATATCAAATTATCAGGTGATTAGGAAGGCATATGTATGGCCACCCCATTATGTAGGATAAAAGATGTCCTAGAGGTGTGAATAGTTGTGGGTAAGAAAGAGTAGGGTAAAGAAAGACTTCATCCCAGATTGCGGATCTTGATTCATCTGATGATTTAGCTTGATCTTTGAAGGCTTGGGTTGATGCTTATCCTTCTTTGACGTGGTTGGTCTTCTTTGGTCTTTCTTCTTGGAGGTGCCATCCGAGTTAAGGACATATGGTTAGGATAGTCGGGGTACACGAGGTAGGTAGGTTTGAACAGAGTTGTATTTTGCTTTTGGAACAAATGGACTAGGCAGCCTGTGATGTAGGTTATATTGTTGTTTACAGACAAGTTGGTCTATGACATTAATTTAGGTTAGGTTATGTTTGTTGAAGCAGCGTCTAACCCATATCACCAGATTAACTAACCTGTTAGTAACTCACTTTAGACTGGATCATATTAGATTAGACCATATTAACCATATTAGTTTAGATCACATTAGATTACATTAATTTAGATGGGATCTAGATTAGACTGAATGTGACAAGACTAGTTTAGATTAGATAGGTATATCAGGATAAGATGTATCTGTTAGGATAAGAGAGAATCTTTTAAGATAAGATGAATACATTAGGTTTGATATATTCTAGGTTGTTTTTATCTTGAATTTTATTTTTTTATATTTATGCCTATATGTATGTGCAGATGTAATTGTGGATATTACTCCACAACTAATCACACTCAATCAAAGATCCAAATCAAACAAGTATCATAAGAACAAGCACTCAAGCATATAAATAAAAAAATTTGTTTTTTTTGTTTCTAAGAGTAGATCTCCTATCCTAAAAGTCACTTTAGGCACCGGATTTCAAAGTGTGAAATCCACATTTGTCTTTAGAAAGAAAGGTAAGAATAATCAGAGTAAAGCGGAAATAGATGAGAAAGATTAAGAAAAGTTTAGAAAGAATCAGAGTAGTAAAGAAAGTAAAGGTAAGTAGATAATGGTTGTCCAGTTCTATCTAGGTTTCGTCCTACAGTCAACATTCCTCTGATACCACTTCTGTCACACCCGGATTTTAGGGATCCAAAACCCGGGCGCGAACATAATCACCAGGTGTGCTGGGACCAAGTCTCACACATATGATGATTCATGGCACAGGATCGAATGTCACATCTTTACTATATAACAGGAGTTCTATACAAAATAAATAAATAATTACATCAAAAGGAGACAACGGTCCAGCAACCCAAAGTTGACTGGGAGACGACGGCCTAGACCACTCACGAACTTGCCACAGCATCCTCCATGCGCCTCATCCTGCGGTACCTGTTCTTGACCTGTGGGGGGTGTGAGACAGCAAGAGTGAGCTCACATACGTTCATCGCTCAACAAGTTGTGGGGAATAATGTGCATGAACTCGCCAAAGGTGGGAGCTCACGTGAAGTGTAAGGCTTACCAAAGAGGATGGTTAGAGCTGAGCATTGCTTTTAAAGTTGGTCAAAATTTTATTAGCAGTTACTAAGTATAAGTAAATACCAACCCAATTAAATAGTAGAACAGAAGTAACATCATCACCTGCGATGCAATGCATATGACAAATTGAATTTAGTTCCATAAGTTAATCATGTGAGGGTCCGAGCTGCTCATGACCGTGAGCACGGCTAGTATACCAGTTTTACACTCTGCAGAGGTTGCGCATCTTTACCCACAAGTCATGTTACCCATCTGCCAAGGGATCGCGACTTCCCATACACCTCTACCGAGGAGGCGAGGCAGGGTAACACTACGAGGCCTTTACAAAGTTCCACTAGCTTCAGAAAACCCGCTACAGTTTATAGGAAGCTCCAATGCAGGAATCCCTTGCAGGACCGCCATCGCAGCAAAATCCTCCCGAGGGCCTCCCTACACTGACCACTCCCCTACTGCCCTTGCCCCTTTCGGGTAAGGTAGTCTTCCACTAGCTTTCCTAATTAATCAGCCAAGGGCGTCCCATTAAACCCTTGTGGTAGCACTGTTTTCCCGGGTGGTCGCTCCATGTTCCAATTAACATAATGATCTTATCATGAACAGTAATAATAAACAGATAATAAAAGTGTGATCATGAATATTGTATCTTTATACCCAAAACCACATAAAGCACTAGCAAGTACTACCCAAAAAGTTCAATGGTAAACAAGGTATAAAGATAGACAAACTAGGGTATCCTATTGGGTCCCATCAAAATTAACCTATGCAGATCATTATGATTAATTAGAACATGAGTGGGTAAAAGAAGTGATCAAGGGCACAACTTGCCTGGGACTTGAGATTCCAGGTACCAACTTGCTCTTCAGATGACACGTGTCCTCACTGCTAAACGTATCAATACAGACAAACATGGTATAGGCAAAATTAACATTACACCCATAAACTGCGTGATAATAATCTACACATTGCTATGAGACTAACGCAACTTGAACGGATCAAATCGGAGTTAGAACGGAGAAGTTATGAATTTACTAGGGTTTTATGTGTTTGATACAAGATTAATTAGGATATAAATTTTAAAGTGGCTTTTATGTCAAAACAGAGGCACTAGGCGATAAACAATAACATTATAGAATTATAGAAATTTGAATGTACTAATTTGGAGTTAACATGAATAAAATATGAATTATACAAGTTTTACAACTGTTTTTATACTCAAAATTCAATTTCTAAATCTATTTTTCCTGTTTTATTTAATTCCTGGACTGCGCCTCAAATACAGGAAAGCATAGGGGCAAAATCAGAAGTAGTCCACAGACTCATCCTAGCCCTAGGGTGGACGGTGGGTTCTAATTCTAGCAAGTGGAGGGGCTCTTTAGCAAAATGGCACCGCGAAGGGGTATCTAGGATTTTCGGCCGTCCGATCGGAAATCAGGGGCCCGGATTAGATCGCTGAGGTTTACGAATCGGTACGCGATATCGAGCGCTGGATTAGGAATCAATGGCACGGATTTAAATAGATACGATCTAATCTGAACTTTACGATCTCCATCCTACGGTCTAGATCTAAAGCGCGAAGGGGTATCCCACGTTTTAATCCTACCCGCCCGCGCCCGATCCGACGGTCGCGAAAGCTTCGTCTTCTACACCTGGCAGAGGACGGAGACGCAGGCCCCTACGGCGGCGCCCATGGCCGGCGAGCCCCAAATCGAAGTCCCCACGAGCTATTTCTTATGCGGTTTAGGGCATCACGAGGAGCAGAGGGAGGCAAAGCTAGGGGTGGGATTATACCGGGGTAGTAGGTCGCGAAGGCACCCGCCCACGGCAGGATGCAGTCCAGAGCTGTCCGCCGAGCTCCGGTGAGCAATTGGCCACGCCGTGCTTGACGCCCGGCCCTGGTAAGCCCCTGTACATCTTCGTTGAATCCCATCGAACCTCACAGAGCAGTCATCGAAGGTTCAACGACGGCACACGCGAGAGACGGCGACCACGGCTCCCACTGTCGTACCCGATGACGACGAACTCTCCTTCTCCTTTTCTCGATTTGTGACGCGATTCACGACGGCGGTCGGGCGGTTCTTATGGGGAGCAAGGAAGTCCGAGCGGAGCAACAGCGAGATCCGAAAGCTGCAGAAGATCCCGGCGAAACGGACCGCAGAGAAATCGCTGCGTCTGTTACGGTAGGGAAGATGCTCCTGACAAAGGGGGCTCACAAACACAGAAACATGAGTCTGCGCGCGTGGAAGGGGCTTGCTGACGAGCGGGCCCGCGTGGCGGTGACAGAAGGGAGCGCGAGCACACGCCACACGGCTGACAGACCGGGTCCACCCGTAAGCGCCAGGAATAAAGAAAAGGGAAAGGAAAGGAGATGGGCTGCGCGGGAGTGAAGGGATGATGGGCCAAAATCAATAGTCTGCGGCCCAGGTAGGTTATAATTCCTTTTCTTTTATTCTATTTGAATTTCCCTTTACTAATTTGAATTTGGTTTTCAATTTCCAATTCCTATTGAAATTCAAAGTTCATGGAAAATTTGTCTTCACATTTATATGCACAATTCCTCTTAATATAGTATGGATACATTTTCTTTATTCCTCGATTTATTCTATTTTGCATCGTGTTTCCTCTCTTGCTTTACATATTATTTCCAATTTTCTAAAGTGCACATTTTTAGGTTAGCTTTAAATTCTCAATTCCATTATTATATTTATTTTTTTATTATTAAATTCTCATACAATTAAAACTCCAACATGAGTGCCAAATATGGTTCTATTTATTATTTTATTCACTTAAGGAAATGTTTTTAAGTAGGGAGATGAGACTTCAAATGTTATGGGAGTTCTAAAGAGAATTTTTTTTACTATATTCTCAAAATGAGATTTAGGGTGTTACACTTGAATAGAGGGGATTATGGCAAACTTGATATCACAAAAGGTCATTAGCTAGCCCAATAACATTTTCATCCACTAGTTGTACTCTAGTACCCTCTCGTGTGAATACAATGCCCTTAATATCTTCAAAACACTATTTTTGGTTTAAAAGGTGATCTTTTGCTTTGAATTCTTTATATTCCAACTCTTTAGCATATGTATGGTGGAAAAAGGTGCTTACAACCTTGACCTGTGTTTCGACGGTTCTCTCATGTAATTTGGCTAAATTTTCCATGGCCTTTATTTTATATTGAGTAACGATGTGGCATAATGATGTGTGGTATTTTACTTGAGTGGACATAAACACCATCTAGGTATGCCTTGAATAGAGAGGATTATGGAAATTTGGTATCACAAAAGGTCATTAGCAAGCCCAATAACGTTTTCATCCACTAGTTGTACTCTAATATACTCTCATGCGAATAGAATGCCCTCGACATCAAAGAAACACCATTTGTGGTTTAAAAGGTGATCTATTGTTTTGAATTCTTTTATATTCCAAGTTTTTAGCAACTGTATGGTGGAAAAAGGTGTCTTACAACCTTAACCTATGTTTGGACAGTTCTATCATGCAATTTGGCTAAATTTTCCATAGTTTTTATTTTATTTTAAGGAACGATGTGGCATAATGATATCTGGTATTTTACTTGAGTGGACATAAACACCGTCTAGGTATGCCTTGAATAGAGGGGATTATGGAAACTTGGTATTACAAAAGGTCATTCACAAGCCCAAATAACGTTTTCATCCACTAGTTGTACTCTAATACCTTCTCATGTGAATTGAATACCCTCGACATCAAAGAAATGTCATTTGTGGTTTAAAAGGTGATATATTGTTTTAAATTGTTTATAGTCCAACCTTTTAGCAACTGTATGGTGGACAAAGGTGCCTTACAACCTTAACATGTGTTTGGAAAGTTCTCTCACACAATTTGGCTATATTTTCCATGGTCTTTATTTTATTTTGAGAAACGATGTGGCATAATGATGTGTGGTGTTTACTTGAGTGGACATAAATACCATCTTAGTATGCCTTGAATATAGGGGATTATGGCAAACTTGGTATCACAAAACATCATTAGCTAGCCCAATAACGTTTTCATCCACTAGTTGTACTCTAATACCCTCTCGTGTGAATATAATGCTCTTAATATCAGAAAAACACTATTTCTGGTTTAAAAGGTGATCTATTGTTTTGAATTATTTATATTCCAACTTTTTAGCAATTGTATGGTGGAAAAAGGTGCCTTAAAACCGTAACCTATGTTTGGACAGTTCTCTCATGAAATTTGGCTAAATATTCCATGGTCTTTATTTTATTTTGAGAAACAATGTAGCATAATGATGTGTGTTGTTTTACTTGAGTGGACATAAACACCATTTAGGCATGGCTTGAAAAGAGGGGATTATGGCAAATTTGGCATCAACAAAAGGTCATTAGCTAGCCCAATAAATTTTCATCCACTAGTTGTAATCTAATACCCTCTCGTGCGAATAGAATGCCCTCGACTTCAAAGAAACACCATTTGTGGTTTTAATGGTGATGTATTATTTTGAATTCTTTATATTCCAACTTTTCAGCAACTACATTGTGGAAAATAGTGACATACAAACGTAACCTGTGTTTGGACAGTTCTCTCATGAAATTTGGCTAAATGTTCCATAGTTTTTTATTTTGAGAAACATTATAGCATAATGATGTGTGGTGTTTTACTTGAGTGGACATAAACACCATCTACGTATGGCTTTAATAGAGGGGATTATGGCAAACTTGGTATCACAAATGGTCATTAGCTAGCCCAATAATGTTTTCATCCACTAGTTGTACTCTAATACCATCTCGTGCGAAAAGAATGCCCTCGACATCAAAGAAACACCATTGTGGTTTTAAAGGTGATCTTTTGTTTTGAATTCTTTATATTTCAACTTTTTAGCAACTGTATGGTAGAAAAAGGTGCCTTACAACCTTAACCTGTGTTCGGACAGTTCTCTCACGCAATTTGGCAAAAAAATTCATGGTCTTTATTTTATTTTGAGGAATGATGTGGCATAATAGGTGTGGTGTTTTACTTGAGTGGACATAAACACCATATATGTATGGCTTAAATAGTGGGGATTATGGAAACTTGTTATCACAAAAGGTCATTAGCAAGCCTAATAATATTTTCATGTGTTTGGAAAGTGGACATAATGACGTGTGGTCAAATGTCATGTTTGGTTGTAGTGGACTTGCTGTATGTGGGGTTAAGCTCAAAGCAATTGATTTTAGTTGGTCAGGTATTTATCATTAGTAGAAGCCAAGTTTTATCATAGAGTCCAAGTTGATATCCCAAAAGCACCTCCTCAAAGAGGAGAGTACCTGAAACTATAAGTATAGCCATCATCATTAAACCATCAACATTAATGTATCCAGAGTATCTCTAATCAAAGAGGATCCCAAGGCTGCTCTTAACCGTGAGCACGGCTGATATACTAGTTTCTAACCCTCTGTAGAGGTTGCACACTTTACCCAAAAACCTTGATTCCCTTTCTACTCGAGGAGCGCTACAGCACTACCCCCATTGATCACTTCCTAGGTAGTCTGGTAGGGTATCACTATGTAGCCTTTATAAAAATTCCCTTGTTGTGTAGCCGCCTGTTAGGTTTTATCAGTCATATAAACACAGTACTCCTCCCTAAGGGCTGGTTTTGTGACCAGGGATCACAAGGGGATCCAAGGAGGAGGAATCCCCTTGCTATTCAATAAGTAATTTAATTAATATGACGAATTCTAAGTGAGGCGATTTAACAGCGCATGACAAGGCGCATGACGTGCGAAACAGCATGACAGCACGCGCACAGCACGTGCGAATGACGCGCGGACAAACGTGACATGCGAGAACTATTAAATAGATGACACGTTTAAACTAACTATGTTGATATTTATTTATAAAAGTGCAAGTTGAAAAGTATAAATTAGATTTAATTGGAACGCCAATTTAATAATCATTAGTCAAACAATTATTTAATAAATTATTTAAAATATGTGGTAGCATGGAATATCACTTTTAACATGTAGACAACTTTAATATGAATCTAACACGACTTCAATGGTGTCACGGAACCTCCCAAGGTATTAGGCCCACTTACAGATGTCCTTGTCCTAAGGACCTCAGACAATCATGTAGGATCACTCGACAAGTTCGGTTATCTATATCTTCATCTTATCGCGCAAGAGCGCTTCACCCATCATGCAGACATTACAGGCATAATCGGAGTAAAGAATAAGTGGAAAGGATTACAATAACATAATTTACATTCATATAAAATATAGAGAGTATTTATTACATAACGAGTGTTCGAGTGCAGCACTTAATATTACATAACTGGGAGGCAAAACATCCTCCCTCCAACAAGTTTACTGATTTTCCTCCTGCTTTAGCACCACCTTCGAGCAGAAACAGCAAAACTCAGCTTTTTCATCACCTACAACAACATGGGTTCGAAAACCCTGAGTATGGAGTGTACTTTCGCAAGTCTTACCCGACAAACGAAAAAGACTTCTCAAGGATATGCTGGCTTTTGGGAGTCAAGGTAAACCTCATCAAAATTCAAAGACTCTATTTGCAGAAGAGCTTACTATGAGTGGATCCTTAAAAATCCATTTTTATTATCAGATTATGTAGTTACCAGCATCTAGAGTTCTTACTATCCCACATCAAACACTTGGCCTATGCTAGCCGTCTTTTATCAACCTTTTAGTTCACTGGATTGCTACGTGTAGGGCAGTGACCAAGTCTTCATGTCCGAGAAGTAACGGCGATCCGAATCGATTAATACCCAGCTGGGGATCTCCAACACACGACATATGTAGCACTTAACCCTTGCATATGTCAACTCGCCACCGGGTTTCTCAAGACCAGAATGGGTTCACGCTAACCGCGAGGACAGATGCACCACCATCCAGCCTCTTGCCACGGAGGGTACACGCTACTCTCGCCATCTCTCCACTCCCATTGTGTGATGGCCTTTCTGGTATTGGTCCGACCGAGGCAAAGCTTACCCATGATGAGGCATGTGGCCAGTTAAAAAGTTCTCGATCATGAAGCCTACATCGGTTCGGTCCTTAAGCGACTCAAACAGAGACACTACACTGAGACTTCCTTCTCGTGCAAGTCACCCGCCCGGTCTCGTCTTTATCATTTACAACCCAAAGTTTGGTACCTGACAGAGGTATATTTTTTCAGATGTTGAACCCATCATGGCCATGATAGATTCACCATCAAGTCTTTTCTTTGAAAACTTCCCATCCCATATGAAGCATCATCTTTTGTTTAAAACAAAACATTTTGTTTTCTAAAGCAAAGCTAAGCATCAGAAAACTTTAAGTAAATTAGGTATCAAGGAATGGTAGGAAGGAAATGCAGCAATTGTATAGCACACAACTCCTATCACCTAATGCATCATCTCAAGTGATAAAGAGTTTAAAACAACAAGGAAAGGGGTAAATGCACCGGGGCTTGCCTTGTGTTGCAGGATGTTCTGGGTCTGTCCCACAAATGTCAAAACAGAAGTTGTTCTCAAATGGGGGATTCTCAGCTTGCGGGACAACTTCTTCTTCGACTACAACTTCTTCTTCGTTTTCTATACATAACAATACATATACATGAATGCTTATGTGATGTTATGAATATGTAGGTATGTAATAGAAACATACTAAGTTGTATCCTAAATACAACTTTCCTTCATGGTACACACTAGTCACTAGGGTTTCCTGAGTTAGTATTCTATTAGGGTTAGGCAATTATACCCTAAGAAGCTAGTGTATTGGGTTTGGGACCAAACAATGTCCAAATCCTTTCAAACTCCACCCAAGGGCTTTAATCATCAAACTAAGCTTACCCAAAAAGTTTTACTATTTTTGGAGCTACCAAATTAATTCTAAAATTCTAAAAGGTTGGGTTTAGGCATCTTTAAATGCTAAATAATTATAAGTTTGGACTAAAAATCATGGAACTATTTTTATTAAATACTAGATGAATTTAGGAGTCTAGCAAAATCAGTCCCATAATTTTACCATTTTTCTAGATATTCCTACAATTTTCCAAGTCTGGCAGAAAAGAGGAAAAGGAAAACTATGAATAGTACTGGGCCAATTCTGGCCCAAACCGGCCCACAACCAGGTAAAGCGCGCTCGCGCGCTCCTGTGCTGGCGATTTTGCGCAGAAGTCCTCGACTATTCGAAAAACCCGTAAAGACTCATTATTCCCTATTCACTTGTGTCTCTGACATGCGCACTAAGGCCCCTCTCTTCTTTCTTCTTCACAAGACCAGGTCCCCGACCATGGACGACGGTGTGGGTGCTCCGGCGAACTTGTACCGGCCTCAATACCCAATAATCCATGCTCGACATTGGTCTACACCTAATTCTACCCTTGGCGCTCCACTTGGGATCACCAATTGAACCCGGACGCCGTCCTAAAGCTTGGTCCACGTACACCCGTGGAGTTTGAGACTTTCCCGACGCGTTCCTAATGATCTAGTGTGGTATGGCTTAATTGGCCGAGCCGACGAGCATCACAAGCATGCTAGGGTGTTGAAACACGGACAAAGAGGGCGAGGGCGGACATGGAGGTGGCTGGCCACGGCGTGGCGTCTCACGGCGGCGCAGACAACCGATTTGGGGGAAAACGAAATTCTCCGGCTATGGTGGCTAATCGAGGGCGAGGGTTTGTGCTCAGGGTTCGTAACAAGCTAGTGGAACAGGCTGAGGCATCAATTTATAGAGGACGGTTGCGAGGAGGGCGAATTTGAATGGAGAAGCGCTCGCGGTGAGAAGGGAGAAGAGTCACCAGAGTTCGCTAACGTGGCGTTCACTGGTTAACGGTTAACGACGGTCACTGCCGAGTCTTCATAGCTTGCGACGATGTGGTGAATCAACTGAAGGCGTGTCATAACCGAGATAAATGGTGGCACGACAGCGGCAGTCACGTTGCCGGTGCAAGTGGGTACGGCGACAGGGCAAAATAGTGCCCCAAGTTCATCCTCGCTCGAGATCTTTTCACCGTCGATCGTTATCCGCACGCTAGAGCGCACGAATCGTAATGCCGGAGAGGATCGCGTCGTGGAGTTCACCGACGGCAACATTCACTACAAAGAGGGCGAGGGCGGACCTGGAGGTAGCTGGCCACGGCCCGACGTCTCACAGAGGCGTAGACAACCGATTTGGGGGGAAAACGAAATTCTCCGGCTATGGTGGCTAATCGAGGGCAAGGGTTGGTGCTCGAGATTCGTAACAAGCTAGCGGAACAGGCTGAGGCATCAATTTATAGAGGACGACCACGAGGAGGGTAGATTTGAACGGAGAAGCGCTCGCGGTGAGAAGGGGAAGAGTCACCGGAGTTCACTAATGTGGCGTTCACTAGTTAACGGTCTACGGCGGTCACTGCCGAGTCTTCACAGCTTGCAACGACGTGGTGAATCGTCTGAAGGCGTGTCATAACCGAGATAAAATGCGGCACAACGGCGGCGGTCGCGCAGCCACGTCGCCGGTGCATGTGGGTACGGCGACAGGGCAAAACAGTGCGCCAAGTTCATCCTCGCGCGAGATCTTTTCACTGTCAACCGTTATCCGCACGCCAGAGCGCACGAATCGTAATACCAGCGAGGATCGCAGCACGGAGTTCACTGGTGGCAACGTTCACTGCATCTGTGATCTTTTGCAGATATTGTACCATCGCGTTCTTCATCAATCGTTATGACAGAGCGAATTGAAGAGCTTTGTTCTCCAATTCTCATGTGACAACCTAGTAATATGTCTATAGCAAAGTTGATCTCCTACAAACCAGCTTTGATTTTGTTATAGCATCCTTAATCAAACATCCACTGGATCTTATTCAAAATCGCTCTCAAAGTTTGTCCTAGTTCACTGTCAGTCGAAATTCAGCTTCAGGGGTGAATGACAGCCTAACTTTAAGTCCATTTATCTCCCATTTTCATACAGCACCAATGCTTAGTCTCTTAATCAAACTTGTACCCCTATAGTACCTCTATAAACTTGTTGTAGTGACTTAGGGCAAAATCTTCATGGATTAAGAAATATAAGGCCCCAAAGACAGCTCAATCACCTTGATCTCAGTGTTAGCCATATGGGTGTCCTTGTGGCCTTTTACATATTAGTCCAATTTGTTCCAAATTACTTGAAAATCCTCCAATGTAAAAGTTGTTTAGTTTTTTATACTTTACCACTTTGATATCTGCATTTTGGTCCAAAAGTGCCTAGAACTCAAAATCACTTTATAGGGCAGAAATTAGGGTTTCCTGGGTTCTCTTTAGGGTTTTGAGTGCTCTAGGGTTTCTGTGCCACTCAAATCCATCAATTTTAGTCTCTTATTAACATTTCCAATAACTTTTGAGGTAATACTCAATTTGGCCTCACATACACCCATATACCGCAATCCCATGCTTAAGTACCCTACTATACGGTTAAGAAGCACTTCAAGTCACCACATCACACTTGTTTTTGAAGTTTTAGCCTAGTGGATGCATTCTAGGTGTAACAAACATAATGACATGTTAATGCATATGATGCCATGCTCAAATTTTAGTTCTAGTAACACCAGTGGTGTTACAAATGGTGCGAAATGGATTTATAATGCAAAAGATATTGAATAGTTAAATCAATCGAACTTTTGCGCACAGTTAAATAAAATTCCAGGGTCTATTTTGCAAAAAGTTCCTTTTTCTTTCTTCCTCCTTCCACAACCACCATGATAAGGGGGTGGGGCTAGGCTCGGCTGCATGGGGGCAGGGGCCGCGGGGTGGGGGCGCCCGGCCGCCACGTCGCTAGGCACCGGTGAGGAGTGGGGCATTGGGTTGCGGGCGGCGAGCCGCCGGGGACTGCTCGGCCTGGCCGGCCGCACCGCCGCACAAGGGTAACAGGGGGCACGGGGAGGGGGGAGGGATGGAGTGGGGAGAGGGGTTGGGCTGTGAAAAAGGAGAAAAATGAAGAACTGCCATGAACGGTAATGGAGAAAGCTCATTGGAGGGGATAAAGTTCACCGGAGCCGAGAAGAAAACCGTCGATTGACGGCGAACCAGTGATCCAACCGACGAATCGAAAGCACTAAGACGAAACCCTCAACAAGACGAACACAACGACACTCTCAGATTTCACCAACAATGCATGGATTGAAAGTAATTGCTCGTTGGAGTTGTCGCCGGAGTTGGTACCGCCCCGAACTTCAGCGAGCAATTTTGGGAATTGTGGATCGAATCTGGTAAAATGGTTTTGAGATTTCGAAAGGACTCGATGAGAGGATTCCATCCATATATATTGCTAGAGTTTGAAGATATTTTATTATTCGTAATAAATCAATTTTGGTTCTCAGAAAATAGAAAAAAAAATCAGAAAAATATGGAAATTTACCTGAAATTTCTACAAGGTATATTAAGATGTTTCAAACACTTTTGCATTTAGAAACACTATGCAACAACATGGATGCAACAACCAAATCACCACCAGGTCTCTCGCCAATATATAACAAAATAACTCTCCATTATTTTAGTAAAGGAAAAAAGAAAAGCAAAGAAAAGAGGGAGTAACACCTGAACTTTGAGTATAGAGCAAAGAAATTTTTATACCCCAAAATTTAGGGTGTTACAGACCTATCCCCCTTAAAAGAATCTCACCCCGAGATTCAAGGTTGGCCAACAAAGAGTTCGGGGTACTTTGCTTTCAGATCATCTTTTCGTTCCGAGGTTGCTTCTTTCTTAGAGTGGTGAGCCCATCTGACTTTGCACATTTTGATGGTATTTCTTTGGGTGACTCTATCTGCAGTTTCTAGAATCTACATTGGTTTCTCTATGTGTTGGAGACTTGTTCTCAAGTGCTATGAATTAAGAACAAGGCAACACAAAATGTTAAATGTTAATGCCCTTCGTCCTTCGAAGCATTATTTCCCTTAGGATATAATGATCTTCAGACGAAGGTCATGAAGGACATAGCTTCATCGTCGCGGTATATGTTAATAAAAGGAGAAGCATATGAAATGTAAAAGACAACATGAACAATTATATAGCGTTATCAATTCATCCTCATTATATTATCATGGAAAAATAGAAACAATATTGAATTACGTATGTACCTCCAGCTTGACAGAAGGTAAAAGTACAAGTGTGATGCACGAGCAAGTACAAGTCAGTGTGAACAGTATGGGGGCACTGTTCATCTATTTATAGGCACAGGGCGCAGCCTGTGTGGATTTACATTTGTGTCCTTTACAGCCAGTTACAGTCATAACACAAATTATTATGGGCCAATTGGTCTTTTCATCTTTAAGTCGGTGCAACCCTCGTCTCAAGGCATGTCGTTATGCCGAAGCTCCCCGGATGGTTGCTTCGGCTTTGCTTCTGTGTTGATCTTCCGAAGGTGTTTATCCTTATGGGACCTTCGGCGACGAAGCAGACCCCCAACAGTAGCCCCTTCATGGTGCCAGATCGTTTTTCGTAACGAGCTCGACCCGTGAAAAATTCTCTTAGGCTTCGGAATGCCGAAGGTCTGAAAAACACCTTCCCTAAGCTCGTTGTCGAGAAACGATTTAAATATTCTGAGTGTAAGGTGGTCCCACCATACAACAGATACGCGCGATCTGGTGATTCGCCTTCTCGTGCACTATGGTCCACCGTTCAGTGGGTGAGGACGACTGTTTAGCTGGTGCGAATGGCTTGACAATTTACCTTCCCACCTGCACCACTATATAAACAGACGCATAGGTGTGAAGTTACCACAGCATTTACTACTATTGCACTGTTGTGCTGCCGAAAAATTTGACCACAGCCGAAGCTTATTCATCGTATTCTGAATCGAAGCATCGCTTTGCTTTAGCTTCGTCATAAGAAGGAGCTTCGGCAAAGCTACAAAAAGTCATCAACTTTGTCAAAACCGTAAGAAGTTCAGTATCAAATGGCTAGAGTGTGTTCAACAGCTATGATTACACGCGACGGAGAGGAAGCCGAAACTGCTGAGACTGCCCCAATCTCCAAAGTAATGAGGCAGTCGGGAGTGGTTGCGACAGAGGGTGCCTCTGACGAAGGTGCACCTACTGCCGAAGCTGAACAGGCAGATAATGAAGAGGGTGATGCTGGTGAAGAAGAGATAGATTATAACACCATTATGCCATCCAAACCGAGCCACTTGGACTTTGGGACATTGACTGTCTCCGAAGCTGATATGCCCATGATGATAAAGCTAGGCTACTTTGGGGAAGCCGAGAAGAAGCTAATTCATTTTGGTGGGGAAGAAACTATTCCAAAGCCAGAAAATGATGAGGTGGTAGTTTTCAGAAGTTTTTTCAAAGCAGGATTGAGGTTTCCTCTGCATGAAATGATTGGGGATGTTTTGAAAGATTTCGAAATTTATCTTTATCAGCTGACTCCTAACGCCATCGTTAGGCTCAGCCTCTTTATCTAGGCCCTTCAAAGCCAAGGGGTGGAGCCACTTGTCGAAGCCTTCTGCCGGGTGCATGAACTTCACTATCAGACGAAGGCTAGAGAAGATGGACTGCATGAGAATTTCGGCTGCTATAATTTTGCTTACCGCAAAGACATGAAGACTCCGGTGGTCAGCTACCGCACCAAATGGCCAACCGGCTAGAAGAATGAGTGGTTTTATGTTAAGGTTGATGAGCAGAAGGAGAAGATAGTTCAGAGCCCACTAGACCTAACCTTCGGGTTAACTAGGCCTTTGTGCGACATGCTACACGGGTCACCATGCCGAGAAGCTATGGGCGAATTTCGAGTTTTGTCTGAGCATATTGGTACTACAGGTCTGGTACAAGAATACCTAGCCAATAGGGTGTTTTCGACGTTGAAGGAATGAAATATGCCGAAGCTTAAAGGAGAAAAGAAAAAAAATGAACTTGTTCGACTGCCCTATCATTTCAAGTTCAAGAAACATTTCAAAGAACCCTGCCAAGAATGGTTGGATACGATTGAAGCTATGTGCAATGAAATCTTGGGCAATTATACTAAGAAAGAAGATCAATTGATGATCGTGGCCTTCAGCACGCGACCGAAACGAAGGCTGAACCGAGTAATGGATGCCCTGAAGTTTGAGTATCCTGACTATGAACGGTTAAGCAAGGGTGCCGAAGGGCCAAAGCGAAAAAGAGTTGTTAGTGTAATGAAGAGGCGAGCTGCTAGAATGATAGAAGAAGATGAGAAAGCTTTAAAAAAGAAGAAATCCAGCCCTGAGCCAAAGATGGCTGTTCCAAAGAAAAGAAAAGCTTCAGATGCGAAGCCAAAAACAGCTGATATAGAAGAAATTCCTTCAACGCCTCCTATCGCTGATGTGGAGGAAATTTTAAAGGTAATGACCGAATCTTTACCTCTCAAGCTAAGTCCACTAGGGCCACAACTGATGAAGCTTTTACAGAAGAAGGAGGAGCCTGTGGCAATCAAGAAGCCTGCGGAAAAAAGTCGAAGGATCATTACTATTTTTTATGCTATTGAAGAAACACCACCGTCGGCCTCGGCGTCAAAAACACCGGCTGCCGAAGATACCGCAGCAACCAAGGCTGCCCCCGCCGAAGCTATAACTGCCGAAGCTAAGACGGTCGAAGATACAAATCTAGAAGGCACTTTTTCTGATATTGATAAGATGATCTTGAACATGGCCACGGAAGAAGTTGCCACAGCTGCCGAAAAGATCCTGGCCCCAGTGCCCGGGAAAGAGAATGAGGTTGCCGAAGAGACTTCAGAGGAAGGGGATTTTAATTTTCAAGACATACTTGGCAAAAAGTTGTCTAAAGCTGAGAAGGAAGAATTGAGGGATTACACAATATCATGCGGCTATAAACCAGGAGCATTGATCTTCGGTGGTGTTGCCGAAGAGAGTTTAGGATGCCTCTGGGACCGGATTGGGGCGAAGGTTGTCAGCACTTTGTCGAAGAGTGTTGGCTTTCCGAAGCTTGAGGCCGACCTCAGTAGATACCGACGGCAACATATCGCCAGCAGTTTGTTTTATTCTAATTTCAAGGTGAAGTTCTTAACTGAACTTTATTATTTGTTTTTGAGGTGAAGGTTACTCCTGACGAAGGTTATTTTTTAGAGTCTACTGTTAAGCAAAACCTTGAGGATGCAGCAAGACCTTGAGGACAAGAAAAACGAAATTATAATTGAGGGCTTAGAGGGCAAGATTAAAGAGCACGAAGCTGCTTTGGAGAAGAAAGATTTCATGCTTCAGACAATGGAGGGTTTGCTGGTGGAAGCTCAAGCCGAGATTGCTAGGTTAAACAGTGAACTCTCCACAAAATTAAAAAGCTTCGAACAAGAGAAGAAGGATTTTGATGCGAAGCTTGAAGCTGAAGTTGCAAAAAGTTCAAACTTGCAAAAATCATTGAGGGAACTGCAAGATAAATGTCTGAACTTCGGCAACCGTTGCGTGCAGCGACTGTAGGAAGTCTTCAACTCAGTTGCAGCCAGTTCTAAAAAGTTTAAACCTTCAGCTGAAAACTTGCCAGGCATCTTTGATCATATTGAAGGCGAGGTTGATGCTCTTGATGAAGTCATAGTTGGGCATGGTGATTTCTACGCTCTTCTAGCTTCTCGTGGCACAGCTATCGCTTTTATGAAGGCTGGTTGCACGCACGGGAATATTGTAAACCGGCCAAACTTCAGCTTATCACCAGCAGACTTGGATGACATCCCCGGCCTGGCCCGAAGCATCGAAAACAGATTCGTTACTCAAATCTGGGCAAAGGGCAGGCGAAACTTGGCTGGTGACGAAGCTCGAAGCCACCTCAAACCGGTAATAAATTCATACATTATGCTTACCTTTTCCTTTAAACTTGAATTTACCTTATAACACCTTGTTATGTACAGGATGACGAAGCCGAGGAGCAATGAGCCGAAGCTCGATGGATGATTTGAAGCTTATCGGATGGTGATGAAGCCGAAGACATTGCTGAAAAAACTCATAGAGAAACTTTTGAATTATCCTTGTAAAGAATATTGTAATTTAAGAATCAGATTCTACTATGTAAATTTGTCCATACCTTGTAATATATCTTTTACCTTTCTATCCATGTATGAACTGCTTTGATGTGGACGAAACTTGTATTTTTTGAGCCGAAGGCGAAAAACACCTTCCCTTCTTTTCGTACACAATGAAGCATAAATTTCCCTTTCACTGAAGTGTTATCCTTATAGCCGAAGCAACTGTCTGTATCTGTATGATATGATGATGATGATCCTATGTATGTCTAAATGAATGTATATGAATGCAATGTATGATGTAATGTAACGTGCAAATGAATGTCCAAACACACACATACAAAGCCACATCCATAACCTTCATTCCCTTAGGAATTACTGAAGTCTCTTTGCCGCTTATTTTTTGGTGTAAGTTCTGCATCCCCTTAGGAACGTCTTTTGATCTTCTTCGCCTTCTATTTCGGCGGTATTTTTCGCATTGACTTTTCGCGCTTCGCCTTATATTTCGGCGGTATTTTTCGCGTTGACTTTTCGCGCTTCGCCTTATATTTCGGCGGTATTTGGCTCTGCATTCCCTTATGAACGACTTTTGAGTAGGAAACTTACGCTGCGCTCCCTTGGGAACGACTTTTTTGTAGCTTCATTGTGCTCTGCATCCCCTTAGGGACGACTTTCGAGCTTCTCCCTTTTCTTTTCTCTCTCTGCACTCGATAGTGCATGCTCAGATTTTACATTTTACATGGTTTGGGGGATCTTACTCTCGTAGAGCTGAATAAGAGAAGGAAAATTACATGCTATGGCCCCATTAAAAACCTTTCTCCCCCTTTAGAAAGGAAAAGGGTGCCATAGGAAAAAATAAAAAAGTTTACATTAAGTTACACATAGTATCGTCGAAGCTCATCCGCATTCCAAGATCTAGGAATGTCGTTGCCGTCCATATCCTTTAATCTGTAAGAACCGGGTCTTGACGAAGATGCTACCAGAAAGGGTCCTTCCCACTTCAGCTGAAGCTTGCCTACTATGTCAAGGTTGGCTACTCTCCGAAGCACCAGATGTCCTGGCTTAATGTTTTTCAACCGAACTTTTCTATCACGCCATTTTATTGTTTTGGCTTGATATTTGTTGATATTTTCCACAGCCTGAAGTCTGGTCCCTTCTATAGTATCTTTTGTCATATAATAATTAGCTTCGTCTTCCACCGAAGCTACTGTTCTTATTGACCCCGCTTTAGCCACTTCGGGGGTTATAGCTTCGACACCAAACAATAACTTGAATGGTGTGAAACCTGTTGACCTTGATATAGTTGTATTGTGGCTCCACACCACTTTAACCAACTCATCTGGCCACTTTCCTCTGGGCTGATTGAAGATTAATTTCATTATTCCCGTCATTATAATACCATTTGCCCTTTCAACTAGTCCGTTTGATTCCGGGTGCCTGACTGATGCAAAATGAATTTTTGTGCCAGTCTGATCGCAGAAATCTTTGAAAGTTTCAGCATCAAACTATGTTCCATTGTCCACAGCTATAGCCTTCGGCACACCGAAGTGACAAACTATATTCTGCCAGAAGAATTTTTGGACTGTAGCCGAAGTTATTGTAGTCAAAGGCTTCGCTTCGATCCACTTAGAAAAATATTCTACCGCCACCACGACATATCTCAAGTTGCCCTGCGCTGGTGGAAGTGGACATAGCAGATCCAGGCCCCATCTTTGTAACGGCCAGGTTGGTTGTATTAGCTGAGTCAATGACGAGGGTTGCTTCTGATCTCTTGCACATTTTTGGCAATTTTTGCACTTTTGAACCAAATCTGCTGCATTTGAAGCTGCCTTCGGCCAATAGAATCCATGTTGGAAAACCTTTCCCAGAAGAGGTCTGGACCCAATGTGGGATCCACACAATCCTGCATGTATCTCCTTTATCAATTCTATACCTTCGGTTCTGGATAAGCACTTGAGAAGTGGGGAACAAACTCCATGTTTATATAATTCCCCTTCTATTATGACATATGGTCTTGTTCTTGCTTCCATTTTTTTGTTATAAACCTCATCATCCGAGAGACAGTTACCCTAGAGGAAAGATATAATCTTAGTCCTCCAATCTTCACTATGGACAGGAGATATTATGAGCACTGCTCTTTCGAGAAGTTCAACCGAAGGTGCTCTTATTGTCTCAAAAAATACTTCTGAAGGTAGAGGAAACCCCTGTGCCGCTGACTTGGCTAGCAGATCAGCATGCTCATTTTCCCCTCTTGGAATATTCTTAATAGAAAATCCTTCGAAAGAAGCTTCAAGCCTTCGAGCTGTGTCCAGATATTTCTCAAGCTTCGGATCTCTTGCCTTGCAACTCTTGTCAACATGACCAGAAATAACTTGAGAGTCTGTTTTAAGGACTGTCCTTCTTATTCCCATTGCCTTTAACTTTCGAAGCCCCAAAAGTAAAGCTTTGTATTCAACAATATTATTTGTACAGCTGAAGTCAAGCCTTGCTGCATAGCATGTTCTGACTTTGGAAGGTGCAACTAGGATAGCAGCTGCACCTGCACCGAAGGTTCCCCAGGAACCGTCGCAGAACACTGTCCAAGCTTCGGCATCTTTATTTGCTTCTTCTTCCTGAGCCCCTGGCGTCCAATCAACAATGAAGTCTGCTAACGCCTGGGACTGAATTGAGGATCTTTGCACATAGTCAATACTAAATTCGTTAAGCTCCGTAGCCCACTTTCCAATCCTTCCAGTAGCTTCTCTGTTCCTCATAATATCCTTCAGAGGCTGTGATGAAGGAACAATTATGTGGTATGCTTGAAAGTAACGCCGAAGCTTCCTGGAGGCCATTAACACAGCATACAACACCTTCTCCAATTCTGTATAGTTTTTCTTTGTTAAACTTAGAACTTCAGAGACAAAGTATATTGGGGCTTGCTTTTTAATTTGTCCTTCAAGCTTCTCCTGTACAAGCGCCACACTCACTGCAAAGTGCGAAGCTGCCACATACAATAGTAATGGAGCCCCTAGTGCAGGTGGAGTTAATGTTGTTAGATCAATCAAGTATTGCTTCAGCTCTTCGAAGGCTTTCTGTTGAGCTGGGCCCCATTGAAAAACTTTGGTTGACTTTAGTATTTCAAAGAATGGCAAGTTTCTTTCTGCTGATCTAGATATGAATCTATTCAATGATGCCAGTCTTCCAGTCAGCCGTTGGGCCCCCTTCTTTGTGCTTGGCGGCTCCATCCGAAGGATAGCTTCGATCTTGCTTGGGTTAGCTTCAATCCCCTTCGTTGAAACTAGACAGCCAAGGAACTTACCCTTCTTCACTCCAAAGACACATTTTTCTGGATTTAATTTTAGACCAGCTTGCCTGAAATTAGCAAATGTTTCTTGCATATCAGTAATGTGATTTTCTTGCTTCATGCTTTTTACTATGATATCATCAACGTATGTTAGCACATTTCTACCTATCTAGGAATGAAGGACCTTGGATGTCATTCTGCTGAAGCTTCCTCCAGCATTCTTGAGCCCCTCAGGCATCCGAAGATAGCAATAGGTGCCACTGGGAGTTATGAAGCTAGTCTTCGGCTCATCCTCCTTCTTCATCCATATTTGATGATATCCTAAGTAGCAATCCAGCAGACTCATAAGCTCTGAAGAAGCTGCTGCATCTACAAGAGAGTCTATTCTTGGTAATGGAAATTTGTCCTTTGGACAGGCCTTGTTAAGATCTGTGAAGTCAATACACATTCTCCATTTGCCATTGGCCTTCTTCACCATAATAGTATTGGCTAGCCACTCTAGATATTTTACCTCTCTGATGACACCAGCACTGAGAAGCCTTTTTACTTCATTCCGAGCACCTTCGGCTTTATTATCAGACATTTTCCGAAGCCTTTGCTTTCTTGGCCTGAAGGATGGGTCGACATTGAGTGAATGTTCAATGACGTCTCTGTTGACACCATAGAGATCATTGGCCGACCAAGCAAAAACATCTTTGTTGTTGAATAAAAACCTTATCAAAGTTTTCTCCTAGTCTTCAGATAGTTGAGACCCCAACAGTACCTTCTGCTCTGCTATGTCTTCACATAGAAGCATGGGCTTCGGCTGATTAGCCGAAGTAGCCTTCTCTCTTCTGTACTTGTACTGTTCACAAGCTTTGGCTCCATCTATATTGTGGATCGCTTTTGAGTCTGTCTAATTTCCTTCGACCTTTCTGGTAGCTTCTTGACTTCCATGAATAGCAATGGGCCCTTGCTCCGAAGGTATCTTCATGCATAGATATGCTGGGTGAAGTATTGCTTCAAAAGAATTGAGTGTTCCTCGGCCAATTATTGCATTGTAGGGATATTCCATGTCGACAATGTCAAAGACAACTTGTTCGGTCCTTGTGTTATGAACAAAGCCGAAGGTTACTGGCATTGTGATTTTACCGAGTGCCACAATCTATCTTCCTTCGAAGCCGCATAGAGGATGTGTAGCATCGTGAATCTTGTCTTCTGGCTCTTGCATTTGTCTGAAGGCCTTAGCAAATATGATATCCGCTGCACTGCCTGTATCAACCAGAACATTATGAACTAGAAATCCCTTGATGACACAAGATATGACCATAGCATCATTGTGAGGATAATCTTTGACCTAAAGATCCTCTTGAGAGAAGGTGATTGGGATATGAAACCATTTTGATTTGATGAAGGGCCCCTGCACCCCAACATGTTGTACCCTTCTCTGAGCCTCCTTCTTCTGCTTCTTGTTGGCTGGTTCTGAGCATGAACCGCCTGTTATCGGGAGCACCAGCTTCATAGCCGAAGCAACTTCAGCTTGATTGTTGAACGAAGCCATCAGCTCAAAAGTGGAAGTGAGTTCACCGGAGGTGGGCGCCAATGTTGGAGACTTGTTCTCAAGTGCTATGAATTAAGAACAAGGCAACACAAAATGTTAAATGTTAATGCCCTTCGTCCTTTGAAGCATTATTTCCCTTAGGATATAATGATCTTCAGACGAAGGTCATGAAGGACATACCTTCATCATCGCGGTATATGTTAATAAAAGGAGAAGCATATGAAATGTAAAAGACAACATGAACAATTATATAGCGTTATCAATTCATCCTCATTATATTATCATGGAAAAATAGAAACAATATTGAATTACATATGTACCTTCGGCTTGACAGAAGGTAAAAGTACAAGCGTGACGCACGAGCAAGTACAAGTCAGTGTGAATAGTACGGGGGTACTGTTCAACTATTTATAGGCACAGGGCGCAGCCTGTGTGGATTTACATTTGTGTCCTTTATAGCCGGTTACGGTCATAACACAAATTATTATGGGCCAATTGGTCTTTTCATCTTTAAGTCGGTGCCACCCTTCGTCTCAAGGCATGTCGTTATGCCGAAGCTCCCCGGATGGTTACTTCGGCTTTGCTTCTGTGTTGATCTTCCGAAGGTGTTTATCCTTATGGGACCTTCAGCGACGAAGCAGACCCCCAACACTATGTATGTCAGGTCTTCTTGGACTTCTAGTCCCTCCACTAGCAATTGCTCCTCTAGTACTCAAAAACAATTCTTCAGCTGAAACATATGGAAAACATCTTGCACCGTGGACAAATATTCTAGTAAGCTAAGCTGGTAGGCCACTTCTACACACTTCGCCAAAATCTAGTACTGTTTGGGGCCTTTGTCCTTCGAAGGTCCTCAACAATGTAATTTAACAACGTCTTCCAACTATGGTTTATGGACAGGTACCTTCGGACTCAGAGTAAAAGCATACACGATGGGAGGAGCATGGTCATGATGAAGGTTGCCGCTGCTCCGAAGCCACGCTCAAGGAAGCTTCGGCTCAATCACAAAAAAAGGGAACCGACTTAAAGGGGAAAGGGTTGTTTAGTCCTCATAGATTTATCTATAAGTCAATAATAAATGTAAAGGGCATGATTGTAATTTCTCACAGGCTACGTCATGTGCCTATAAATAGATGAACAGTACCCCCGTACTATTCACGCTGACTTGTATTCGCTCGTGCGTCACACTTGTACTCTTTTGCCTTCTATCAAGACGAAGGTACTTTTTGTAATTCAATACTGTCCTTATATCTCCATGATTACATAATGAAAAA
Organism: Zea mays; assembly: GCF_902167145.1. Lineage (NCBI taxonomy): Eukaryota > Viridiplantae > Streptophyta > Magnoliopsida > Poales > Poaceae > Zea > Zea mays. The sequence goes on from NC_050103.1 coordinate 31,323,157, forward strand.
TGAATAATATGATATAATTACCTATGTTATTTTTCATGTCATATGTTTCTTCTTCTATTTTAACATTCATTGCCATCATGAAGGTATGACCTTCATGACCTTCGTCTGAGGATCATTATATCCTAAGGGAAATAATGCTTCGAAGGACGAAGGGCTTTAACCTTTAACATTTTGTGTTGCCTTGTTCTTAATTCACAGTATTTGAGAACAAGTCCCCAACATTGGCGCCCACCTCCGGTGAACCCTTTTTTGACCACCTTCGGCAAGCACTGACCTTCGTCATGCCGCCGAAGAAAGCTTCAGTGCCAGGGGCTGCTGCACTACAGCCACTGGACCCAAATCAGGAGACCCTTTCTCTTCGAGAGGCCAGAAGCCAGAAGAGGAAGGCCACTAGCCCAACACTCCAGGAGGAGGAGTTGGACCAAGAAATCAGAAACATGGAGATAATCCATCAGCAAGTACAAAGGAAGAAGGAGAAGATGGCCCGACTGGCTGATCTTCAAAGGCAGATCGACGAAGCCACTGAAGAAGTACGCCATCTTGCTCAAGACGAACAAGATCGAAGGCCTCAACACAGGGAGCTTCATCAAGAAGGCCTATTCAATGAGGATGAATGGTATGATGATTTTAATCATGATACCTTTACCTTTGATGATGCTTCTCCCTTGGCAGCAGAATTGCAGGCTATCCCATGGCCCCCATCATACAAGCCACCTCAGCTCCATATGTATGATGGGCATTCGGATCCAAAGCAGTTTTTGATGGGTTATGAAGCAACCATATCTTCATATGGAGGCAATGCAGCTTTCATGGCCAAATCTTTTGTCATGGCAGTTCGGAATGTGGCCCAAACATGGTATTCTTCTCTTCGGCCAGGGACTATTACTTCATGGCAGAAGCTCAAGGATATGCTACTGACAAGCTTTCAAGGCTTTCAGATGAAGCCGGTCACAACTTAGGCCCTGTTTCAGTGCACGCAAGACCATGAGGAGTACCTTCAGGCATACGTCCGAAGGTTCTTGCATCTTAGAGCACAGGCGCCTATAGTGCCAACGAAATTGTCATTGAGGCCATGAGCAAGGGGCTTCGTCCAGGACCTACTGCCCAGTATTTCGCCAGAAAGCCTCCATAGACTCTGGAGAAGCTGCTTCAAAAGATGGATGAGTACATCAGGGCTGACAATGACTTCTGCCAAAGAAGGGAGGAAGCTTACAGGTTCTCTGAGATGACCAGGGGCTTCGGAGGACGAATCCACCCGAGGCATGTCAGGTCAATTCACAACACTCAGAATGATGACAGAGGAAGTCAGCTGCAGAGGTTGCAGTATTCTTCACAATCTTCGGGGCAGCAATAGAGCTCTTTTCGGCCGCCAGTTCCAAGAGGCAGAGGCGCCAGGGGCTTCAGAGGAAGATATGGGGACCAACCCAGGAAGATTTACTGTCTATTTTGTGGTGAAGACAAGGGTCATACTACAAGAATGTGCTAAATCACCATCCAAAAACAGAAGGAGATCGCAGAAGCCGAAGCCCGGCAAAGTCAACCGAAGCAGGTTCTACACACTACTTCGTGTCACTCACCCTACATACCAGAATATGTAGGTAACCATCCTGCAGCTTCTGTTGCTTCGGCTAGTCAGCCACAGGCTTCTTGGCAACAGCTTCCACCTTCGCCGCCACTACAACCTGCCTATTCACGAGGTCAGCAGCCAGAAGGGAGCCATCACACTCATCAGCAGCGAGATCTCAGGGAGGAATCCGAAGGTCGCACAATCAACAGTACTATGCCAGAATCAAAACACATCTATTGAGAGATATCCTACCTCTGAAGCATTTTTACATTCATTGTCATTTTCTTTTCAATAAGGAACAATCAATGTAAATCTTGTCTTCTTGTCATTTTTAATTTCTTGTAATAGCTTCGTTCTTGTCATAGTGAAATATATCTTTCCCATAGATTTACGAAGCTCAAAAACTGTCGAAGCTCAAAAGTCGTTCCTAAGGGAATGCAGAGCTAAAAGTTGTATTGCAAGTTTTACCGAAGCTACAAAAGTCGTTCCTAAGGAGCGCAGCGTAAGTTTGCCGAAGCTACAAAAAGTTGTTCCCAAGGGAGCGCAGTGTAAGTTTTCTGCTCAAAAGTCGTTCCAAAGGGAATGCAGAGCCAAATACCGCCAAAATATAAGCCAAAGCGTGAATCAACATGAATACCGCCGAAATGTAAGGCGAAGCGCGAAAAGTCAATGCGAATACCGCCGAAATAGAAGGCGAAGAAGTTCAAAAGACGTTCCTAAGGGTATGCAGAACTTACACCAAAAAATAAGCGATGAAGCCGAAAAATAAATGGCAAAGAGATTTTGATGGTTCCTAAGGGGACACAGATATTGTGTTTCAGCGTGGGTATGTGTCTTCGGCATTAGCATCATTCTTTGCATCATATCACCGCATCATATCACATAGCATCACATCATACATCATATCACATCAATGACATCAATTGGAAGCGAGGCCGATCTTCGGAGAATGCTTCATAAAAAATGAAAAGATGCCAAGGCACAAAGTAAGCTGAGAGTTATAGCTTCATCAGTTCTGATGTGGAAAGAGTGATCCATTGTTTACGAAGCATTGATGATTTTACAAAGTGTGGATGATTCTTACGAGGCATAAAAACTCTTCTTTACGAAGCACGAAAAGAAGGGAAGGTGTTTTTTTGCCGAAGGCTTAAAAACGGTATGTACATAAAGTTTCATGCATCGCAAAGAACTGAATTACAAACAATTTACATATTACATTGAAGAATATAAACATCAAACATTACAGACTTAGTTCAGCAAATGTTACATTAATAGCCTAGAAATGTTTTTACAATAGCTACTCTTCTTCCTTCAGAACTTTTTCTGCAGCTTCGGTTAGCAGTTTGGTAACAACTTCGTCGACAATAGCTTTGGCCATATTAATAATTTCTATTGCTTTCTTTGTCTCCGGGTCGGCCAGTGGGTCAAATGGCTCTGGGGGAGGAGATAGTTCAGCTACGGTAGAAGACATCAATTAGTTCGAAGTCACAAAAATAAACAACAAAGCTAAAAGCCATTAAGTAATACCTATCCATCTTTCGAGTTCCACAGCTTTCTCAGCTTCTTTCGTTGCCTCTCGAGCATCATGAATATCTTTTTCGCTCTTCTTCATTATTTCATGAGCCATCCCTCGGCCGCCATCTTCCCAGATACCAGTGAAAATTTTTCCCCCTATTGAACTCGCTTCGGTCGAGGGGTCCTTCGTATCGTCGACAGAGAAGGCAGCTTCGGCCTGGGCCAAGGTTTTAACATGTTCGCAACCTGCCTTCTCCAAAATGGCTGCAACTCCCCTTGCACCAGAGAAAGCACAGACGTCCCCGCGGTCACTCAAAATCTCTTCAAAAGCTTCGGCTTCACCGCTGATCCACTCGATTACGCCCTCAGGGTCGCCCCGTATGAAGTTGTCTTCGTTTGAGTAGGCGCCCACGTTGGCAAAGCTAGTCTTTATCTTTTTTACACATTCCACAGATTTTTCAAAACACCTTTCTTTGGATGCGCGAAGCTCTGCAACTATTTTTTCAAAATAATTTTCCCAGTATTCGCTGTCATCTCGATTAGCTTCGGCAAGAGCGCACTTTAATTTAGCCTCGGCTAACTATTTCTGAAGGTCTTCAATTTCACTTTTCTGAGCCTCAGCTTGAACTTTGGAACTAGCTTCGTCTTCTTTTATCTTGTTTACCAATGAAATTAATATTTTATCCTTTTCAAGGCCTTCGTTCCTTAGTTCAATCACCTCTGAGCGAAGGTTGTTCAGAGCCATTGTGCATCCTTCATCTTCGATATTTTTCTGTGCCCTGAGGGCATTGCTAAGGATCAAGCCCTGCAAGAAGAGTATATTATTAAGCATAAGCAAATGAAATAATTCGTTCTTAAATACAAAAATTGATCTTCACACCTTTATACTATTATATGCCAAACTATCGGCCAATTCATCCTTCGACAGTACTGAGAGCTCATCTTCTAACGTTGGGAATCCAAAGCTTCTACCCATCTCCCGGCAAATGGATATCTCTTTGCTATCCGGGAGACAGTACAAAAAATCTTCTTCTTCGCTGCCGTTGAACACTAATGCCCGCTTCGGATATTTCAGCTTTTGGGCATAGTGTTGAGCTTCTCGTTCTTCTTCTTTAGAGAGTCTTTTTCCCAAAGCATGACGGATGATATACTCAATACTTTCTTTTAAAGCTTCGGGAGCAGGAGCGGCAGCTTTCTCAGGCAAAGTCTGTTCTATAGCCTCTTCCTCTGCTACCTTCTCTTCAATTTCCGAGGGTTGTTTATCAGCAGGCTCTGAAGGCCCAGCTTCAGCACTAGCCTAGCTCACTGCAGCTTCAACTTCGGGCGGCTTTGTTTCAGCTTCGATTTGCGTTTTCGAAGCCTCGGCAATTTTCCCTGAAGGAGTAGAGCTTGAAGCCTTTACTGATTCCAGCACATCTAGTACATTTGCCATCCTTCTTCTTTTGGGAGTTGCCGCAAGACCTTTTTGTATCTTCGGCATTGTTACTTCCGCCAAAGGGCTTAAAATTTCTAACATTTTTGTTCCTTCATTTTTTGGCTCTTCGGCCTTATCTTTACCAGTCTTTGCCTCAGCTTGCTCGGCTGAGGGCGCCTTCGGCATGATGGCCGGTTCTTCAGCCTTCTGCGTAGGAGGAATGGACTCCTTTGGTTCAGCAGCTAAAGAAGTTTCCCCGCCAAACTCAGGCACCATGGCCGGCTCAATATAATGTGGCCAGTGAGTAAGAACTTTCAATTTTTTACTCTTCGGCGCAGGCTCATCTGGAGTGGCTGAAGCAGCAATCTTGGCCGAAGCAGCAGCTTTCCTCTTCTTCCCCCGTCCCCGCAGCGGGTAGCTGTAGTCGGGGTAAACAAAACCAATAGCATCAAAAACTTTATTCAATCTCTTTTTTCCTCGGCTCTCAAAGGATGTGGATAAGGCATTATCTTCCGCTTTGGAATACGGTCCAAGCAGTTCATCACTTGTAGTTTCAATACATTTCAGCCAGTCATCATTCGGTTCATCAAATTTGTCCCCGTATTTGAAGGTGTATTTCAACCGAACCAGCTCACCTTCGCCAGACTTGGTAACAGTCTCTTTCGACATTAACCAGTTCTCTAAAAGTGGCCACACTCTGAAAGCTATATGCTCTTGGACAGACAGTACCAAACGCTTTCTGGCATGCTTCGGCGGCTTCATGGATTTCAACCTTCGGCCTTCGAAGGTCGAAGCGAGACCAAATAGGGCGCATAATAACCTCCTTAACATCCTCCCTCGCCACTAAGTCGTTCTTCACATAAAACCATTCTTCCATCCAATTCCCTGGCCACCTCTTCCGAAACGTTGGCACTGGGTAACTTGTGTTGGGACGGGTGATGAACTCGTAACAACCGAAGTTGTTGTGATATTGTTCCTTCCTCGTGGCCTTCATCTCATACATGAGTTCATGCATGCTGTAGAAGCACTTTGCACTCGGTTCTAGCCCCTGACTCCTTACTGCCCAGTCAAAGATCCCCATCCTTAATATAGCTTCGGGGGTAATTTGATGGAGGAAGATCTGATAAATTTTTAACACTTCGACCACAAACCTGCTCAGAGGGAACCGAAGCCCAGCTTTAAAGAAACTTCGGAAAATCACAACTTCGTTCTCCTCAGGCGCTAGAACGTTGTTGTCTTCGCCAGCCCTCACAATAGACATGTCCCGAAAGTATCTTCCCCTCATATTTTCAAGGTGACTTTGCTTGATGGTTGATTTTCCGAAAATCGCATGACTCGGCCTCCAGGGTCGGTCCTCGGAGTCTTCGCCTCCACTCTCTGCATCATAACTGTCACTGTCACCAGTGTCTTCAGATAGGCCTTCCAGGATTTCTTTGGTAATCTTCTCTGTATTTGTCTTAGCCATTGACTCAATAAACCCAGCTATATAAGGATTAGCAGCCTTCTTCTGCTCAAAGAGCTTCTCCTCTTCAGTGAGCTTCGTCTCAGCAACAACTTTCTTGTCTTGAGACATCTTTTCTTCAGAAATAATGAAAATGTGTCCTTAAAACCGAAGCTTAGAAAAGTCTGAGAAACTAAGCAAGCGTTGGCGAGCAAGAGCTAAAAAATTGAGCAAACAAAGCAACAGGCACAAGTAGCGTACCAAGTGTTGTCAGGGTGAGTTCTTATTTATACGATCGACGCGCTCCAAATTGGAGGGTCATGTCTGTCATTGGTTGTTGCTATTCTAGCAAAGGGAAGGTGTTTTTTCGGACCTTCGTCTTAAGGCCTTCGTCCATGTCTCAGTCTGAATTCGTTATCCTAAACAAATTAATACTGCGAGGGGCTACTGTTGGGGGCCTTCGTCCTCCGAAGGTCCTCAAAAACATAATTTAACAATGTCTTCCAAGTATGTTTTATGGACAGGTACCTTCGGACTCAGAGTAAAAGCATACACGATGGGAGGAGCATGGTCATGACGAAGGTTGCCACTGCTCCGAAGCCACGCTCAAGGAAGCTTTGGCTCAATCGCAGAAAAGGGAACCGACTTAAAGGGGAAAGGGTTGTTTAGTCCTCATAGATTTATCTATAAGTCAATAATAAATGTAAAGGGCATGATTGTAATTTCTCACAGGTTGCGCCCTGTGCCTATAAATAGATGAACAGTACCCCAGTACTGTTCACGCTGACTTGTATTCGCTCGTGTGTCACACTTGTACTCTTTCGCCTTCTATCAAGTCGAAGGTACTTTTGTAATTCAATATTGTCCTTATATCTCCATGATTACATAATGAAGAATGAATAATATGATATAATTACCTATGTTATTTTTCGTGTCATATGTTTCTTCTTCTATTTTAACATTCACTGCCATCATGAAGGTATGACCTTCATGACCTTCGTCTGAGGATCATTATATCCTAACAGAAATAATGCTTCGAAGGACGAAGGGCTTTAACCTTTAACATTTTGTGTTGCCTTGTTCTTAATTCATAGTATTTGAGAACAAGTCCCCAACAGGTATGATCCGATATATCGTGGTGCTAACTTGCCCCTGACTCCGAACCTTTTTACTTCTCTGATAGGTGACACCTTTAGATAGACAAAATCTCCCACTTCATAACTCAGTTCTCTTCTTCTTGTGTCAGCATCATTGTGCTACCTTGACTGTGCTATCTTCAGATTCTCTCAGACCATTTTGATGTTCTCTTTGGCTTCAAGCAAAATGTTGGTACCAAACACATGTCTTTCTCTATGTTGATCCTAGAGCAGCGGAGTTCTACAACTCCTTCCGCATAGTGTCGGAAACGGCGACATCTTCAAACTGTCTTGGTGGCTGTTGTTATAGGAGAATTCCGCATAAGGTAATTTCTTATACCAACCTGACAAATCTTGCAATGCATAGAATATCAACATATCTTCTAGAATCTAATTAGTTCTTTCAGTCTGAGTGTCGGTATGTGAGTGATAAGCTGAACTAAACTTCAAATGCGTGCCCAAAGCTTCTTGTAGCTGCTACCAAAAATGAAAGGTGAACTGTGTTCCTCGATCTGACACTATCTTCTTCGGCACACCATGCAAACAGACAATCCGGGACGTGTATAACTCATCTAGCGTTGCTCCATTGTATGTTGTCTTCACTGGTATGAAATGGGTCACCTTTGTTAAGGGGTTCACAATCACCCAGAGGGAATCGTAACCGGCCCGGGTACGAGGTAGGCCAACTATGAAATCCATCCTGATCTCATCCCATTTCCACTGAGGAATTTGCACCAGATGCAATAGTCCAGCTGGTTTATGATGCTCTGCTTTGGTTCTTTGACAACTATCATAGATGGCAAAATGTTTTGCAATCTCTCTTTTCATACAGTACCACCAAAATCACCTTTTCAGATTCTAATACATCTTCTCACTTCCGGGGTGTATAGAATAGGTTGTCTCATGAGCTTCCCCTAGGATTAGCTCCCGAATGGACTTGATATCGGGAACACACATTCGGTCTTTGAACCAAATCATGCCTTCTACATCTTCTCTAAAGTCCTTGCATCTCCCTTCTAGGATAGGTGACGGATCTCGCTGATCTTCTCATTACCTTTCTATCCTTCTTTGATATCCCGCTCTAGGGTGGGTTCTAGTTCAATTGTCACTCCCTGTGTGCTGTTCAGAAATCCAATGATCAGTCTGTCAAACTCCTTGGCTAACTCATATGGCATCGGGTGAGCGACCATCATACTGACTTGACTCTTCCTGCTTAGAGCATCTACCACCACATTCGCTTTGCCTGGATGGTAATGTATCTCTAACTCATAGTCTTTAATCAGCTCTAGCCATCTTCATTGCCTCATGTGTAGCTCTAACTGGGTAAATATATACTAAAGCCTCTTGTGGTCTATGTAAACATCGCATTTCTATCCATGTAGGTAGTGCCTCTAGGTCTTCAATGCATGAACCACTATCGCTAATTCTAGGTTGTGTGTGAGATAATTCTTCTCATGAACCTTTAGCTATCGAGAAGAGTACGCATCAACTCTTCCTTCCTGCATTAGCACACATCCCAAGCCAGTATAGGGCATCACAATACACTGATAATGGCTTGTGAACATCAGGAAGAACTAAGACATGTGTTGTAGTCAACTTCTCTTTCAGCGCTTCAAAGGCCTCTTGGCACTTTTGGGTCCACTTAAACTCAACTTTATTTGCTAGCAAGGTTGTCATGGGTCTCGCAATCTTTAAAAAACCTTCAATGAAACACCAGTAGTGTTAGGGACTTGTTCTCAAATGCTATGAGTCAAGAACAAGGCAACACAGAGAATGTTAAACGCTAAAGTCCTTCGTCCTTCGAAGCATTATATCCCTTTGAGAGATAATGATTTTCGGATGAAGGTTGTGAAGGACGTACCTTCGTCAAAGCAACATATAAACGAGGAAAGAAACATATGGGATATAAAAGACAATACCAACAGTCATTTATTACCACCAACACATTTCTATTTTATTATTAAGGAAAAATAGAAATAATAACAAATTACAAAGGTACCTTCGGCTTGAAAGAAGGTAAAAGTACAAGCGTGACGCAAAAGTGAATGCCCTGTCCGCGTGAACAGTACGGGAGCACTGTTCATCTATTTATAGGCACGAGACGAAGCCCATGTAAAATTACACCCATGCCCTTTACATTTGCTAATAACTCTATAATAGTCCATCGGGGTCTAAATAGCCTTTTCCCTTTTAAGTCGGTTCCCTTTTCTGTTATCACGCCGAAGCTCCCCTGCTCATAGCTTTGGCTCTGCGCCATCCTTCGTATTCTTTGTGCTTCTTCACACTGTAGTTTTGTCCTAAGTCCGAAGGTACCTGTTCATGTATCATACTCTAGAAACATTGTTAAATCATATTTTTGAGGACCTTCGGAAGCCGAAGGCCCCCAACAGTAGCCCCTCGCAATATTAATTTGTTAGAATGATAAATTCAGATTGCGATATGGACGAAGGCCTTAAGCCGAAGGTCCGAAAAAACACCTTCCCTTTGCTAGAATAGCATCAGTCAATGACAAGCGGGGCCCTCCCACTTGCAACACACTGGGCGTATAAATAAGAAAACACTGTGAGCACATCTGACACGCTTTCTTGCCATCTGCTCTTGCTTACTCAACTTTTAGCTCTTTTGCGCACCAACACTTGTTTGGCTTTTTAGGTTTTTTAAGCTTCGGCTTTGAGAGCAGTTTTTTAGCATTTCTGAAGATGTCTGAAGATAAAAAAGTTGTTGCTGAAACGAAGCTGAGCCTTTCTGAGGAGAAGAATCTTGGCTTTCTTGAGTCAATAGCAAAGACGAATACGGAGAAGATTACAAGGGAGATTTTAGAAGGTTTATCTGAAGATACTGGTGATAGTGACAGTTATGATGTGGAGAGTGGAGGTGAAGACTCCGAAGATCGACCGTGGCGACCAAGTCACACAGTCTTTGGAAAATCGAGTATTAAACAGAGTCATCTTGATAACATGAGGGGAAGATATTTTCGAGACATGTCTACTGTGAGGGCAGATGACGGAGAGAGGACTGTGCCTACTCTCGAAGAGAATGAAGTTGTGATCTTCCGAAGCTTTTTTAAAGCTGGGCTTCGGTTCCCCTTAAGCAAATTTGTGGTTGAGGTTTTAAAGATCTATCAGGTATACCTTCATCAAATTACTCCCGAAGCAATCATAAGGATGGGAATCTTCGTCTGGGCCGTGAGGAGCTAGGGCTTGGAGCCAAATGCAAAAAGTTTCTGTAGTATGCATGAACTGTTATATGAGACGAAACCTTGGGGCAAAGAGCAATATCATAACAATTTTGGCTGCTATAACTTCGTCGCTCGCTCTGGCTCGAGCTGCCCCGTGCCAACCTTTCGGAAAAGATGGCCTGGGGACTGGATGAAGGAATGGTTTTACGTGAAAAACGATTTAAAGGCACGAGAAGACATTAAAGATATTATCATGTGTCCTGTCTGGCAGCGCTTCGGCCTTCGGAAACCGAAGGTGGAAAATGATGAAGCAGCCGAAGAATGCCAAAAGGCCTTCGACATAGTCTGTTCTTTCATCAGGACGAGGGATTTAGTCCAGGAGCACATAGCCTTCAGAGTGTGGCCGCTTGTAGAGCAATGGGAAATGCCAAAGGAAACTATCAGCAAGTCTGACGAAGGTGGACTGGTTAGGTTGAAATACACCTTCAGATATGAGGGTAAGTTTATTGAGCCAGATGATGATTGGATGAAGTGCATCGAAGCTACAAGCGACGAACTGCTTAGACCATATTCAAAGGCAGAAGATAACGCGCTGTCTACGACCTTCGGAGGCCGGAAGAAGAAGAGGTTGAATAGAGTTTTCGATGCTATTGGGTTTATGTACCCTGATTACCGCTACCCGCTGAAAGGGCAAAAGAGAAAAAGCGCAACTTCTAGAAAAGGTGATGCTTCAGTTGCTCTAAGTGAGGTCGCGCCAAAGAGGAAAAGGGTGAAGGTCCTTACTCACCGACCGCGCTTCATCGAACCGGCCTCAGTGCCCGAATTTGGTGGTGAGACATCTACGGCTACTGAAGCCAAAGGACCTGCTCTTACACAGAAGAATGAAGAGCCGGCTGCAATGCCGAAGGCTGAAAAAATTGGAGAGCTGAGAGCTGAAGGGACAAAAACATCAGAAATTTTAAGTCCATCGACAGAAGTTGAAGTGCCAAAAACCCAAAAAGGTCCAGCAATGACCCCCAAAAGAAAAAGGATGGTTAATGTTCTAGATGTACTGGAGACAATAAAGTCTTCAAGCTCTACTCCGAAGAAAATTACCGAAGTTCCAAAAGCGCAAATTGAGACAACAGCCTCTGAAGCCGAAGCTACAAAGCACCAGGCTGAGACTGAAGCTGGGCCTTCAGAGCCCGCCAAGGGGAAGTCCTTGGAAACCAGAGAAAAAGAAACAGAAGCGGCAAAACAAATTTTGGCTGAAGAAACTTCCACTGCCACCCCCGAAGCATTTTCCGAAGCTCTCAATTATATTTTACGACATGTTTTGGGGAAAAAGTTGACTGAAAAAGAAAAGTGAGAAGCTCAGTTCTATGCCCAAAAATTGAAATATCCGAAGGGGCATTGATTTTCAACGGCAGCGGAGAAGAAGACTTCTTGTATTGTCTCCCAGACAGCAAGGAGATTTCTATCTGCCGGGAGATGAGCAAAAGCTTCGGATTCCCGACACTAGAGGACGGGCTCTCGGTGCTATCAAAGGATGAATTAGCCGACAGCTTAGCATACAATAGCTTAAAGGTGAGAAAATGAATTTTACTGAAAAACAAAATTTTTCCATTTGCTTATACTTAATACTGTATTCCTTTTTCAGGGCCTTATTCTTAGCAACGCCCTCAGGGCACAAAAAATCGCTGAAGACGAGGGATGTACCATGGCCTTAAACAACCTTCGTTCTGAAGTAATCGAGCTAAGGAACGAAGGTCTTGAGAAAGATAAAATATTAGACTCATTGCTATATAAAATAAAAGAAGACGAAGCTACTTCCAAAGCCCAGGCTGAAGCCCAGAAGTGCGAAATTGAAGATCTTCAGAAATAGTTGGCTGGAGCGAAGTTAAAGTGTACAATTGCCGAAGCTGACCGAGACGCCAGTAACTATTGGAAAAATTATTGGGAGAAGACAGTTGTAGAACTTCGGTCTTCAAAAGAGAAATGCTACGAAAAATCCATAGAATGTGTGCAAAAAATAAAATCTAGCTTCGCCAACGTTGGCGCATTCTCTAGCGAGGACAACTTCGTAAGGGGCGATCTTGAAGGCCCAGTTGATTGGATCAGCAACGAAGTTGAAGCCTTTGAAGAAATTTTGAGTGGTCGCGGGGATGTCTGCGCCTTCTCAGGTGCCAGGGGAATCGTGGCTATTTTGGAGAAACTAGGCTGTGACCACGTGAAAGCTTTGGCCCAAACCGAAGCTACCTTATCTATTGAAGATACAAAAGACCCCTCGGCCAAAGCAAGCTTAGTTGGCGGGAAATTCTTCATTGACATCTGGGAAATGGCTGTTGGGGACTTGTTCTCAAATGCTTCGAATTAAGAACAAGGCAACACAAAGATGTTAAGTATAAATGCCCTTCGTCCGCTGAAGCATTATCTCCACAAGGATTTAATGAGCTTTGGACGAAGGTCATAAGTAAAGTATCACGAAGGTTTCACCTTCGTAATCATATTTTTAAGACAACAATGAAAAATAAAATAAAATATAAAGCACAAAATATATTCAGATGTTTTATTCTATGAATATACAAGTATAAAAACATAATATTTAGGCACATTTATACCTTCGCCTTGGCAGAAAGTGATAATTCAAGTGTGATGCGTCTGTGATTACAGGATCGCGTGAACAGTGTCGGGGATACTGTTCACCTATTTATAGGCACAGGATGCAACCTGCACAAAATTACATTTATGTCCTTTTCAATCGACTACAATAATGACACAAAACATCATGGGTCTTTAAGTCAATTCATCTTTAAGTCGGTTCGACCCTTCATCTTGAGATTTGTCTTTGTGCCGAAGCTTTATAGATAACAGCATCGCCGCTTGCTTCTGAAAAGACCCTTCGAAGGTGTTCTTTTTAGGATCTTCGGCTACGAAGCATACCCCCAACAATGGCGACTGAGAGATGGCGCACGGATAATAAAAAGAGTGAAAAAGATTCTCATGATGCAAAAGAAGCGACGAAGGCAGCTGAGAAAGCTGCGGAACTTGAAAGGCGGATAGGTATTGCTTAATTGCTTTTGACTTTGTGTTTTATTTTTTGTGACTTCGAACTTACTTATGTTTTGTATCGCAGCTGAGCTATCTCCTCCCCCGGAGCCCTTCGAGCCAACGGCCGACCCAGAAGCAAAGAGAGAGGAAGAAATCACTAAAATGGCCGAAGCTATTTTGGATAAAGCTATTTCTCAATTGTTAAACAAAGTTGTGGAAGTTGTTTTAAAAGAAGAATAGCTGCTATTGTAAAAACATTTGGAATGTAATATTTGCTGAACAAAGTGTGTAGTATTTTTATAATTTTGAATGTAATATATGAGCTGCTTGTAACCCAATTCTTTACGATGCATGAAACTTTACATACATACCGTTTTTGAGTCTTCGGCGAAAAAACACCTTCCCTTCTTTTCATACTTCGTGAAGGATATCCATATTTCGTAAAAACATCCAATCTTCGTAAAAACGTTATGCTTCGTAAGCAATAGATCTCCTTTTCATATTAGAGTTGACGAAGCGGTACTTCTTCAAAACTTATTTTGTGCCTTGGCACTGCTTCTTCGAAACAATCTCCGAAGATCAACATTGTATCCCCTTCTTGTGCCATTGATGCAATATGATGTTATGCCATGCAAATGATGTAATGATGTTATGCTATGCAACATGATATTTGTGTCGAAGATACACACACATTCCCACAGTAGAGCACACAATCTTTTTGCCGTTTATTTTTCGGCTTCACCGCTTATTTTTCGGTATCTCAGCGCTGACTTTTCGCTGTAAGCCTCCCTTAGGAGCTTCTTCGCCTTTTACTTCGGTGGTATTCGCGTTGACTTTTCGCGCTTCGCCTTATACTTTGGCGGAATCAGCGTTTATTTTTCGCTGTAAGCTCCGCATTCCCTTTGGAACGACTTTTGAGCAGAAAACCTACGCTGTGCTCCCTTAGGAACGACTTTTTGTAACGTCAGCAAACTTACACTGCGTTCCGTAGAATGACTTTTTTGTAGCTTCAGAGATACTTTTTGTAGCCACGAGCTCTTAAGAATGAGTTTTCATGCTTCGACAACTTTTTGGATTCCGTAAGTCTGTGTATAAGATATATTTTCACTATGACAAAAACGAAGTTGTTACAAGAAATTGAGAACGACAAGAAAAACTTAGGCTTTCAATGATTGTTCCTTATTAAAAAGAAAAATGATAACGAATGCAAGAACTATTTCAGCAGCAGGATATCTTCTAGTAGATGTGCTTCGACTCTGGTACAGTACTATTGACTATACGAGCTTCGGACTCCTCTCTGAAGTCTCGTTGCTGATGAGTGTGCTGGCTCCCTTCTGGCTGCTGGCCTCGTTGTATTGGTGGTGGAGGTGGAAGTTGTTGCCAAGATGCCTGAGATTGGCTTGCCGAAGCAACAAAAGCTGCAGAATGGTTACCCACATAATCTGGAATGTACGGTGAGTGGTACGAAGCAGTATGCATAACTTGCTTCGGCTGGCTCTGTTGGGCTGCAGCTTCTGCTATCTCTTTTTGTTTCTGGATGGTGACATGGCACATCCTGGTGGTATGGTGAGAGCACCTAGAGGGGGGGTGAATAGGTGATCCTGTGAAACTTGAAAACTTAAGCCACAAAACTTGGTTAATCGTTAGCACAATAATTGTCAAGTGGCTAAATAGGAATCCTCAACAAAATACAATAACCAACAAAGATCAATCACAGAGATGACACGGTGGTTATCCCGTGGTTCGGCCAAGACCAACGCTTGCCTACTCCACGTTGTGGCGTCCCAACGGACGAGGGTTGCACTCAACCCCTCTCAAGCGGTCAAAGACCTACTTGAATACCACGGTGTTTTGCTTTGCTTATCTTTATCCCACTTGCGAGTAATCTCCACAAATTGGAGTCTCTCGCCCTTACACTTAAAGTTCACAAAGAAGCACGGAGTAAGGGAGGGAAGCAACACACACAAATCCACAGCAAAATGCGCACACACACGGCCAAGAATCGAGCTCAAAAGACTATCTCAAAGTTCTCACTAGAACGGAGCTCGAATCACTGAGAATGACAAACGAATGTGCAAAAGACTGAGTGTGGATGATCAAGAATGCTCTAAGGTTGCTTGGTTATCTCCTCCATGCGCCTAGGGGTCCCTTTTATAGCCCCAAGGCAGCTAGGAGCCGTTGAGCGCAATTCTGGAAGGCTGATCTTGCCTTCTGTCATCGGGCGCACCGGACAGTCCGGTGCACACCTAACACTGTCCGGTGCCCGATCTCCTTCCTAAAATGGCGCAGCCGACCGTTGCAGATCTGGGAGCCGTTGGCGCACCGGACATGTCCGGTGCACACCGGACAGTCCGGTGCCCCCTTCGGACCGTTGGCCCGGCCACGTGTCGCGCGCAGATTCCGCGGCCGACCGTTGGCCCGGCCGACCGTTGGCTCACCGGACAGTCCGGTGCACACCGGACAGTCCGGTGAATTTTAGCCGTACGTCGTCGGCGAATTCCCGAGAGCGGCCACTTCGCCCGAGCTAGTCTGGCGCACCGGACACTGTCCGGTGCACCACCGGACAGTCCGGTGCCCCAGACCGAAACAGCCTTTTGGCTGTACACAGCCAACTCTTCTCTTTTCTTCTTCTTTCTGTTTCTCATACTTAGACAAGTATATTAGTACACAAAACCAATGTACTAAGACTTAGAAACATACCTTCGCTCTTGATTTGCACTTTGTCCATTCATGGGCATAGATTTACATTTAAGCACTTGTGTTGGCACTCAATCACCAAAATACTTAGAAATGGCCCAAGGGCACATTTCCCTTTCAATCTCCCCCTTTTTGGTGATTTATGCCAACACAACATAAAGCAACTAGAACAAGTGCAATATCACTTCAAATAAAAACTCAAATTCATTTTGATTCAATTTGGCATATATGGATCATCCTTTGCCACCACTTGGTTTGTTTTTGCAAATCAAACTCAAAATCCTATCTCTAAGTCAAATCCACTTGTAGAGACATAAAGAGAGGTTTTCCATAGAAAATTGATTCAAGATTCCAAAAACTCCCCCTTTTTCCCATAATCAACACTTCTCCCCACAAGAGGCCAACTTTTGACAAAAGAGACAATGCAAGAGTTTTGTCAAACCAAAAGCTCTATCCTACTGTTTTCAAAGTTTCTCAAGTGGTAGCTGATCCATTTATCGCTTTGGCCTTTATTTTCTCCCCCTTTGGCATCAAGCACCAAAACGGGATCAATCTTGGCCCTTTAACCCCATTGCCTCACCAAAATCTTCAATTAAGAGCAAATAGGCAATAAGAGTTAAAAGATGAACTTGGAAAAGTTACTCTTTTCATCGGAGTGCAGTGGAAGTCTTGCATGGTCCAAGTCCACCTTTTCCCTTTTAATTCTCCTTCGAGACTAAAACAAGCAAACTCAAGCATATGGTTAGTCTCAAAGGGTCAAGTTGTAACACATCTCCCCCTAAAACTGTGCATCACTTTGCAACGGACTTGTGAGGTCCAGGGAGTGTTTGTACAACTTGAGCACCATACTAAACAACAAACTGCAAAAAAGAACATGATCAAAAGCATAAATACATGTATGCTACAAGTCAATCCAAGTTCCGCGAATCTAAGACATTTAGCTCACTACGCAGCCTGCAAAAGGTCTTCTCATCTAGAGGCTTGGTAAAGATATCGGCTAGCTGGTTCTCGGTGCTAACATGAAACACTTTGATATCTCCCTTTTGCTGGTGGTCTCTCAAAAAGTGATGCCGGATGTCAATGTGCTTTGTGCGGCTGTGTTCAACAGGATTTTTCGCCAAGCGGATAGCACTCTCATTGTCACATAGGAGTGGGACTTTGCTCAGATTGTAGCCAAAGTCCCTGAGGGTTTGCCTCATCCAAAGTAGTTGCGCGCAACACTGTCCTGCGGCAACGTACTCGGCCTCAGCGTTGGATAGGGCAACGGAGGTTTGTTTCTTAGAGTTCCATGACACCAGGGACCTTCCTAAGAATTGGCACGTCCCCGATGTACTCTTCCTATCGACCTTACATCCAGCATAGTCGGAATCTGAGTATCCAACCAAGTCAAAGGTAGACCCCTTTGGATACCAGAGCCCGAAGCAAGGCGTAGCAACCAAATATCTAAGAATTCGCTTCACCGCCACTAAGTGACACTCCTTAGGATCGGATTGAAATCTAGCACATATGCATACGCTAAGCATAATATCCGGTCTACTAGCACATAAATAAAGTAAAGACCCTATCATTGACCGGTATGCTTTTTGATCAACGGACTTACCTCCTTTGTTGAGGTCGGTGTGTCCGTCGGTCCCCATCGGAGTCTTTGCGGGCTTGGCGTCCTTCATCCCAAACCGCTTTAGCAGATCTTGTGTGTACTTCGTTTGGGAGATGAAGGTGCCATCTTTGAGTTGCTTCACTTGGAACCCAAGGAAGTAGTTCAACTCGCCCATCATTGACATCTCGAATTTCTGCGTCATCACCCTGCTAAACTCTTCACAAGACTTTTGGTTAGTAGAACCAAATATTATGTCATCGACATAAATTTGGCACACAAACAAATCACCATCACATGTCTTAGTAAAAAGAGTTGGATCGGCTTTCCCGACCTTGAAGGCATTTGCAATTAAAAAGTCTCTAAGGCATTCATACCATGCTCTTGGGGCTTGCTTAAGTCCATAGAGCGCCTTAGAGAGCTTACACACGTGGTCGGGGTACCGTTCATCCTCGAATCCAGGGGGGTTGCTCCACGTACACCTCCTCCTTGATTGGTCCGTTGAGGAAAGCGCTCTTCACATCCATTTGGAACAACCTGAAAGAATGGTGAGCGGCATATGCTAGCAAGATACGAATTGATTCTAGCCTAGCCACAGGAGCAAACGTCTCCTCAAAGTCCAAACCTGCGACTTGGGCATAACCTTTTGCCACAAGTCGAGCCTTGTTCCTCGTCACCACCCCGTGCTCGTCCTGTTTGTTGCGGAATACCCACTTGGTTCCCACAACGTTTTGCTTGGGACGAGGCACCAGTGTCCAAACTTCATTTCGCTTGAAGTTGTTGAGTTCCTCCTGCATGGCTAACACCCAGTCCGGATCTAGCAAGGCCTCTTCTACCCTGAAAGGCTCAATAGAAGAGACAAAGGAGTAATGCTCACAAAAATTAACTAATCGAGATCGAGTAGTTACTCCCTTGCTAATATCACCCAGAATTTGGTCGACGGGATGATCCCTTTGAATCATCGCTCGAACTTGGGTTGGAGGTGCTGGTTGTGCTTCTTCCTCCATCACATGATCATCTTGTGCTCCCCTTGATCACACTCCTCTTGATGAACCTGTTCATTGTTTTGAGTTGGAGGATGCACCATTGTTGAGGAAGAAGGTTGATCTCGTTCATCTTGTTCCTGTGGCCGCACTTCTCCAATCGCCATGGTTCGTATAGCAGCTGTCGGAACATCTTCTTCATCTACATCATCACAATCAACAACTTGCTCTCTTGGAGAGCCATTAGTCTCATCAAATACAACGTCGCTAGAGACTTCAACCAAACCCGATGATTTATTGAAGACTCTATACGCCTTTGTATTTGAGTCATAACCTAACAAAAAACCTTCTACAGCTTTGGGAGCAAACTTAGAATTTCTACCCTTCTTTACTAGAATGTAGCACTTGCTCCCAAATACACGAAAGTAAGATACATTGGGTTTGTTACCGGTTAGTAGCTCATACGAAGTCTTCTTGAGGAGGCGATGAAGGTAGACCCTGTTGATGGCGTGGCAAGCCGTGTTTACGGCTTCCGACCAGAAACACTCGGGGGTCTTGAATTCTCCAAGCATCGTCCTCGCCATATCGATTAGTGTCCTGTTCTTCCTCTCTACCACACCATTTTGCTGTGGTGTGTAGGGAGCGGAGAACTCGTGCTTGATCCCTTCCTCCTCAAGGGACTCCTCCACTTGAAGATTCTTGAACTCGGACCCATTGTCGCTCCTTATCTTCTTCACCTTGAGCTCAAACTCATTTTGAGCTCTCCTAAGGAAGCGCTTGAGGGTCCCTTGGGTTTCAGACTTATCCTACAAAAAGAACACCCAAGTGAAGCGGGAAAAGTCATCGACAATAACTAGACCATACTTGCTTCCCCCTATGCTTAGATAGGCGACGGGTCCGAAGAGGTCCATATGCAGCAGCTCCAGGGGTCTTGAAGTGGTCATCACATTCTTGCTGTGATGCGCTCCTCCCACCTGTTTACCTGCTTGACAAGCTGCACAAGGTCTATCTTTTTCGAATTGTACGTTAGTCAAACCTATCACGTGTTCTCCCTTTAGAAGCTTGTTAAGGTTCTTCATCCCCACATGTGCTAAGCGGCGATGCCACAGCCAGCCCATGCTAGTCTTAGCAATTAAGCATGCATCTAGACCGGCCTCTTCTTTTGCAAAATCAACTAAGTAAAGCTTGCCGTCTAATACACCCTTAAAAGCTAGTGAACCATCACTTCTTCTAAAGACAGACACATCTACATTTGTAAATAGACAGTTATATCCCATATTGCATAATTGACTAACAGATAACAAATTATATCCAAGAGACTCTACTAAAAACACATTAGAGATAGAGTGCTCATTAGAAATTGCAATTTTACCTAACCCTTTTACCTTGCCTTGATTCCCATCACCGAATATAATTGAATCTTGGGAATCCTTATTCTTGACGTAGGAGGTGAACATCTTCTTCTCCCCCGTCATATGGTTTGTGCATCCGCTGTCGATAATCCAGCTTGAACCCCCGGATGCATAAACCTGCAAGGCAACTTTAGGCTTGGGTCTTAGGTACCCAACTCATGTTGGGTCCTGCAAGGTTAGCACAAATATCCTTAGGGACCCAAATGCAAGTTTTGTCTCCCTTGCATCTTGCCCCTAATTTTCTAGCAACTATCTTCCTATCCTTTCTACAAATAGCAAAAGAAGCATTTAAGGCATGATATATTGTAGAAGGTTCATTTGCTTTCCTAGGAACATTAACAACATTTCTCCTAGGCATATTATGAACAGCATTTCTCCTACCAACATTTCTATCATGCACATAAGAAGAGCTAGAAGCAAACATGGCATGAGAATCAAAGGCATTATATGCATTACAACTCCTATAAGTATTTCTAGGTTGTCTTCTATCATAGTACATAAAGGCATGGTTCTTTTGCACACTACTAGCCATAGGGACCTTCCCTTTCTCCTTGGCGGAGATGGGAGCCTTATGGCTTGTCAAGTTCTTGGCTTCCCTTTTGTATCCAAGTCCATCCTTAATTAAGGGGTGTCTACCAATCGTGTAGGCATCCCTTGCAAATTTTAGCTTGTCAAATTCATTCTTGCTAGTCTTAAGTTGGGCATTAAGACTAGCTAATTCATCATTTAATTTGGAAATTGAAACTAAATGATCACTACAAGCATCAATGTCAATATCTTTACACCTATTACAGGTTTCAACAATTTCTACACAAGAATTAGATTTACTCGCTACTTCTAGTTTAGCATTTAAATCATCATTAAAACTCTTTAACTTGGCAATAGTTTCATGACAAGAAGATAATTCACTAGAGAGCATTTCATTCCTCTTAATTTCTAGAGCAAGAGATTTCTGAGCTTCTACAAATTTATCATGTTCTTCATACAACAAATCCTCTTGCTTTTCTAAAAGTATATTCCTATCATTCAAGGCATCAATCAATTCATTAATTTTGTCTACCTTGGTTCTATCTAATCCCTTGAATAAGCATGAGTAATCTATCTCATCATCATCACTAGACTCATCCTCACTTGAAGAAGCATAAGTACTAGTATTACGAGTGCTTACTTTCTTCTCCCTTGCCATGAGGCAAGTGTGACGCTCGTTGGGGAAGAGGGATGACTTGTTAAAGGCGGTGGCGGCGAGTCCTTCATTGTCGGAGTCGGATGAAGAGCAGTCCGAATCCCACTCCTTGCCCAGATGAGCCTCGCCCTTTGCCTTCTTATAGTTCTTCCTTTTCTCCCTCTTGTTCCCTTGATCCTGATCACTATCATTGTCGGGACAGTTAGCAATAAAATGACCAAGCTTACCGCATTTGAAGCATGAGCGCTTCCCCTTGGCTTTGGTCTTGCTTGGCTGTCCCTTGCGACCTTTAAGCACCGTCTTGAATCTTTTGATGATGAGAGCCATCTCTTCATCATTAAGTCTGGCCGCCTCAATCTGTGCCACCTTGCTAGGTAGCGCCTCCTTGCTTCGTGTTGCTTTGAGAGCAAGGGGTTGCGGCTCGTTGATCGGACCATTCAAGGCGTCGTCCACGTACCTTGCCTCCTTGATCATCATTCGCCCACTAACGAATTTCCCAAGAACTTCTTCGGGCGACATCTTGGTGTACCTGGGATTTTCACGTATATTGTTCACCAAATGAGGATCAAGAACGGTAAATGACCTTAGCATTAGGCGGACGACATCGTGGTCCGTCCATCACGTGCTCCCGTAGCTCCTTATTTTGTTGATAAGGGTCTTGAGCCGGTTGTATGTTTGCATCGGCTCCTCCCCCCTTATCATCGCGAACCGTCCAAGTTCGCCTTCCACCAACTCCATTTTGGTGAGCAAGGTGACGTCGTTTCCCTCATGAGAGATCTTGAGGGTGTCCCAGATCTGTTTGGCATTGTCCAAGCCGCTCACCTTGTGATACTCGTCCCTGCACAAAGAGGCTAGCAATACAGTAGTAGCTTGTGCATTTCTATGAATCTGTTCATTAATAAACATAGGGCTATCCGAGCTATCAAATTTCATTCCACTTTCCACAATCTCCCAAATGCTTGGATGGAGAGAAAACAGGTGAGTACGCATTTTGTGGCTCCAAAATCCGTAATCCTCTCCATCAAAGTGAGGGGGCTTGCCAAGTGGAATGGGAAGCAATTGAGCATTTGAACTATGCGGGATGCGCGAATAATCGAAAGAAAAGTTTGAGTTAACTGTCTTTCGTTTATCGTAGTCGTCGTCGTCCTTTTGGGAGGAGGAAAATTCGTCGCTGTCGTAGTAGACAATTTCCTTGATGCGCCTTGCCTTCTTCTTTCTCCCGTCTTTTCTTTTGTGGCCCGAGCCTGAGTCGGTGAGCTTGTCATCATTGGGCTCGTTGACGAAGGACTCCTTTTCCTTGTCGTTGATCACCATCCCCTTGCCTTTAGGATCCATCTCTTCGGGCGGTTAGTCCCTTTCTTGAAGAGAACGGCTCCGATACCAATTGAGAGCACCTAGAGGGGGGTGAATAGGTGATCCTGTGAAACTTGAAAACTTAAGCCACAAAACTTGGTTAATCGTTAGCACAATAATTGTCAAGTGGCTAAATAGGAATCCTCAACAAAATACAATAACCAACAAAGATCAATCACATAGATGACACGGTGGTTATCCTGTGGTTCAGCCAAGACCAACGCTTGCCTACTCCACGTTGTGGCGTCCCAACGGACGAGGGTTGCACTCAACCCCGCTCAAGCGGTCAAAGACCTACTTGAATACCACGGTGTTTTGCTTTGCTTATCTTTATCCCACTTGCGAGGAATCTCCACAAATTGGAGTCTCTCGCCCTTACACTTAAAGTTCACAAAGAAGCACGAAGTAAGGGAGGGAAGCAACACACACAAATCCACAGCAAAATGCGCACACACACGGCCAAGAATCGAGCTCAAAAGACTATCTCAAAGTTCTCACTAGAACGGAGCTCGAATCACTGAGAATGACAAACGAATGTGCAAAAGACTGAGTGTGGATGATCAAGAATGCTCTAAGGTTGCTTGGTTATCTCCTCCATGCGCCTAGGGGTCCCTTTTATAGCCCCAAGGCAGCTAGGAGCCGTTGAGCGCAATTCTGGAAGGCTGATCTTGCCTTCTGTCATCGGGCGCACCGGACAGTCCGGTGCACACCGGACACTGTCCGGTGCCCGATCTCCTTCCTAAAATGGCGCAGCCGACCGTTGCAGATCTGGGAGCCGTTGGCGCACCGGACATGTCCGGTGCACACCGGACAGTCTGGTGCCCCCTTCCGACCGTTGGCCCGGCCACGTGTCGCGCGCAGATTCTGCGGCCGACCGTTGGCCCGACCGACCGTTGGCTCACCGGACAGTCCGGTGCACACCGGACAGTCCGGTGAATTTTAGCCGTACGTCATCGGCGAATTCCCGAGAGTGGCCACTTCGCCCGAGCTAGTCTGGCGCACCGGACACTGTCCGGTGCACCACCGGACACTGTCCGGTGCCCCAGACCGAAACAGCCTTTTGGCTGTACACAGCCAACTCTTCTCTTTTCTTCTTCTTTCTGTTTCTCATACTTAGACAAGTATATTAGTACACAAAACCAATGTACTAAGACTTAGAAACATACCTTCGCTCTTGATTTGCACTTTGTCCATTCATGGGCATAGATTTACATTTAAGCACTTGTGTTGGCACTCAATCACCAAAATACTTAGAAATGGCCCAAGGGCACATTTCCCTTTCATATGGCCCTTGTCCTCACCGCAGAATAGGCAATAAATTTTCCTGGGCTGATCCCCAAATCTTCCTCCGAAGCCCCTGGTGCAGAGGATAGCTCTGTTGCTGCCCCGAAGCCTGGGAGGAATATTGCGGCCTCTGTTGCTGACTTCCCCTGTCGTCATTCTGAGTGGAATGAATTGATCTGACATGCCTAGGGTGGACTCTCCCTCCGAAGCCCCTGGTTATTTCGGAGAACCTATAAGCTTCCTCCCTTCTTTGACGAAAGTCATTATCAGCGCGGATGTATTCATCCATCTTCTGAAGCAATTTTTCCAAGGTCTAAGGGGGTTTCCTGGCGAAGTATTGGGTCGAAGGTCCTGGCCAAAGCCCCTTGATCATGGCCTCAATGACAATCTCATTGGGCACTGTTGGCACTTGTGCCCTCAAACGCAAGAACCTTCGAACATACGCCTGAAGGTATTCCTCGTGATCCTGCGTGCACTGGAACAAAGCTTGAGCAGTAACCGGCTTCGTCTGAAACCCTTGGAAACTAGTGATCAGCATGTCCTTCAGCTTCTGCCATGATGTGATTGTTCCTCGCCGAAGAGAGGAGTACCAGGTTTGTGCAACATTTTTTACTGCCATGACAAAGGATTTCGCCATGACTGCAGTGTTGCCACCATATGAAGATATGGTTGCTTCGTAGATCATCAGAAATTGCTTCGGATCTGAGTGTCCGTCATACATGGGGAGCTGAGGTGGTTTGTAAGACGGGGGCCAAGGTGTAGCCTGCAGTTCTGCTGACAGAGGAGAAGCATCATCAAAGGCAAAATTTCCATGATGGAAATCCTCATACCAGTCATCTTCGTTGACGAAGCCCTCTTGGTGAAGCTCTCTGTACTGGGGCCTTCGGTTTTGCTCATCCTGAGCAAGATGACAAACTTCTTCAGAGGCTTCGTCTATCTGCCTTTGCAGGTCAGCTAGCCGAGCCATCTTTTCCTTCTTCCGTTGCACTTGCTGATGAAGCATCTCCATATTTCTGATTTCTTGGTCCAATTCGTCCTCCTGAGGCGTTGGACTGGTGGCCTTCCTCTTTTGGCTTCAGGCCTCCCGAAGAGAAAGGGTCTCCTGGTTCGGGTCCAGCGGCTGCAGAGCGGCAGCCCCTGTTGCTGAAGCTTTCTTTGGCGGCATGAGGAAGGTCAATGCTTGCCGAAGGTGGTCGGAAAGGGTTCACCGGAGGTGGGCGCCAATGTTGGGACTTGTTCTCAAATGCTATGAGTCAAGAACAAGGCAACACAGAGAATGTTAAACACTAAAGTCCTTCGTCCTTCGAAGCATTATATCCCTTTGAGAGATAATGATTTTTGGACGAAGGTTGTGAAGGACGTACCTTCGTCAAAGCAACATATAAACGAGGAAAGAAACATATGGGATATAAAAGACAATACCAACAGTCATTTATTACCACCAACACATTTCTATTTTATTATTAAGGAAAAATAGAAATAATAACAAATTACAAAGGTACCTTCGGCTTCAAAGAAGGTAAAAGTACGAGCGTGACGCAAAAGTGAATGCCCTGTCTGCGTGAACAGTACGGGAGCACTGTTCATCTATTTATAGGCACGGGACGTAGCCCATATAAAATTACACCCGTGCCCTTTACATTTGCTAATAACTCTATAATAGTCCATCAGGGTCTAAATAGCCTTTTCCCTTTTAAGTCGGTTCCCTTTTCTGTTATCACGCCGAAGCTCCCCTACGTATAGCTTCGGCTCTGCGCCATCTTTCGTATTCTTTGTGCTTCTTCACACTGTAGTTTTGTCCTAAGTCCAAAGGTACCTGTTCATGTATCATACTTCAGAAACATTGTTAAATCATATTTTTGAGGACCTTCAGAAGTCGAAGGCCCCCAACAGGTAGTATCTGGCCATTCCAATGGAACTCTTGATTCCATGAACATCTTTTGGTGCTTTCCAGTTCAGAAAGTCTGCTACCTTCTTTGGATCCACAGCTAACGCATTTCAGTTTATGATATGAACCAAGAATAGGACTTCATGAATCCAGAACTCACAGTTACTCATCTTAGCATATAACTGTGACACCCGGATTTAAGGGGTAAACCCGGGCGCAAATCAAATGTGTGCTGGGATCAAGTCTCACACATATGATGACTTCATGGTATGGAAACAAATGTCACATCTTTAATATATAATGGAGTTCTGTACAAAATAGTTAAATAATTATATCATGCGAAGACAATGATTCAGCAACCAAAGTTGACTAGGAGACGACGACTTAGACCTCTCATGAACTCATCGTGACATCCTTCACGCTCCTCATCTTGTAGTACCTATCCTTGACTTGGGGGGACATGAGTACATCAAGGGTGAGCTCACATACGTTCATCGCTCAACAAGTTATGGGGAATAATGTGCATGAGCTCACTTACAGTGGGGCTCATGTGAAGTGTAAGGTTTACCCAAGGAGATGGTGGAAGTTGAGAATTGCTTTTAGAGTTGGTCAAAAATTTATTAGCAGTTACTAGGTATAAGTAGATACCAACCCAAATAAATAAGAGATCACAATTAATAATATTACCCACAATGCAATGTATATGACAGATTGAGTTTAGTTCCATAAATTAATCATGTGAGAGTCCTGAGTTGCTCTTAACAGTGAGCACGACAGATATACCAGTTTTACACTCTGTAGAGGTTGCGTATCTTTACCCACAAGTCATGTTACCCATTTGCCACGGGGTTGTATGGACCCCATACACCTCTACAAAGGAAGCGAGGCAGGGTAGCACTACGAGACCTTTCCAAAGTAACACTAGTTCGAGAAAACCCACTATGGATTCAGGAAGAAGGAAGCATAGCAATCCCTCGTCTGAAATGCCATCGTAGGAGTTCGACAAGAGAACCTCCCTATACTCTGCAGCGACGCCTCTCCACTTGCCCCTTTTGGGTAAGGTAATCTCTCCCTAGCTTTCCTAATTAGTTGGCCAAGGGCATCCCATTCCACCCTTGTGGTAGCACTGTTATCTCAAGTTAAGCTCCATGTTCCGATTAACAGAATGGTCCTTTCATGAACAATAATTAAATCAACAGCAAAATTGGAACATGATCATAATATAACATTTAATTTCCCAAAACCAGGTAAAGCGATAGCAAATCTACCCAATAATTTATTCGTTTGCAAGGTGTGGGATAAACAATACTAGGGAAACCTATTAGGTCCCATCAAATTAACCTAAGCATGTCACAGTGATTAACAGGAACATTATTATGTAAAGAAGAGTGATCAAGGACACAACTTGTCTTAGACTTGAGATTCCCAGGTACTTCCCAATTTAGTCTTCAGGTGACTCGTGACCTCACTGCTACTCGTAGCAATACATATAGATAGACAAGGAGTACATAAATAAAACAGTACACTAACACATGAGAACAAACAATGTAAGAATATTCTACACATTGTAACGAGATCACAGGTTCGAGAACCACTAAATTTAGAGTTACGGATAAAGAGTTATGATTTTCTGAAGATGTAAGTGTTAGATATAAAACAAATTAAGTGCATAAATTTAACCTATGTTTCATAACAAAATAAGGTTACTAAATGATAAAAAATATTAATATGAATTTAATGCAACTGGAATGGATCAAAAAGGAGTTAAGATGAATTAATTATGAATTAAATAAGATTCTAGATTTATTTCTATACTAGAAAACATTTTCTGAATTAATTTATTCCATTTATTCACTTCCTGAGCTGCGGCTAGGATTTTCTAATAGCTCAGGGTCCATTTTGTAAATTCCAGGACCTAGTCATAATTTCTTTTGAACTAATCTGGACAGCGGATTAATTCACCAAAACCCGAGGGCTCCTATGCTAAATTGTTCAGTCGATGGGGTATGTGCTGTTTCTGGCCATGCAATCTTGCATCAAGGCCTCAAGGGCTACGGTTAGACTTAACTCCACGCGAACCGGTATCTGCTGCTGGACGCGCATCCTGTGATCTATGACACATATTTTAAATCCCTGAGATCTATTCACGTTCGTTCGATATCGAATCGGCGTCCAGCACTCACCCTGGCCGAACAGGTTAACTCCACCAAATCCTAGTCGTTCATCCGACAACTGACGACTGAAGTTCATCTTCCTCCTCACGACCGAGGGAGGGGCACCTCCCTGTTCCCCATGGCGGCCATACGCCGGCGCAGCACCCCACCGAGCACCAATGCTCCATTTCCCGTGGTAAGGCCTACGCAGAGCGGACATGAAAGCAAAATTATGGGTGCCGAATCTCACCGGAGATTATGTAGCAGAGGCCGTCACCCATGGCGAGATGCCGATCCGGCGGCAGCGTGCCAGCCCCAGCGCGCAATCGTGGAGGCATCAAGGGCAATCACAACGTGATGAAGCCACGACAAGCATGCCCACGCACCGGCGATCATCCATGACCCTATCGAGTACAGCGAAGGATGGTGGTGGCGCGGCACTGTGGCAGCGACAATCTTTTCTCTCCCCGACATCACCCAGCTCGATCTTTCTATTCGTGGCGACGATGATTGTGTGTTAGTCGTGGCAATGAGGAGCTCGGGTCCGGGTCTTATAGTTCACAGCGAGGAGCTCGGGTCCCGGAGGTACGCATCGACCGGATTGATTTCATAATTCCAGGGGGTTTACAATGGCCACGGATTTCATGGAGGGGTCTGCATCGGCCTGGGGATCAAGGACTAGGCGCATGGTCCCACCAACTAGTGAGCCAAATGCGCAGGTGAAGTTGGCAACCTGGGTCCATCTATTAGCGCCAGCCCAAACGCGCAGTGGTGGCTGTCCTGCGGGCAATGATGTCAGTGAAAGGACTTGGTGATGGGCTGTGCGGGTGAGAAGTGGAAGGGAAGTTGGCCAGTGTAGTGGAGTACCAGGCCGCGTGGTGTTGGGAAGGGGAAAAAGAAAAATGAGTTGTCCGCAGAGTTTCGGCCTAGATGGTTTCTTTTCTTTTTTTCTTCTGTTTTCTATTTCAATTCAACGTAAATTCGAGTGAAGTTTGAATTCAAATTTAATTAAAATATAATCAAAGGAAGACCAGCTGGGATGAAAATATATAAATTTTATTTGAGTTATTCATTATCTTACTCATCTAAGCAAATGTGCCTAGTTATGAAGAATGAGAAATAACTCACATCAATAATTAAATATTTCTTCATACCATTTCATTAAGGCAATTTTATCCACCCAAAAAATAATAATGTTTACCATAAAAAGATATCTATTTTGTTTATATCTTTTAGAGAATACTTTTAGTTATGAAAATTCAACAAAAGATAACCTTTATAGAATGAAAATCTTATTTTTTATTTATTAGAAAATATGTTAATTTAAAGTTTGGTAGAATCCTTATAATTCTTCACAATTGAGATTTTATGGTGTTACAATAACTGATGTTCTTGTAGCCTTTGAAATACCATCTTTAAATGATCCACATCCTCCTCGCTCTAACAGTATATGAGAATATCATCGATGAACACCGCCATAAACTTTTCCAGGTAATCCATGAACACGCTCTTCATTAGATACATGAAGAAAGCTGGCGCATTTGTAAGACCAAAATACATCACTGTGAACTCATACAACCCATACTTGGTGGTAAATGTTATCTTCGATACATCAGAAGGTCGGATTCTGAGCTGATGGTAACCTGACCTCAGATCTATCTTTGAGAACATACTAGCTCCTCTCAGCTGGTCGAACAGATTTTCTATTCTGGTAGGGGGTACTTGTTCTTGATGGTGAGCTCATTCAAAGCTCTATATTCTATGCACATCCTCTTAGTACCATCCTTCTTCTCTACGAACAACACTGGAGCGGCCCAAGGTGAGGTGCTTGGTCTGTGTAACCCTTCTCCAACAACTGGTTAATCTGCTTCTTGAGTTCCACAAATTCTGGTCAAGACACTCTATAGGCTCTTTTAGAAATGGGGCGGTGCCTAGGATAAGCTCTATGGCAAACTCGACATTTCTCTTAGGGGCATGCCCAATAGCAACTCAGGGAACACATCTAGGAATTCCAATACTACTTTGTTGACCTCAAGCAGATTGGCTTCCTTGCTATCAACAGATATGTGGTGACAACTTCCCTTCCTTGGTTTAGACGGGAGCATCTCAACCACTACTTGTTCTCCTGATGAGGACACCAACCTCACAGTCCTCTTATCACAGCTAAGTCCCGCTTGATACTTTGTCAACCAATTCATCCCTAGGATGACATCTATGTCTATGTCTCGAGTACCCATTACTACCAGATCGGCGGGGAACTCTATCCCCCTTATTTCGACTCTTGCATTTGGACATAATCTATCTGTTTGGATCCTCCCACTAACTGAACTAACCCTCATGTATTTCTACCCATGATGCAGTCATAAAAGAATGTGTGGCTCTAGTATCAAACAACACATTTGCAGGATGAGATTCGACTGAGGACGTACCTATTGCCACTCCCGGGGTGTCCTAAATTGTATCAGCCTCCAGGTGGTTCACCTTTCCATACTGGGTATGCGGCTGGTCACGGTTGCCTGCTCCCTGTTGTGGTGCATTCTGTCTTGCTCGGGCATTGGGAGCCGACTGCTGTTGAGCCATCTTCTTCAAGCACTGCATTGCCCATTGGCCTTGCTCTCCATAGTGGAAGCATCCTCTGCCTCCTCCTTGTACTGGGGCTACTTGGTTGTTCTGATTAGCTGCTGGGGTAGGAAGATGAGGTGCTTGATTGCTCTACCTCTAGTACTGATTTTGTCCCGGTTGGCTGTTCTAACGGTACTGCTGCTGCTGATACTGCCTCTGAGTTTGCTACTGGTTCTGACACTGGTTCTACTACTGATATCCCTGCGGGTATCCATTCTTGTATTGCTGGGGTGAATTTCCCAAGAAACGAGGGTGACTGTTGCTCCCGGACTGGGGTCCACTCATCTTACGCTTCTGGTCTTCCATCTCCAAGCGCTTTCTTTCAGTCATGATTGCCTATCAATCAGATGTTGGAAGGTGGGGAAGGTGTGATTCTTCAGTTGGTAATGTAGGGGATCGACCAAACCTCTCATGAATCGGTACTGCCTTTTTTGTCTGTGTTGACATCTATGGGTGCATAGGGAGATAACTGTAGAAATATGTCCCTGTACTCACTGACGAACATGGGTCACTGCTTCAGTGCCAGAAACTCCTCCTTCTTCACTATCATTAGACCTACTGGAACATGATACCGTTGGGAATTGTTCTGAATTATTCCCAAGTGATGGCTTTAGGTCGGCATGGGTGGTGAGATAGGACTCCCACCAGGACTGAGCCGCTCCCCTTAGCAGACAGGGACCATACAGAACTTTCTCCCTATCGTTGCATTAGGCGTTGTGTAGCTCCCACTCCACTGCACGCAACCAGTCTTCAGCGTCCATGGGGTCGGCAGAGTGGGCAAAAATAGGGGGATGACCTCACATAAACTCAGCACGCTTGTCTCTTAGCAGTTATGACATATGCATATGCGGTTGTTGCTGAGGTTGTTGTTGCGCTTGCTGCATGGCCGCCAGAGTCTTCTCGATTGCTTGCACTCCATGGGCCTGCATGAACAACATTTGCTCCACTATCATAGGGGGTGGCGGGGGAGGCAACGACTAGGGCGCCTCATCCTACAGGGCATGTTGCTCCTGCTGAGCACGCCTCCCTCCTCGGCGCCTGTTGTCAGACATCTGTGAAAGGCATTCACACATCAGAATTGATGTTCTAATCTTTCAGCATAAGAAAAAGCATACAGAGTTCTTCATAACTCTGAATGAACGAGCATCTTCACTGATTCTCAACACAGCCAAACATAGCTTCTCAGATAAAGAGGAAAGTAGAAGTAAAAGGTTTCCAAACTAAATAACTAACTTTATTAACATTACTAGCTAAACCAAACTACAGGGACACCCACATTTTGGCGACAGTTATTACAAAGATGCAAACCCAGCATAGGTTCACCATGACAAACATAAAAACACAAGATAAGCAAACTATCCTGACAAACTAAGACTAAGACACTTGACTTAAGAACTTATTACAAACTCTAACGCTAACGATCTAAGGATTCAGATCTATCTTGGTCCTACAGTTAGGGGTTCCATAAGGATGGTGTTGGGGGCCTTCTCCTTCCGAAGGTCCTCAAAACAATAATTAACCATTTATTTTTAGCATAAGCTGTTACAGGAAGCTTCGTCTTCAGGAGATAAACCTCTTTGTTATGATGAAGGACACACATGATGAAGATAGATTCAGAGAAGATAAGAGTAAACGCCGAAGCTATTGCCAGACGGAAAAGCTTCGGCTCACAACGAAGCAAAGGAATGTTGATAATGGCCGAAGGAGGAAAAGACTACTTAGTCCTTTATAATTTGTATTACGATCATGTGTAAGAATTAAGGACATAAATATACTTTTGCTCGGGATGCGTCCCGTGCCTAGAAATAGATGAACAGTAACATTGTACTGTTCACGCTGAATTGTATTCACTCTCTCGCATCCTTGCCTTGTCATTAGACCCACCTACAGTTGTCCTTGTCCAGCGGACCTTAGACAACCCTGCAGGTGCACCTGATCACTTGACAAGTTCGGTATCTGAATCCCTTACCTTGCCCAAGAGCGTTTCACCCGTCACGCAGACATTACAATACATCGGAGGTACGAAAATGCGGAAGCAATTACAATAACTTACTTTATATTAAAGTAAGAAAGAGTTGTATTATTACAGACCAGAACAAAATATAAGAGTGCTAAGTATTATTATTACATAACCTGGGAGGCAAAAACCCCTCCCGATAAACAGTAAAAAGTTTTTCTTAAAGGAGGACACTTCCTCCCGCGACTTCAGTCTTGATTTTCTTCTTTGGGCACCACCTTGGAACAGAAGCAACAAAAATTTGCTGCTTCTTCACCTAAAACAACATGGGACAAAGCCGTGAGTACAAAGTGTACTTTCGCAAGTCTTACTCGTCAAAATAAAAGACTCTCAAGGATATGCTGGCCTTTGGGGATCAAGGTATGGCTTTTCAATAATCAATGACTCTGTTTGCAGAAATGCTTACTAATAATGGATCCTTAAAAGTCAAGTTTTATTAGCAAGTTAAGTCATTACCTGAGTTCTAGAGTTCTTTCTACCCTAGTTCAAGCACTTGACCTGTACTAGCCAATTTCTTATCAACCCCTTTTGTCACACCCGGTTTTAGAAGGCAAACCGAATGCGAACCATGTACGTGCCAGGATCAACAATTCACGTACACAGCAGTTACATAACTGGACATCATCACACAATGCTCAAATAATGACATAAAAGAGGGTATAATAGTCGATTACATCATGATGTCCGAGACATCCACATAGTCTTTACAATAATCAAAGTGCAGAAAAGAAACATAGATACACACGGTCTACACAAGCAGCAGACTAGGGGTTTGCCGCTAACCCATGCCTAGAACTCATCGTACTCTTGGAACTCCTGGAAGTCCTCCTACACGACTTCATCTTCACCGGAGCAGTGGTTGCATCGCTGACAACCTAGGGGGGGTTGGTGTGTAAAGCAAGGGTGAGTACACATCAACATACTCAACAAAATGTCCCATTTGGCTGTAGTGGGCTAGCTTTATGTGAAGTTAAGTTAAGCAGTTGCTTTTAGTTGGTCAGGTTATTATTTACTAGTAGAAAGCCAGGTTTTAGCATTAACCCAAGTTATTAACCCGATGTATCCTTTCCAAACGGAAAGAATACCACTTACCAGTACCATAAGCATAATCAAATCTATCATCCTCATCACCACCTGTAAACCATACATCTCTGATCAAGTATCTCTAATCAATGGAGCTCCCTTGGCCGCTCATAACTACGAGCACGGCTGATATATCAGTTTCATAACACTCTACAGAGGTTGCGCACTTTACCCACAAGCCGTGATTCCCTCTTGCCTCGGGCTGATCAAACCCTTAAACACTACCAAGGTGAATAGGCAGGGTCTCACTACGTAGCCTTTACAAAGATTTCCTAGGGTTGTAGCCACCCGTTAGGTTTCCTAAATGCACTAAACTCCTCCCCAAGGGGCGAACCAACCTTGGCAGAGCGAGCTGCATACACCGAGCCCCATTAACTGCATGACGGCGAAGCGAACTACACCCAATTCCTCTAATTACTCAGCTAAGGGCGTCCCACTCCACCCTCATGGTTGCACTGTTTTCCCGGACGGTCATCCAACGAACAGGTCCTTACGGAGAGGCACTCGAGAAACATCTCGAGTCCCCTTAAGGGCCACAAATACCATCATCATAATCAAAAGGGAAAACAGCGTATCATAGATAATCTCATCATGTTCATTGATTAATGTGAAGCGCTAGCATATAGCTAAACTGAAATAACCCAACCAGAATAGGTAAACAAGGACAAGATAGACAAAAGCTAGTCAATCATTAGGTATAAACTGTGTAAATGCGGGGAGTGAATTATAAGAATTAGTAGGACATAGATGGGTCAAGGGACACTTGCCTTCACCAACCAGCTGCTGCTCAGGGTCTTCACCTGCAACTCCTTTGGACTCTCCCTACTGACTGTTATCTATAGGAGTTCAAACATACATTCCACACATTTAATACAAAAGAACAGTACACCATACAATGGAATGCAATAAATAAACAGATGATCGACGCAGGGCGCACACCTACGGCTAAGCAAGAAAGAGAAAGTAACGGTCGAGGCTACGATCGGAGAGCGATCACGTTAGAATATTATAAATTAAAACACTCATCTAAACCAAACGATATTAATTTGGCCATCGCGTTTAGCATAAGGTAAAGTCATGTTCCATGTTTAATCATTATAAGCAGATGAAGGTAAATTAAAAGGATTGTCGCGCGGCGAGACGCGCGACACAACACCTTAAATTAAATTAAGAAATAAACGACTCGTCGCGCGACAGAGCGCGCAACGAGACACTGGCATTAATTATAAAGAGACGTTAAGCATCGCACGAGGAAACACACAACGGCATACGTCATCCAAACTAAATTTAAAATGGAACATTGCGCGACTGGACGCGCGACGTCACACATTAAACAACCTTAAATTAAAATGGATCGTCGCGCGACGAAGCGCGCGACACAACACAATAATAGAATCTGAAATTAAACAAATTCATCGTGCAACGAAGCGCGTGACACAACACGCTAACTAACTAGAGTTCAAAATTAATTAAAAATCCACGAATCAATCACCGCGCGCGTGGGCTGCGCACGCGGGAACGCGTTGGGTGAATGGGGGCGCGAGGCCGCGCAGGTCGCGGCTAGGCCACGCGAGCCATGCCGGGACGCGTGAGGAACCGCGCCGGGGGTCCACGCTGCCGAGGGCAGGGTCACGCACCGGAGCCAGGACGACCGCGCGCAGGGGGCCGAGGGGCCGCACCGCCGGGGGCCGGGACGCCGCATGCCGGGGACCGGAGGCCGCGTGCAGGGGGGCGTGCCGCGCCGCCAGGAGCCGGGGGCCGCGCGCAGGGGGCCGAGACCGCGCCGAGGGGGGCGGGGACCGCGCGCAGGGGGCACGCGTGCAGGGGAGAAGAAGGGGGCGCACGCAAGGAAGGGAAGGGGAGGAAGAGGAAGAGGGAGAGAGGAGAAGGGAGGGGAGGGGAGCTAACCTCGGGGATCCAACTCCGGTGATCACCGTCTCCAAAACCTAGGGCACCACGGAAGAGAGAGAGATGGGAGAGAGAGGTTGCTGCGTGGGAGAAATCAAATTAGAAAAAGAGACCAGGGGGGCGCACATGGGGAGTAGGGGGTGCCAGGGGCGCGCGGGCCGAGCTGGGCCGGGCCGGGTTGGGTTGGGTTGGGTCGGGCTGGGCCGCACCACGGGTCAAAACCCCATGGCACGCACAACCACAGATTGGAAATCAATCCGCGAAGCAAAATCCAAAACAGAACTAAGTAACGCACGCGATTAAGCACGAAATCAGACAAAGAAATATGATTCGACATGATGCAACACTCATGACCACTTAGATTTTGTTTACACATGACACGGACACCAGTCGCTATATTGCTTTGAAATTGGGAAGAAGGAGCGAAACAAGAAGAGAAAAGAGAGTAACGCCTGAATTTGGTGAGTGAAAAGAAGAAAAAATTCTACCCCAAATTCAGGGCGTTACAAACCTATCCCCCTTAAAAGAATCTCGCACTCGAGATTCAAGGTTGGCCAGCAAAGAGTTCAGGATACTTGGCCATCAGATCATCTTCACGCTCCCAGGTTGCTTCTTCCTCAGAGTGGTGACTCCATCTGACTTAGCACATTCTGATAGTCTTCCTCCGGGTGACTCTGTCTGTAGTCTCAAGAATCTGCGCTGGCTTCTCTGTATAGATCAAGTCCTCCTGGACCTCCAGACCTTCCACTAGCAACTACTCTTCTGGCACACGCAGACACTTCTTCAACTGAGACACATGAAAGACATCATGCACTGCGGACAAGCCTTCTGGCAAACTGAGCTGATAGGCCACTTCTCCACGCCTTGCGAGAATCTGATACAGACCAACATAGCGGGATGCTAGCTTTCCTTTGACTCTGAATCTTCTGACTCCTCTGTTCAGTGACACTTTCAAATAGACAAAGTCTCCGACTTCGAAACTTAGCTCTCTCCTTCTTGTGTCTGCATAGCT
Source organism: Zea mays (assembly GCF_902167145.1). Classification (NCBI taxonomy): domain Eukaryota; kingdom Viridiplantae; phylum Streptophyta; class Magnoliopsida; order Poales; family Poaceae; genus Zea; species Zea mays. The sequence goes on from NC_050103.1 coordinate 31,359,627, forward strand.
TCGCTGCCTTGATTGCGCTATCATCAGGTTCTCTCGAACCATCTTGATGTTCTCTTCAGCTTCGAGCAGAATGTCCGACCCAAAAACTTGCTTCTCTCCAGGCTGATCCCATTGCAATGGAGTTCTACAACTCCTCCCATAAAGTGCCTGAAATGGTGACATCTTCAAGCTGGCCTGGTAAATGTTGTTATAGGAGAACTCTGCATAAGGTAGCCTCTTGTCCCATCTGGATTGCTCTTGCAACGCACAAGCTCTCAACATATCTTCGAGGATTTGATTAGTTCTTTTAGTCTTGCCGTCTGTCTGCGGATGATAAGCTGAACTGAAATTCAGATGTGTACCCAACGCTTCATGCAACTGCTGCCAGAAATGAGAGGTGAACTGCGTTCCTCTGTCTGACACTATCTTCTTTGGCACACCATGAATACAAACGATCCGGGACATGTACAACTCTGCCAATACTGCACTGCTGTAATTGGTCTTGACAGGTATGAAGTGGGCTGATTTGGTTAAGCGGTCCACCACTACCCAAATGGAATCGTAGCCGGCTTGAGTGCGAGGCAATCCGACTATGAATCCATTCCGATTTCATCCCATTTCCACTGAGGAATTCACAACGATTGCAATAATCTAGCTGGCCTCTGATGCTCTGCCTTGATCCTTTAACAACTATCACATATAGCCACATGCTCTGTGATCTCCCTTTTCATTCCGTACCACCAGAATTTCTTCTTCAGATCCTGATACATCTTCTCACTTCCAGGGTGTATAGAATAAACTGACTCATGAGCTTCCTTGAGGATTAACTCCCAAATGGACTGGACATTGGGAACACACAAGCAGTCCTTGAACCATATCACACCTTCTGCATCTTCCCGAAAATCTTTACCTCTTCCTTCCAGAATCAGCTGCCGGATTTCATTGATCTTCTCATCATTCTTCTGTGCTTCTTTGATCTCCCGCTCTAAAGTGGGCTCTAACTCAACTGTCACTCCTCTCATATTGTTCAGAAATCTGAGGCTTAACCTGTCAAACTCTTTGGCCAACTCATAAGGCATCGGATGAGCGACCATCAGGTTGACTTGACTCTTCCTTCTCAAAGCATCTGCCACTACGTTCGCTTTGCCTGGATGGTAATGAATCTCCAATTCATAGTCTTTGATCAACTCTAACCATCTTCGCTGCCTCATATTCAGCTTCGACTGAGTGAATATGTACTTCAGACTCTTGTGGTCTGTGTAAACATCACACTTCTGCCCATACAAATAGTGTCTCCATGTCTTCAGTGCGTGAACCACTGCTGCCAACTCTAGGTCATGGATTGGGTAATTCTTCTCATGAACCTTCAACTGTCGGGACGAGTAAGCCACAACTCTTCCCTCTTGCATCAACACACACCCCAAACCAGTGTAACAAGCATCGCAATACACTGAGAAGGGCTTGTGTACATCAGGTAAGACTAAGACAGGCGTTGTAGTCAACTTCTCTTTCAGCGCTTCAAAGGCTTCTTGACATTTCTGGGTCCACTTGAACTCAACCTTGTTGCCTAGCAACGCTGTCATTGGTTTCACAATCTTCAAAAACCATCCAATGAATCACCGATAATATCCAGCCATTCCAATAAAGCTCTTGATTTCTCGAGCATCTGTTGGCGCTTTCCAATTCAGAACATCTGCCACTTTCTTCGGATCCATAACAATCCTTCTTTGTTAATTATGTGACCCAAGAACAGGACTTCATCAATCCAGAACTCACACTTGCTCAGCTTTGCCTACAGCTAATGCTTTCGCAATCTCTGCAATACCATCTTCAAATGATCTGCATGCTCTGCTTCGCTTTGAGAATATATAAGAATGTCATCAATAAATACCACCACAAACTTGTCAAGATAATCCATGAATATGCTGTTCATCAGATTCATGAAGAAGGCTGGTGCATTCGTTAGGCCAAAAGACATCACAGTGAACTCGTACAACCCATACTTGGTAATGAATGCCGTCTTCAGAATGTCTGAAGGTCGAATCCTGAGCTGATGATAACCTGACCTCAGATCTATCTTTGAGAACACGCAGGCTCCTCTCAACTGGTCGAACAGACCTTCTATTCTGGGCAAGGGGTACTTGTTCTTGATTGTGACTTCATTCAGAGCTCGATAATCGATACACATCCTTCTCGTGCCATCTTTATTCTCCACGAATAGGACAGGGGCGGCCCAAGGTGAGGTGCTTGGCCGAATGTAACCTTTCTCTGACAGCTCATCGATATGCTTCTTGAGTTCAACTAACTCTGGTCCAGATACTCTGTAGGCTCTTTTAGAAATGGGGGCGGTGCCAGGAAGAAGCTCTATAGCAAACTCAACTTTCCGCTCTGGTGGCATGCCTGGTAAGTCTTCCGGGAACACATCTGGGAATTCTGACACAACCTTGATAATCTCGAGTGAATCTGGCTCCTTGCTATCAATAGACATCTGATAACAACTTCTTTTCTTTGGCTCAGGCGGGACTAACTCGGTCACCACTTCCTCTCCTAGTGGAGACATCAACTTGATTGTCCTCTTATCACAACTGATAACTGCCTGATACTTATCTAGCCAATTCATCCCTGGGATGACATCTATTTCCTGAGTACCCATTACTACGAGATTAGCGGGAAACGCTATCCCCCTTATTTCCACACTTACATTCAAGCAAATGCTATCGGTTCGAATTCTACCACCGACTGAGTCAATTTGAATGGGAGTTGACATGGTAGTGATTGGAAGATTATGTGCTTCTACCCATGATGTGGTAATAAATGAATGTGTTGCTCCAGTATCAAATAACACTTCTACAATATGGGAGTCGACTGGAAACATACCTACTGTCATGCCGGGGGTTTCCTGAACTGCTTCAGCCTCCAAGTGGTTTAGTCTACCATGGTTATAGCATGGCTGAGAGCGGTTGCCTGCTCCAGGCTACGACACATTCTGCTTTCTGGGGCACTGGGGCCTGACTGCTACTAGGCTGCCTTCTTTGGACATTGCATCACCCAATGGCCTTGCTCTCCACAATGGAAACATGCTCTGTTTCCACCTTGAACTGGTGCTGCCTGACTGCTCTGGTCGGTTGTTGGGCGAGAAGACGAGGTGCCTACTGATTCTGCCTCTGGAACTAACCTCCTCCTGACTGATTGTTTTGGCAATTCTGCTGCTGGTGCTAAGGGTACTGCCTTTGGAACTGCTGCTGCTGAGGTGGACGCTGGTTCTGCCTGAACTGCTGAGGTGGATTGCCTGAGAAACGAGGACGATTGCTGCTTCTAGGCCGGGGTCCACTGATCTTATGCTTGCACTTCTCCATCTCCTTGCGCTTCTTCTCTGTCATGATTGCTCTGTCGATCAGGTGCTAAAAAGTGGGGAAGGTATGATTCATCAGATGATAATGCAGAGGGTCGACTAAGCCTCTCAGGAAGCGATACTTCCTCTTGGCATCGGTGTTGACATCTTCAGGAGCATAGCGAGATAGCTGTAGAAACCTGTCTCGATACTCACTAACAGACATTGACCCTTGCTTGAGTGCCAGAAACTCCTCCTTCTTCACTATCATCAGACCTGCAGGAACATGGTACTGACGGAAAATGTTTCTGAATTCCTCCCAGGTAATAGTGTCGAGGTTGGCGTGGGTGGCGAGGTAAGACTCCCACCAAGACTGAGCTGCTCCTCTCAACAGACGGGGACCATACATAACTTTCTCCCTGTCGTCGCACTGAGCAGTGTGCAACTCCCGCTCCATAGTGCGCAGCCAATCTTCAGCATCCATGGGGTCAGAAGAATGAGCAAACGTTGGGGGATGACCTCTCATGAATTCAGCACGCTTGTCCCTGGGCATCTGAGGCATCTGAGGCTGAGGTGGTGGCTACTGCTGCTGCAGAATGGCGGCCAGAGTCTGACCGATGGCTTGAACTGCCTAAGTCTGCATCAAGAACATCTGCTCGATCGTCATCGGGGGTAGTGGTGGCAGCTGCTGTTGCTGGGGTGCCTCATCCTGCTGAGCTGGCCGCTCCTGCTGAGCATGCCTTCCTCCTCTGCGCCTGTTTTCTGACATCTGCATAATGCAACCACACATCAGAACTAATCTTGCAAATCTTGCAGCATAAGAGAAGAGTATAGAATTTCTCCACAATACTGAACAGATGAACATCTTCACTGATCTCCAACACAAACCAACACAACTTCTCAGATAAAGAGGAAAGTAGAACAAAAGGGCTTCCCAACTAAGTAACTAATTTTATTAACATTTAACAGGTAAACCAAAGTGCAGGGGATACCCACACCTTGCGACAGTTATTACAAAGATCCAAATCCAACATAGTTCATCACGACAAACAAAAAGGCACAGGATAAGCAAACTACCCTGTCTAACTAAGACTAACAAAGAGTAAGACTGATGCTAAGACTATAGCTTCTATGCATATATTTTCGTATTAATTACAAGATCTGACTATGACGATATATGGTTCTAGATTTATCTTGGTCCTGCAGTCAGGGTTGCCATAAGTCTGGTGTCCACGCCGAGGTGAGCAGTACGGGTGCTGAGTCCCAACGGGAGCGGGGGAGCCATCCTCCAGGTGACGATGCTCCGCGCGCTCAGCCCGCAGCTGGGCGATCTTAGCACGAGCCCTACTCAGCTCGTCTAATGCATGGTCCAGCTCTGTGTTTAGCACGGCGGCTAGGTTGGCTGTGCTGCTCAACCTAGGATTGTCCTCACCGACAGGTGAGACAACCACGCCTCATGTGCTGCCAGATGGACCACGGGGGTAATACTTCAGGTTGAGACCATCGGCTACCCCACCGAGCACTGAGCAGTAGTGCGAAAGCGCACGCCGTGCGACATCTTGCATGGCCGCCTGAGCTGAGTCCCGCTCAGAGATAGAATAGTGCTCTGAGCAGACCTCCGCACCCCAAAGACTGCTCTCCGGACGGCGCACCAAGCAGGTCGCTTCCCAACGGTCTGGGTAAACCCCACGACTGTGCTGGAAGACCACACAGCGATACTCGATAGACCAAGTGCGTCGGTCAAGTGCCTGGTGCAGCAGGGTGTCGAGCGCGTCGTGGAAGTGACACCCGCGAGCAGCGTCGCGAGTGATGGGTCAAGCAACCCATCCTTCCAACTCCTGCTCCTCAGAAAGGTTGGTGTTATGGCTTGAGCTGCTGTCGCCACCTCCGTCGTCTAGGTCTCCTCCAACAGCTACTCCAGCGACTGGGGCGCTCAGTGGTGGTGCAGGGGGCGCCTCCAGCGGGAGCACAAGGGAACAACTCCTCATAGACTCTATCTCCTACTGAAGCGAGAAAGAGGAGGCCTGCTGCTCCAGCTCCTGTCGTCGACGTTCCTTCTCCTCGTGCAGGCGGTGGTGCAGCCTCTCCAAGTGGCTAGACCGACCGATCACTGGACGACGAAGCAGACGCTTCGCGAGACAAGAGGGTAAGAAGGGGATGATAGACTTCTGTGCAGTGTGTTTAAGACGAGCCATCTACAAAAGACATCGTAAGCATAAGAGTGAGAACAAAACTAATATGACCAGCAAGTAAATCATGAAAAATTAGGAATTAGAATGAACCAATTTTTTTTTGCAAGGTATAATATATAGTAGAACATAGGTTTGGTCGATATGACCAACTTTTGAAGGGATACCAAAGTCAAGGTGATAATAGGGGTCTATAATCCTTAGAACGACCATTCTATTCTAGGTTAGCGGTCCTATAGTCAGCATGACTTTGATGCCACCTATGTCACACCCGGTTTTAGAAGGCAAACCGAATGCGAACCATGTACATGCCAAGATCAGCAATTCACGTACACAACAGTTACATAACTGGACATAATCACACAGTGCTCAAATAATGACATAAAAGAGGGTATAATAGTTGATTACATCATGATGTCCGAGACATCCACATAGTCTTTAACAATAATCAAAGTGCGGAAAAGAAATGTAGATACACACGGCCTACATAGGCAGCCGACTGGGGGTTTGCCGCTAACCCACGCCTAGAACTCATCGTACTCTTGGAACTCCTGGAAGTCCTCCTCCACGACTTCATCTTCACCTGAGTAGTGGTTGCATTGCTGACAACCTGGGGGGGTTGGTGTGTAAAGCAAGGGTGAGTACACATCAACATACTCAGCAAAATGTCCCGTTTGGCTGTAGTGGGCTAGCTTTATGTTGAGTTAAGTCAAGAAGTTACTTTTAGTTGGTCAGGTTATTATTTACTTGTAGAAAGCCAGGTTTTAACATTAACCCAAGTTATTAACCTGATGTATCCTTTCCAAACGGAAAGAATACCACTTACCAGTACCATAAGCATAATCAAATCTGTCATCCTCATCACCACCTGTAAACCATACATCTCTGATCAAGTATCTCTAATCAATGGAGCTCCCTTGGCCGCTCATAACCGCGAGCACGACTGATATATCAGTTTCATAACACTCTGCAGAGGTTGCACACTTTACCCACAAGCCGTGATTCCCTCTTGCCTCGGGCCGATCAAACCATTAAACACTGCCAAGGTGAATAGGTAGGGTCTCACTACGTAGCCTTTAGAAAGATTTCCTAGGGCTGTAGCCGCCCATTAGGTTTCCTAAATGCACCGAACTCCTCCCCAAGGGGCGAACCAACCTTGGCAGAGCGAGCCGCATACACCGAGCCCCATTAACGGCACGACGACGAAGCGAACTACACCCCAGTTCCTCTAATTACTCAGCTAAGGGTGTCCCACTCCATCCTCACGGTTGCACTGTTTTCCCGAGCGGTCATCCAATGAACAGGTCCTTACGGAGAGGCACTCAAGAAACATCTCGAGTCCCCTTAAGGGCCACAAATACCATCATCATAATCAAAAGGGAAAACAATGTATCATAGATAACTCATCATGTTCATTGATTAATGTGAAGTGCTAACATATAGCTAAACTGAAATAACCCAACCAGAATAGGTAAACAAGGACAAGATAGACAAAAGCTAGTCAATCCTTAGGTATAAACTGTGTAAATGCGGGGAGTGAATTATAAGAATTAGTAGGACATAGATGGGTCAAGGGACACTTGCTTTCACCAACCAGCTGCTGCTCGGGGTCTTCACCGGCAACTCCTTCGGACTCCGCCAACTAACCGTTATCTATATGAGTTCAAACATATATTCCACACATTTAATACAAAAGAACACTACACCATATGGAATGCAATAAATAAACAGACGATCGACGCAGGGCGCACACCTACGGCTAAGCGAGAAAGAGAAAGTAACGGTCGAGGCTACGGTCGGAGAGCGATCACGTTAGATGATTATAAATTAAAACAATCGTCTAAACCGAACGGTATTAATTTGGCCATCGCGTTTAGCATAAGGTAAAGTCATGTTTCATGTTTAATCATTATATGCAGATGAAGGTAAATTAAAAGGATTGTCGCGCGGCGAGACGCGCGACACAACACCTTAAATTAAATTAAGAAATAAACGACTCGTCGCGCGATAGAGCGCACAACGAGACACTAGCGTTAATTATAAAGAGACGTTAATCATCGCGCGACAAAACGCACGACGGCATACGTCATCTAAACTGAATTTAAAATGGAACGTCGCGCGACTAGACGCGCGACGTCACACATTAAACAACTTGGAATTAAAATGGATCATCGCGCGACGAAGCGCGCGACGTAGCACGCTAAGTAACCAGAGTTTAAAATTAATTAAAAATCCATGAATCAATCACCGCGCGCGTGGGACTGCGCACGTGGGAACGCGTTGGGTGAACGGGGGCGTGAGGCCGCGCAGGCCACGCCTCGGCCACGCGAGCCGTGCCGGGACACGCGAGGAACCACGTCGGGGGTCCACGCTGCCGAGGGCAGGGGCCACGCACCGGGGCCGGGACGGCCGTGCGTAGGGGGCCGAGGGGCCACACGCGAGGGGGCCAGGGAGCCGCGCCGCCGGGGACCGGAGGCCGCGCGTAGGGGGCCAGGACCGCGCTGAGGGGGTCGGGGCCACGCCGAGGGGGCGCGTCGCCGGGGGGGCGGTACGGCCGCGCCGGGGGGGGGGGGGGGGAGGCAAGGGAGCCGCGCCACGGGGGGGGGGGGGGGGGGGGGGGGGCGGACCGCCGAGCGCCGGGGACCGGAGGCCGCGCGCAGGGGGCCGGGCCGCGCCGCCGGGAGCCAGGGGCCGCCACGGGGAGGGCCGGGGTAGGGATGGCAATGGGTACGGGTATGGGTAAGTAACCGTGGATAATTATCCATTGGATATGGGTATGGTGGAATTTGGTATTCGCGGTACGATTATGGATATAATAAAGTATCCACGGATAATTTTTTCGCGGGTATGGATATCCAGTATCCATACCCGTTACCCAATGGATATATGGCATGTGGGCCATCTAGATTTAATATATTATCCTAAATTCTAAATTTTCAATTTTTATTTATGACATGTTGATTGGTGCTGAAATTATCATTTTATGATGATAGAATGATAATTGTTTTTGAATTGTGATAAAATTTTTATTTGGTGTTGAATGCTAAAATTGTAGTGGGCGGGCGGGTAATGGGTATTCGTTGGATAGCGGATACACGACGGGTACGAGTATGGGTAGAGATCCATACCCACGAACACTTATGGGTACGGATATGGATTGAGTTTTGTCTCGCGGGTATGGATTCACGAACTATATATCCGCGTACTACCCACCCGATTGCCATCCCTAGGCCAGGGAGCCACCGTGCCGGGGCCGAAGGCCGCTAGTTGGGGGGCCGCAGGGGGCGCGCGCGCAGGGGAGAAGGGGGCGCGCGGGGGAAGGGAAGGGGAGGAAGAGGAAGAGGGAGAGAGAGAGGAGAAGGGAGGGGAGGGGAACTCACCTCGGGGATCCAACTCCGGCGATCACCGTCTCCAAAACCTAGGGCACCACTGGAGAGAGAGAGAGATGGGAGAGAGAGAGGTTGCTGCGCGGGAGAAATCAAATGAGAGAAAGAGACCAGGGGGCGCATGGGGAGTAGGGGGCGCTAGGGGCACTCGGGCCGAGCTGGGTCAAAACTCCATGGCACACACAACCATAGATCGAAAATCAATCCGTGAAGCAAAATCCGAAACGGAACTAAGTAACGCACGCGATTAAGCACGAAATCAGATAAAGAAATATGATTCAGCATGATGCAACACTCATGACCACTTAGGTTTTGTTTACACATGACACGGACACCAGTCGCTATATTGCTTTGAAATTGGGAAGAAGGAGCGAAACGGGAAGAGAAAAGAAAGTAATGCCTGAATTTGGTGACTGAAAAGAAGAAAAAATTATACCCCCAAATTCAGGGCGTGTAGGTCAGTGACCAAGTCTTCATGTCCGCGAAGTTACGACGATCCGAATTGATTATACTCAGCTGAGGATCTCCAATCACGACATATGTAGCACTTAACCCTTGCATATGTCAACTCGCCACTGGGGTTCTTAAGACCAGATCAGGTTCACGCCAACCGAGAGCACAGATACAACACCGTCCAGCCTCTTGCCACACAGGGTACACGCTACTCTCGCCATCTCTCCACTCCCATTGCGTGTTATCTTATTCTGGTATTAGTCTGCCCGAGGCAAAGCTTACCCATGATGAGGTATGTGACCAGTTAAAGGGTCCTCGATCATCAAGCATACATCGAGAAGGTCCTTAATTGACTCAGACAGAGACACTACACCGAGACTCTCTTCTCGTGCAAGTCTCCCGCCCGGTCTCAGCTTTATCATTTCAAACCCCAAAGTTTGGTACCTGCCAGAGGTACATCTTTTCCAATGTTGAACCCATCATGGCCATGATGGATCCTCCATCAAGTTTTGTTTTTGAAAACATCCCACCCACTTTGAAGCATCATCTTTTGTCAAAACAAAACATTTTGTTTTTCTAGAGCAAAGCTAAGCATAAGAAAAACCTTTTTGTAAAATAGGGATTTAAGGAGAAGTAATCAAATCCAAGGAAGGAAATGCCGCAACTGGTTTAGCACACAACTCCTATCACCTAATGCATCAAGTAAGTGAGAAAGATTTCAAAATAACAAGGAGGTGGCAAATGCACCGGGGCTTGCCTTGTGTGATAGGTGAATCAGACTCTACTCCACAGATATCAAAGTAAAAGCAGTTTCCTGCCTGAGGTTCTTCAGGTGGTGGTGGTGTAGTCCTCGCTTCTTCAACTTCTATTTTTTCCTCGTTTTCTATATATAGCCATATATAATCATGAATGCTCATGTAATGCTCATGAAAATGCAAAGATAATAAAAGTTTATTATCTAATGTCTTGAATATAACTTTCCTTCACGAGCCTCCGGGAAACTAGGGTTTTTGGAGTCTATAGTGAAGTTCATAGGGCAGGGGACTAGGGTCTTGGGTTCTAAGTACCAAACATGGTTCAAATCATACCAAATTTTACCCAAGGCTTCTAAATATGATTTAAAGCTTATCTAATAAGCTTGGTGAATTTTGGGATTATTAATTACTCTCTAAAATTCCAGAAGTATGAATTTTGGCTATTTTAAATGCCCCAAAATTCCCTATTGGAACTAAAAATTATGAAACTATTTTTATTAAATACTATAGGAAATTAGAAGCCTAGAAAAATTGGTCTGGTATTTTTTAGCATTTTTCTATAATTTTCTAGGAATTCTCTAAGTCCAGAAGAAAAAGAAAAAGAAAAAGGAAAAGATGCTACAGGATTGGGCTGAATCTGGCCCGAGTCGGCCCATTCACTGGCGAAAGCGCGCCCCCACTGTCCATTTTGCGCAGGGAACCCTGACGGTTTAAAATTTCTATAAAGAGTCCATCCCACTATTCCTCTGTCTCGCTGACACTTGCAGAAATACCCCCGCGCTTTCATCTCTTTACATTCCGCAGTCCACGATGGCGAATGGCGGGGAACCGAACTCCGACGAGCTTATATCAGCCGGATCACTCAATGACCGGTGTTCTACTTCGACAGAGACCAAATTCAAGCCCTAACGAGAGTTTCCCCTCAACTAATATTACTAGCGGAGCTCTAACTCGCCCTGTCCACGGTGACAGCGGGCACAACGGATAGCACAACGTGTTCCCGGCAATCTAAGGCAGCTTAACTCAATCAAATTGGCCGAGTAGCATGAGGAGAACCTAATGATGCTGAAACAAGAGAGCAGGGAGCACGAACAGACCTGGAATTCGCTTGGAAAACAGAATTAGGGGAAATGGGAAATTGGAGAGTTGTGGTGGCTAATCGGAGGCAGGAGCGGGTGCTCAGGCTTGGTGATGACCTAACACAGCATACCGTGTCTTCAATTTATAGCGGCGCTAAGCGGTGGCCAGTGAATTTGGTTTGGTGTGGTGGCGGTCAGAGAAGAAAGGAGTCACTGGCGCACAAGATTAGTGGCTGCAACCGTGGCAAGATCACCGACGATCTCTGGATAGGTCAGTACGAGTCACGGCGGTGTGGTTAAAGTGCTGAGGCACGTGGCACAAGATCGTGAGGTGTCTAACTTCGGCGAGGGACGATTCAAGGCGATCGGGGTAGTGCGGACACGGCGGCCGAACAAACAGTACCTTAAGCTCATCCGGGGGGGGGAGAAGATCTTTTCACCGCGGAACGTTATTCGGGCGCCGGTGAGCACGAATCACCTCACCGGCGTGAATCCACATGCAGGGTCGCCGGTGGCCGGTTCACTGAAGCAATAGATTCTTCTGGTCACTGTACCATCAGATTCTTCTTCAGTCAGTCTGACAGACCATGTTTGGGGCGAATTTCCTCCCGACTTTATATGGCAACTAGACCAATGCTCTGCAGCGAAGTTGTAGCCTAATAGACCAACTCTAACTTTGCTACATTGTTCACCCACAAAAAGTCACAAAATCTTAATTAAATTGAGCCCTAAGTTCATCCAATCTTTCTGCCAGTCTGAATTCAGACTTAGGGCAGTCTGACAGTCCAACTTTGAGCTCATTTTACTCCAAATTTTTCATGTGACCAAGGCTTAATCCCTATAGCAAAGTTGTTCTCCTTTAGTAGCTTTACAAACTTGATGTGTTGACCCTAGGCAAATTCTCAATATTTTTGGATCTAAAGAGCCCTAAAGTCATCTCTATTCCACTGTTTTCAGACTTAACCATTGGAGCACTAGGGTGGCCTTTTTGCAAATAAGCCCAAGACTCATGGTTTAATTTGCAAATCCTCTCACATGTGAAACATATGAGTTAAGGTACCCTAATTCCATGGTTTTTGCACTTAGGTCCAAAAGTGTGCACATTTTTCATATAACCCCTTAGGGTTTCAGTCCATGGTTTTCTAGGGGTCTATTTAGGGTTTCTGGTACTTCTAGGGTTTGGATGCCAATTAAATCCATTAATGGTGACATTTTATGATCATTTCTAATAAGTTTTGAAGTTTTCTCTTATTTAGACTTTGTTAAGTCTCTTAAGCCTAGTTTAGGGTTAGTACTGTACCCTAGGGTTTCACCCATGAAATGTCACATCAATACAACTTGTTTGAACTTTTTGCCTGGTGAATGCATTCTAAGTGTAACAAACACATGATATGCCAATGCTTATGATGTTATGCTCAAGTTTTAGTGGCAGTAACACCAGGGGTGTTACGTCCTTCCCCCCATAAAAGAATCTTGTCCTGAGATTAAAAGTCTTAGGGCAAGTAATGGAAAAGGAAACGTGTCATATTTTTATTTCCTTATTTTTGGTACAAGACAGGGGTGGTATGGGGTTCATTCCTCTATTACAACAAATGTACATATCTTACAATTTACACAAAGCTAAAAAGTCTGGGAAATTCTTATCCAAAAAGTCTTGAGTTTCCCAAGTAGCTTCATCTTCCATGTGTTGATTCCACTATATCTTGTAAAACTTGAGAGTTTTCCTTCGGGTAATCCTGTCCTTTTGATCCAAGACTCGAATAGGATGTTCGGAATATGTCAAGTCTTGTTCTAAGGCAACATCTGTTACTTCAATGGTTCGATCGGGAACCCGAAGACACTTCTTCAATTGAGACACGTAGAACACATTATGCATAGCAGACGATGTTTCGGGTAATTGGAGTTGGTATGCCACTGGTCCATATCTTTCAAGGATAGGAAAAGGACCAATGTACCAGGGTGCAAGCTTCCCTTTTACCCCGAAACGTGATATACCCTTCATTGGTGAGACTTTTAGGTAGACATAATCCCCAACTAGAAAGTACAAGGGTTTACGTCGTTTGTCTGCATAACTCTTTTGGCGAGCTTGGGCTTCTTTCAAATTATGTATTATTTGTTGAACCTTTTCTTCTATTTCCTTTACCATATCAGGTCTGAAGAAACATCTTTCACCTGGCTCAGACTAGTTTAACGGAGTACGACACCGTCGGCCATACAAAGCTTCAAAAGGTGTCATTTTTATGCTCTCTTGATAGCTATTATTGTATGAGAACTCCGCTAATGGTAAACAGTCATCCCATTTCTGTGGGAATTCCAGAACACATGCTCGCAACATATCTTCAAGTATTTGATTACCCTCTCAGTTTGTCCACTAGTTTGAGGATGATAGGCTGAACTATGGAGCAACTTTACCCAAAGATTTGTGAAGTTCTTCCCAGAATTTGGATACAAATTGAGGTCCACGATCCGACACTATTGTTTTTAGAACACCGTGCAAACTGATGTGAGCAATATACATCTGGGCATAAGTGAGGATCGGGTAATATGTCTTGACTGGCAGAAAATGAGCATCCTTCGTAAGCCGATCAATTATAACCCAAAAAGAATCATACCCTTTTGCTGTCCTGGGCAATCCCACAATAAAGTCCATGCTTATATCCTCCCATTTCCAAGTTGGGATAGGTAACGATTGCAATGGACCAGCAATTTTCATATGTATGGCTTTGACACGTTTACAAGTGTCACATCTCGCCACATAGCGTGCAATTTCAATCTTCATCTTTGTCCACCAATAATGCTATTTTAGATCATGATACATCTTAGTGCTTCTGGGATGGATAGAATAGCGACTAAGATGTGCTTCATCTAAAATATGCTGGCGGATCTCATCATTCTTGGGCACAACTATGCGGTTGTTAAACCATACAACATCTTGATCATCTCTTCTAAAGCAGTTGGCTTTACCGGCCTCCATTTTCTCATGAATGTGTTTTATACCCTCATCATTTCTTTGTGCATCAATTATTCTTTGCAGGAGGACTAACTCAAGCTTTAAGTAGTTTGATGTTCCATGTTGAATCATTCCCAGGTTCAACTTCTCCATTTCTTGGCATAATGTAATGTCAGAAGTTTTCATCATCAGACAATGGCAGGAAGCCTTGCGACTTAGTGCATCTGCCACCACATTAGCTTTGCCTGGGTGATAGTGAATCTCCAGTTCATAATCTTTAATCAGCTCAAGCCATCTCCTCTGCCTCATATTCAACTCTAACTGGGTAAAGATATACTTCAAGCTTTTATGATCTGTATAAATATGACAGATATTCCCCAGCAGATAATGACGCCATATTTTCAGGGCATGAACCACAACAGCTAATTCTAGGTCATGAGTTGGATAATGTTCCTCCTGCCGGCGTAACTGCCTTGAAGCGTCAGCTATCACTCGGCCTTCTTGCATTAGAACATAGCCTAGACCACTGCCTGATGCGTCACAATACACACCAAAGGGCTTTTCAATGTCCGGTTGAGCTAATACCGGAGCAGTGGTCAATAATACTTTCAGCTGCTCAAAGGCTTCATTACATCTTGAAGACCAATTAAATTTAGTATCATTCTTCAATAAACTTGTGATTGGTTTCACAAGCTTGGAAAAATCTCGAATAAATCGGCGGTAATAACCAGCCAGTCCAAGGAAACTTCGGACTTGATGTACAGTGGTTGGGGGTTTCCACTCCAAAATATCCTTGACTTTGCTGGGATCCACCGCAATCCCGTTAGCAGACAACACGTGTCCCAAAAATTGGATCTCCTCCAGCCAAAATGCACATTTACTGAATTTAGCATATAGTTGATGCTCCCTTAAGCGCATTAACACGATCCACAAATGCCGAGCATGCTCCTCTTCATTCTTGGAATATATCAAGATATCATCAATGAACACGACCACAAATTTATCCAACTCGGGCATGAATACCGAGTTCATAAGATATGTGAAGTGGGCAGGAGCATTTGTTAGTCCGAAAGACATAACTAGATATTCAAATAATCCATACCGCGACGTGGTCTTGGGTATATCTTCGGGTCGGATACGGATCTGATGGTAACCCGACCTGATGTCAATCTTGGAAAATACCCGAGCTCCGGTAAGTTGTCAAATAGGATGTCAATCCGGGGAAGAGGGTACTTATTTTTGATTGTGACCTCATTAAGGGGTCTATAATCCACACACATCCGAAGTGTTTGGTCCTTCTTCTTGACAAAGATGGCTGGACAACCCCAAGGTGATGAGCTTGGTCGGATAAATCCCTTTTCTAGTAGATCTTGTAATTGGGTCTTGAGTTCTGCCAATTCATTCGGAGGCATTTGGTACGACCTTCTAGAAACAGGAGTCGTATTGGGCTTCAACTCAATCACAAATTCTACATCTCTCTGGAGGCAATCCAGGCAGATCTTCCGGAAAGACGTCCGGGAATTCACATACTACTGGAATATCTTGGATCTCCAGTAGGATGGCTTCATATACTCTGCCATATGGTTTAGCTGTAGTAGCAACGGGAATGGACAATTGAACCTCTTCCTGGCCATAACTCAATCTGATGGTTCTCAGATCAGTGTTGAGGATAGCTTTATGTTGGGCTAACCAATTTTCATGCCCAGAATTATGTCTATATCTTGGCCTTTTAGAACAATCATGTTTGTGGGAAAGTCCCGTTCAGCCAATGTTACGGGCACATGGGAAGCCACTTCTTTAGTGAATATTTGTCCCCCAGGCGAATGAACTATAAACCCTTCCCTTGATTCATTGTATGGAATGCAATGTTGCTCCACAAACTTCTTGCTTATGAATGTATGTGAAGCACCAGAATCAAAAAGAATAACTGCAGGGTGATTGGCCACGAGAAACGTACCCATCATAACCGGTTCTCCTTCCGGTGTTGTGGCCAGTTGCATATAATAAATCCACCCAGTTTTCTTCATATTTTTGCCTGTTGCATTGTTTGCCGCATTTCCCCTGCCTTGAGTGGAACTCCCTGAACTCTGCTGATTATTTGATCTGTTCTGCTTCGGATATGGGCAGTCCTTGATAAAATGTCTGGACTTTCCACAATTAAAGCAGCCTGTTGAGGAGCTTGGGAGGGCAGGGAAACGAGTACCAGGGACACTCGGCTGATTTGTTGAGGTGGGGGTAGTGGCAGGACGGATAGAGACAGGTTGTTTAAAGGGGTAGGAGGGTGGACGTGGTGAAGAACGGTTCTGATTAAAAGCTCGGATCACCAACCTTTGTCTCTTCTCAGGCCCCTGGCTGGACCTGTCACCTCCATAGCCCTTTGATTTTCCTGGGCCTACATATTTGGCTTCAACTGCCAGCGTCGTGCTGATAGCCCTGTTGTAGGAGAGGTCGAGGCAGGTGGCCATTTTTCGCTGCAGCCGCTCATTGAGGCCTCTCATAAAACAATTTCTCTTCTTCAGATCAGTGTTGACCTGATCGATGGCATACTGGGACAAGTGGTTGAACTTGTTGAGATACTGTGTGACAATATCCCCACCTTGTTTGAGCTTCATAAATTATTTTGTTTCATATGGAGCACCCCTTCTAGAATATAGTGCTCCCGAAATGCCAGTTTAAACTCGTCCCAGGTAATTTGATGACCAGCAGGCTGGATAGCCACATAATTTCCCCACCAGGTGTTTGCAGGGCCTCGCAACTGTTGTGTCGCAAATAAGGGCTTTTGAGTCTCCGTGCATCGGAGAAGCCCAAACTTTTGTTCGATAACTCGGATCCATTCATCCACTTCAAGAGGATCTTCAGCCTTGACAAATAGCAGGGGACGCGTTTCTGAGAAATCCAAATATGAAGTTTCGCGGGGTCCTTGTAGATAGGCTCGCCCACCTTGCTATTGCATTTGCTGTCCCGCCATTTCCCGAAGAAAGAGGGTGTTGTCGGCTGTTGCATTGACTAAGGCAGCGATATCCTTAGCCAAAGTTGGGGGTACTGGTGGCGGGTTAGGAGTAGTCTCCCTCCCATGGGAGGTTCCCGCACCATCCTGTCCACGAGTCCTGGACGACATCTGAGGCAAAGAACATTTGGAAAATTTAATATGCCAAAGCAAATCATCCATTTTACATTACTTAAAAGGTAATGATACAGACTCGAATTTACAACAGGACCACATTACCTATTATACATTAATACTATTTCTATACTACACTACTCTAGCTTCTTATCACTTTTGGTAGCTTCACTATTGGGTGTAGGAGTCCATTCATCAGCCAGAATCATTGAAGGAGGGGGCCTGAAAAGGTCCAGTTCCCCACCAAGGGCTTCACCCGCTGTTCCAAAAGGTCTAGGTCCCATTCCGACAGGATCCACAGGTACGTCAAAGTGCAATCGTGAATACAATACATGAACTTCCTCATGTAGCATATTACAGTACACCTGCAAGTTGTCCACGACTGTGCTAAGCTCCTCCACACGGGCTCAAGCTTTGGCTTCCTTGGCCCAAGCAAGTGAACATGAGTTAACAGCCCAATCGAGCGCTAAATCTCGTTCAACATGTTGGTCTTGCAGGTGTCTGATGTCAGTTCTTAACTCGTTTATTCGCTAACCATCCTTGACCCACACATTGCTCCAGTGATGGAGCTCCGTTCAAAGCTGCTCTACCTGAGCTTTTAGATCTCCGATGGGATCATTGCTACCACTACTACTGCCCTCATGCCTTGGAGCTAGTTGATGGCACGGCACACTAATTGGTCCGGTAGACTTGCGCGCGGTTTTCCTTGTGCGCGGCGGCATATCTTCATAAGGGGGAAAATCTTATTAGTATAGTTTTTATCATGATGCATGCATAATTATAGAATCAACCTTAGTTGATTCACCACCTTCTATACATTGCACTCTACTATCTGGTCTTTAAAGTAAGTATTTCAGAAGGTAGTTAGGTAAGAAGGAAAGAAATTTTCTAGATAAGTCTTTGAAAATTCTTTTTGAAAATGTCTCATAACATCTGCAGAGATGGGCTTCGCTCCGGTACCAGCTGTGACAGAACCTCCCAAGTCATTAGGCCCACCTATAGTTGTCCTTGTCCAACGGACCTCAAACAACCCTGCAGGTGCACCTGATCACTTGACAAGTTCAGTATCTGAATCCCTTACCTTGCCCAAGAGCGTTTCACCCGTCACACAGACATTACAATACATCGGAGGTACGAAAATGCGGAAGCAATTACAATAACTTACTTTATATTAAAGTAAGAAAGAGTTGTATTATTACAGACCAGAACAAAATATAAGAGTGCTGAGTATTATTATTACATAACCTGGGAGGCAAAAACCCCTCCCGATAAACAGTAAAAAGTTTTTCTTAAAGGAGGACACTTCCTCCCGCGACTTCAGTCTTGATTTTCTTCTTTGGGCACCACCTTGGAATAGAAGCAACAAAAATTTGCTGCTTCTTCACCTAAAACAACATGGGACAAAGCCCTGAGTACGAAGTGTACTTTCGCAAGTCTTACCCGTAAAAATAAAAGACTCTCAAGGATATGCTGGCCTTTGGGGATCAAGGTATGGCTTTTCAATAATCAATGGCTCTGTTTGCATAAATGCTTACTAATAATGGATCCTTAAAAGTCCAGTTTTATTAGCAAGTTAAGTCATTACCTAAGTTCTAGAGTTCTTTCTACCCTAGTTCAAGCACTTGACCTGTACTAGCTAATTTCTTATCAACCTCTTTCTTATTCACTGGAATGCTACGTGTAGGTCAATGACCAAGTCTTCATGTCCCTGAAGTTACGGCGATCCGAATCGATTATACTTAGCTGAGGATCTCTAATCACACGACATATGTAGCACTTAACCCTTGCATATGTCAACTCACCACCGGGGTTCTTAAGACCAGATCAGGTTCACGCCAATTGAGAGCACAGATATACCACCGTCCAGCCTCTTACCACGGAGGGTACACGCTACTCTCGCCATCTCTCCACTCCCATTGCTTGTTATCTTATTCTGGTATTAGTCTACCCGAGGCAAAACTTACCCATGATGAGGCATGTGACCAGTTAAAGGGTCCTCGATCATCAAGCCTACATAGAGAAGGTCCTTAATCGACTCAGACGGAGACACTACACCGAGACTCTCTTCTCGTGCAAGTCACCCGCCCGGTCTCATCTTTATCATTTCAAACCCCAAAGTTTGGTACCTAGCAGAGGTACATCTTTTCCGATGTTGAACCCATCATGGCCATGATGGATCCACCATCAAGTTTTGTTTTTGAAAACATCCGACCCACTTTGAAGCATCATCTTTTGTCAAAACAAAACATTTTGTTTTTCTAGAGCAAAGGTAAGCATAAGAAAAACCTTTTTGTAAAATAGGGATTTAAGGAGAAGTAATCAAATCCAAGGAAGGAAATGCAGCAACTGGTTTAGCACACAACTCCTATCACCTAATGCATCAAGTAAGTGAGAAAGATTTCAAAATAACAAGGAGGTGGCAAATGCACCGGGGCTTGCCTTGTGTGATAGGTGAATCAGGCTCTGCTATACAGATTTCAAAGTAAAAGTAGTTTCCTGCCTGAGGTTCTTCAGGTGGTGGTGTGGTGTAGTCCTCGCTTCTTCAACTTATATTTCTTCCTCGTTTTCTATATATATCCATATATAATCATGAATGTTCATGTAATACTCATGAAAATGCAAAGATAATAAAAGTTTATTATCTAATGTCTTGAATATAACTTTCCTTCACGAGCCTCCGGGAAACTAGGGTTTTTGGAGTCAATAGTGAAGTTCATAGGGCAGGGGACTAGGGTCTTAGGTTCTAAGTACCAAACATGGTTCAAACCATACCAAATTTTACCCAAGGCTTCTAAATATTATTTAAAGCTTATCTAAAAAGCTTGGTGAATTTTGGGATTATTAATTACTCTCTAAAATTCCAGAAGTATGGATTTTGGCTATTTTAAATGTCCCAAAATTCCCTATTGGAAATAAAAATTATGAAACTATTTTTATTAAATACTATAGGAAATTAGAAGCCTAGCAAAATTGGTCTGGTATTTTTAGCATTTTTCTATAATTTTCTAGGAATTCTCTAAGTCCAGAAGAAAAAGAAAAAGAAAAAGATGCTACAGGATTGGGCTGAATCTGGCCCGAGTCGGCCCATTCACTCGCGAAAGCGCACCCGCGCTGTCCATTTTGCACAGGGAACCCTGACGGTTTAAAATTTCTATAAAGAGTCCTTCCCACTATTCCTCTGTCTCGTTGACACTTGCAGAAATACCCCCGCGCTTTCATCTCTTTACATTCCACAGTCCATGACGGCGAACGGCAGGTAACCGAATTCCGACGAGCTTATACCGGCCGGATCACTCGATGACCGGTGTTCTACATCGACAGAGACCAAATTCAAGCCCTAATGAGAATTTCCCCTCAACTACTTTTACTAGCGGAGCTCTAACTCGCTCTGTCCACGGTGACAGCGGGCACAACGGACAACACAACGTGTTCCCGGCGATCTAAAGCAGCTTAACTCAATCGAATTGGCCGAGGAGCATCAGGAGAACCTAAGGATGCTGAAACAAGAGAGCAGGGAGCACGAACAGACCTAGAATTCACTGACCACGGTGAGGGCTCTACCACGGTGGTAGAAAACAGAATTGGGGGAAATGGGAAATTGGAGAGTTGTGGTGGCTAATCAGAGGCAGGGTGCTAAGGCTTGGTGATGACCTAACGCAGCAGACTGTGCCGTCAATTTATAGCGGCGCTAAGCGGTGGCCAGTGAATTTGGTTTGGCGTGGTGGCGGTCGGAGAAGAAAGGAGTCACTGGCGCACGAGATTAGTGGCTGCAACCGTGGCAACCTCACCGGCGATCTCTGTATAGGTCAGTACGAGTCTCGGCAGCGTGGATAAAGTGTTAAGGCACGTGGCACAAGACCGTGAGGTGTCTAACTCCGGCGAGGGTCGATTCAAGGCGATCAGGGTAGAGCGGACACGGCGGCCGGACAAACAGTGCCTTAAGCTCATCCGGGGGGGGGAGAAGATCTTTTCACCGTGGAATGTTATCCGAGCGCCGATGAGCACGAATCACCTCACCGGCGTGAATCCACGCGCGGGGTCGCTGACGGCCGGTTCACTGAACCAATAGATTCTTCTGGTCACTGTATCATCAGATTCTTCTTCAGTCTGTCTGACAGACCATGTTTGGGGCGAATTTCCTCCTGACTTTATATGGCAACTAGACCAATGCACGACAGCAAAGTTGTAGCCTAATAGACCAACTCTAACTTTGCTATATTGTGCACCCACAAAAAGTCACAAAATCTTACTTAAAATTGAGCCCTAAGTTCATCCAATCTTACTGTCACTCTGAATTCAGACTTAGGGCAGTCTGACAGCCCAACTTTGAGCTCATTTTACTCCAAATTTTTCATGTGACCAAGGCTTAATCCCTATAGAAAAGTTGTTCTCCTTTAGTAGCTTTACAAACTTGATGTGTTGACCCTAGGCAAATTCTCAATATTTTTGGATCTACAGAGCCCTCAAGTCAGCTCTATTCCACTGTTTTCAGACTTAACCATTGGAGCACTAGGGTGGCCTTTTTGCAAATAAGCCCAAGACTCATGGTTTAATTTGCAAATCCTCTAACATGTGAACCATATGAGTTAAGGTACCCTAATTCCATGATTTTTGCACTTAGGTCCAAAAGTGTGCACATTTTGCATATAACCCCTTAGGGTTTCAGTCTAGGGTTTTCTAGGGGTCTATTTAGGGTTTCTGGTACTTCTAGGGTTTGGATGCCACTTAAATCCATTAATGGTGACATTTTATGATCATTTCTAATAAGTTTTGAAGTTTTCTCTTATTTAGACTTTGTTTAGTCTCTTAAGCCCAGTTTAGGGTTAGTACTGTACCCTAGGTTTTCACCCAAGAAATGTCACATCAATACAACTTGTTTGAACTTTTTGCATGGTGAATGCATTCTAAGTGTAACAAACACATGATATGCCACTGCTTATGATGTTATGCTCAAGTTTTAGTGGCAGTAACACTAGGGGTGTTACAAATGTAATATTAACATTGTTGATATTCATACATGTTTTATGGAATGCAAGAATAAATGAAATATTAAAATATGATTATTATATTTATTCCTTTGTATTCTTACCCTTGTATTGATCTGATGAAGGTGTGTCCTTCTTGACCTTCGTCTGAGAAGCATTATACCTGTAGGAGATAATGCTTCAAAGGACGAAGGTCCTTAATGATTAACAATTGTGTTGCCTTGTTCTTGACTTACAGCAACTGAGAACAAGTGAACAACACATGGTGTCCATGTGGCGACAAGCGGTATGGGTGCTGAGTCCAGTGGGGGCGAGAAAACCATCCTCCTAGGGATGGCACTATAGCCACCTTACCAAACGAAGAGCAATACTACGAGAGCGCACGCCACGCAGCATCCTGCATGGCCACCTCAGCAGTGTCCCTCTCAGAGATAGCATAATGCTTTGAGCAGGCCTCTACACCCCAGATGTCGTCCTCCAGATGGCGCACCAAACAGGTAGCCTCCCAGCGGTCCAGGTACTTCCCGTGACTATGCATGTAGACTACACAACGATACTCGATCGACATGGTGTGCCAGTCTAAAACATGGCGCAACAGGATGTCGAGCGCGCCGTGGAAGTGACAACAGCGAGCGGCGTCACGGGTGAAGGGTTGGGCGACCCATCCTTTCGGCTCCTTCTCCTCAGAAAGCTTTGTACTATGGCCTGAGCTACCACCATCATCGTCTTCGTCGGGATCTCCTCCAGCAGCTACTCCAGCAGCCGGGACGCCCTATGGTGGTGTAGGGGGTGCCTCCAGCTGTGGCACAGGGGAGGGACACCTCACAATCTCCACATCCTGCTCCCTCTCCTGACGCCAGCGTTCCTGCTCCTCACACAGGCAGTGGTGCAGCCTCTCCAAGTGACTCGACTAACCAGTCACTGTGCGGCGAAGCGGGCGTTCCGCAATGTGAGAGGGCAGGAAGGGAATCACTGACTTACGAGCAGTGTGCCTAAGGCGAGCCATCTATAAAAGACACCATAAGCATAAGGATAAGAAAAGAGCTAATAGGACCAACAAGTAAACCATAAACATAATAGAAAATATAATAAAATTTTAGCAAGGTATAATATATACAGTAGTAGAACATAGGGTTGGTCGAAACGACCGAGTTTTGAAGTGACACTAGGGGTCAAGGTGAGGATGAGGGTCCATTATCATAGAGTCCAAGTTGATATCCCAAAAGCACCTCCTTAGAGAGGAGAGTACTCAAAACTATAAGTATAGCCATCATCATTAAACCATCAACATTAATGTATCCTGAGTATCTCGAATCAAAGAGCATCTCAAGGCTGCTCTTAACTGTGAGCACAACTGATATACTAGTTTATAACCCTCTACAGAGGTTGCACACTTTACCCATGAGCTGTGATTCCCTTTCTGCCCGAGGAGCTCTACTCCCCATTGATCACTTTGTAGGTGGTCTCGTAGGGTATCACTACGCAGCCTTTACAAAGATTCCCCTGGTGTGTAGCCGCCTATTAGGTTTCACCAGTCGTACAAACACAGTACTCCTTCCTAAAAGGGGTCACTAACAAAATCAAATCGAATGAACCTCGGCACCCACCCTTAGCAGAGCAAGCACTATGCCCTAGCCCCCATTGATGGCACAACGGCAAAGCAAGATACACCCCCAGATTCCTTCTATTAATCAGCTAAGGGCGTCCAATACCACCCTCATAGTTGTACTGTTTTCTAGGGTGACTCTCAACGAATAAGTTCTTATGGAGAGGTACTCGGGAAACAGCACGAGCCCCCCTAAAATGCCACAAGCTCATAATCATAATTAGAATAAATCATCGTATCATAAAAAGTAATTCTCATCATGTTCATTGATTAAAGTAAAGCACTAGCATGTAGTTGATCATAATAGCCTAACCCAAAAAGTTAATCAAGGACAGGATAAATAGAAAGCTAGTCAATCCTTAGGTTACATATAGTATGCGAGAAAGTGAACATAAATTAAATAGGACATAATAGGTCAAATGACACTTGCCTTTACTAAACAATTGCTGCTCAGGGGCTTCTCCTGCAACTTCCTCGGACTCCGTGGACGGAACGTTATCTAGGCGAGTGCAAACATACATTCAACATTGTTGAAACAGTACACCATAAAAGGGAAAATATTATAAAAATGTACTACACGAAATAGAGCTCATATCTACGGTCACACGAGAAAAAGAAACACCGAGATCGAAGCTATGATCAAGAAGTTATCGCGTTTACGTTATACAATATGAACTAGAACATTTAATTCGATATACTTGTATCAATCAACATTTATCGAATGTGAATTAGATCCATTATCTAGTTTTCAATTAATGTGCTACACTAACAGCTCTCGGTTAAATAAGCAATTTAATTAAAATGAGCGATTCTAAGCGAGGCAAATTAACAATGCACGACAAGGCGCACGACGTGTGAAACAACACGACAGCACGTGCAAACGATGCACGGAAAAATGCGACACACAAGAACTACTAAATAGATGACACATTTTAAACAATTATTTACTAAAAGAGTAGTTATGTTAATATTAACCATGTTGATATTTATTTATAAAAGCGCAAGTTGAAAACTATAAATTAGATTTTATTTAAATGCTAATTTAATAATCGTTGGTCAAACAAATATTTAATAAATTATTTGAAATATGTGATAGCATATAATAGCATTTTTAACATGTAGACAACTTTAATATGAATCTAACGTAACTTGAACGGAGCGAATCGAATTTATAACGCAAAAGATATTGAATATTTAAATCAATCAAACTTCTACGCGTAGTTAAACAAAATTCTAGGGTCTGTTTTGCAAAAAGTCCTTCTTGTTTCTTCCTCCTTCTATAGCCGCCATGGCAAGGGGATGGGGGAGGGTTTGGCCGCAAAGGGGGGGTGGGGGCGCTGATGGGGGGGCACCGCCGGAGGCTGCAAGGCTAGGTCAGCCACCGTCGCGCAGGGGGACAGGGGGCACGGGGAGGCAGAAGGGAGGGGAGAGGGGCTCGCGGAGATCGAGGGAGAGAGAGGAGAGCGGAGAGGGGTTGGGCTGCGAAAAAGGAGAAAAATGAAGAACCGCCATGAACGGTAATGGAGAAAGCACACTGGAGGGGATGAAGTTCATTGGAGCCGAAAAGAAAACCGTCAATTGACGGCGAACTGGAGGTCCGACCGATAAATCTAAATCACCAAGACAAAGCCTTCTATGAGATGAACGCAGTGGTACACTCAGATTTCACCACCGACACATGCATTGAAAGTAATTGCTCGCCGAAGTTGTTGCCGGAGTTGGAACCGCCTTGAACTTCGGCGAGCAATTCCAGGAATTGTGGATCAAATATGGGAAATGGTTTCGAGATTTGGAAAGGGCTCGCTCGACGAGAGGGATTCTAATACCCCAGGTGTTACTATATGCTTAACAGTGAGTATAGATTTAAGCAAGAAATCCTAGTGTGAGTAACGATTTCGATATTATGTCTATCTCCGATTACTGAGATTATTCAAAAATTTTAATCTAGCTTGGAATCTAATCATCTCACAAAAGCTCAAGTTTGGTGTCGTATTCATCTCCATAATCTAAACAATTAAAAAGGTTTCATGAAACTTTTGGATTACCTAATCTCGTTTGCTGGCGAATTTGGAGATGTTCGGATCACGCGCATAAGTGAATATGAAAATCAGAAAACTTCTGATTTTATATAAAATTTGGAGCCCCGCGCTGTCCGAAAAGAACAATGCGCCAACTCATTAATTGAATTGTTCCTCTCAGCATGTTATCCTTGGCATCACATCAAATGATCGATAGCTGGTGAGACTCGTAAAAATTAGACTAGATTAAATATAGTCTAAAATACCGAAGTCGATCTCGTTTGGTTTGGTCCGTGTGTTTCTCATCTCGATCTAAATCTCCAAATATAAATAATGGGTAAAGATTCATCTGAATTCCAAAGTATTCACCAAATCAAATCCTAATTTTAGAACCAAGAAAATCGTGCGCAAAATAATTAATTAGATTGTTTCTAGCAAAATATTCAAAACAGAGAAATTTATTCGTGTTTGGATAGCAGATAAATTTGTGTTCGGTGTTAAATTTATAAAACGTCGTCTGTAAGAGCATGGTCGATATTGTGTTAGTCTGTTATGTTTATATCTTGACCACGTTTAAATACCACAACTCAGATACATAAGTGTGTATTCTTGTGTTAAAAAAGAAAGGAAAATATCCTAGCGATCCTATCCTCTACCGCCGCCCCCCCTTCTGATATTTCCCACTGCTCTCTCTCTTATCGTTATCCTGCCTGATGGCCTTCGTACATCTGCCGTTGTTTTGGCTCATCGAAGGCTGCGGACAGAGCATTATCTTCGGCCTTGGAGTAAGCTCCAAGCAACTCATCGCTAGTAGCTTCAAAACACTTCAGCCAATTGTCGTTTGGCTCATCAAATTTCTCCCTAAATCTGAAGGTATATTTCAGTTGGACCAGACCACCATCACTAGAATCAATGGCGGTCTCCTTCGACATCTCCCAGCTTTCCACAAGCGGCCATACTCTGAAGGCTATATGTTATTGAATCAAATCTCTTGTGCCAATGAAGGAGCAAACAGTGCTGAAAGCCCTCTGACACGCTTCGACACTGTCATCAATTTCCACATTCGGCCTTCGGAGGCCAAAGCGGGACTAGATGGGGCGCATGATGATTTCTTTAATGTCTTCCCTTGCCTTTAATCATTCTTCACATAAAACCACTCTTCCATCCAGGCTCCGAGCCATCTCTTCCGAAACGTTGGCACCGGGTGTCTTGCGTTGGGGCGAGCAATAAATCCATAACAACCAAAGTTGTTGTGGTATTGTTCTTTGCCAGTAGCCTTCGTCTCATATAAGAGTTCGTGCATACTCCAGAAGCACTTCACGCTTGGCTCTAGCCCCTGACTCCTCACAGCCCAGACAAAAATCCACATCCTCACTATAGCTTCAGGGGTGATCTGGTGAAGGAAGATCTTGTAGATCTTCAGCACTTCAACTACAAACTTGCTCAAAGGAAACCGGAGACCAGCCTTGAAAAAGCTTCGGAAAATAACAACTTCATTTTCCTCAGGGGCAGGAGCGGTGTTGTCTCTGCCAACTCTCACGATAGACATGTCTTGAAAGTACCTTCCCCTCATGTTGTCAAGATGACTTTGTTTAATCATTGATTTTCTGAAGACTGTATGGCTTGGCCGCCAGGGCCAATCTTCAGAATCTTCGTCTCCACTTTCCACATCATAGATATCGCTGTCACCAGTATCTTCAGATAAACCTTCGAGTATCTCTTTAGTAATCTTCTCTGTGTTTGTCTTTGCCATCAACTCAATAAATCCAGCAATATAAGGATCCGCAGCCTTCTTCTCCTCAAACAGCTTTGTCTCCTCAGTCAGCTTCTCCTTCTCAGTCATTTTTTCCCAAGACATGGTAAAAAAACGCGTCTTTTAACCCAAGCTCAAAAAGCTTGAAAATCTAGCAGCGCTAGTGAGCAAGACCTAAAAGTTTGAGAAAACAATGCAAATGGCAGAAACAACATATCAAATGCTTCCGGTGTGAGTTCATATTAATACGCCTAGCACGCTACAACTTGGAGGGCCCCATATGTCATTGATTGTTGCTTTTCTAGCAAAGGGAAGGTGTTTTTTCGGACCTTCGGCTTAAGGCCTTCGTTCACGTCGTAGTCTGAATTCGTTGTTATAACAAATTAATACTACGAGGGGCTACTATTGGGGGCCTTCGTCTTTCAAAGGTCCTCAAAAAATGATTAATAATGTTTCCCAAGTATAATATATGTGCAGGAACCTTCGGACTCGGGATGAAGCTATACACGATATGGAGAGCAGGGTCAGAACGAAGGCTGAACCAGCGCCGAAGCTATGCACAAGGGAGCTTCGGTTTAGTAGCAGAAAAAGGAACCGACTTAAGGAGGAAAAGGCTATCTAGTCCCCGACAGATTGTTCTTAAGTCAATAGTAAACATGATGGGCATAAATGTAATTTCACACAGGCTGCGTCCTGTGCCTATAAATAGATGAACAGTACCCCCGTATTGTTCACGCTGACTTGTATTCGCTCGTGCGTCATGCTTGTACATTTGCCTTCTGTCAAGCCGAAGGTACAAATGTAACTCAATGTTGTTCTTATTCATTCATGATTATATAATAAAAGATATATTAATGGTGTCATATGATTATTCATGTTATTTCTCATGTTCAATATTCTTCCTCTTTCATTAATATATGCTGTGATGATGAAGGTACGTCCTTCATGACCTTCATCCGAAGATCGTTATATCCTTAAGGAAATAATGCTTTGAAGAACGAAGGGAATTAGTCAGTAACGTATTTTTGTGTTGCCTTGTTCTTAATTCATAGCATTTGAGAACAAGTCCCCAACACCTGTATTGGGCCGCCAGAATGGGATCACGGCCCACTTGCGCTCGCTTCTCCACTGATGCACGAGGGTGGATGATGTGTGGGCTCCACCGCCCAGTCCCACCATGTGACATGCTCGGGTTCCTTACGCGCTGATGTGTGGGGCCACCTTCGACGGGTCCGTCTTCCTGGCTGGTGTACTCCACACGGAGCTCCAACGGAGTTGCTATGCCGCTGCCGGGTATCTCGGACCGATCCGGCCAGCACGCATGGACTACTCCCGTTTGGATTCCGCATCTCGCAGCTATATATGTGACCGCCCGTGCCCAGGTCATTCCATTGGCAAACCCTGCGAATCCCCATCTACGGCCGGAGTTGGGAGTGACAAAGTGTGTCGCCCTTCGTCGATGACCGAGCTCCTGCTCTGTCCAATACTCTGGTAAGTCCCTTCTTCTCTTAGATACCTTCTCTGGTTCAATTCACGCCAAATTGTGCTCGGATTAGGGTGCCGGGGCGTCAGCGATTTCTTGCCGTTGTTTCTCACGCCATAGATCAGCGCCTCACCGTGGCTCGGCATCACCGTGAGCCGATTCGTAATGTGATCACTTCCCTGGAACCCACCACTCTCCCTACTACGTACTGCAACTAGCTAATTTTTTAATAAGGCACCATGGCATCAGATAGCCATGCTCCGTTGATGCTCCGCCGTGGGAAGCTATGGCGCCGCCGCCTGCTGTCGGCGGGGTTGGAGGAGGGGTGGTTAGTGGCACCGTGGCCATTGGATGGCGTCTCGACGACCCGGATTAGAAGTCGCGTACCCTTTCGCGTAATTAAATCCTGGCCGCTGACTCAAGATCGAGCGAACGAGATTAGATCGCGCTTATTTGAAACCTACGTCGTAGATCTCGGATCCAATGACCCATATTTCGTACCGTTTGGTTAAAGTGATGATCTAATCGGCGTTGTTCGTGGTTGATCGGGCGGCTGTGATCAGCCCATACCCCCTTCAGCCGCGCATCTTTTACAAATGGGCCCCTCGGGTTAGTGCAAATAAACCCGTCGTCCATGAGAATATAAATAACAATATGGATCAGTCCCTATATTTACGTTTTAGACCCTGAACTTTCCCGAAATTGTGGCCGCAGCCCAAGGCTTAAAGAAAATGAGTAAAATTAATAAAGAAAAGGATTTTTAGTATAAAAATAATTCCAAAAACTTGTTTAATTCATATTTAATTCATTTTAACTCCTTTTTGATCCATTCTAGTTGCATTAAATTCATATTAATAGTCTATATCATCTGGTAACCTTGTTTTTATCATGTAACGTATATTAAAAATTATGCACTTAATTTATTCTATATTAAACACCTAAATCTTCAGAAAACCATATCTTACTAACTGTAACTCCGATTTTATAGGTTCTCGAACATACGATATCGTAGCAGCGCGTAAGATATGTTAGAAATATGCCCTAGAGATAATCATAGTGATGAGCATATTTCTTTGTATCCATGATATATATATTGCTTAATTGAATATCCATGAAAGGCACCTTGTATTGATTAGCAATTATGTGAATTGTTTGTGAGATTCTTTACTTGGATGGTTATTGAAAGGGAAATAGGGTCAAAGCTTTTCCTAAATGATTTTGGTGGTTGAATTGCCCAACACAAATAATTGGACTAACTAGTTTGCTCTAGATTATAAGTTCTACAAGTGCTAAAGGTTCAACACAAACCAATAAAAAGGTCCAAGTTAGGGTTCAAAAGAAAGGAGCAAAAGAAACCGAAGGTTGCCCTGGTCTGGCGCACCGGACAATGTCCGGTGTGCAAACGGATAGTGTCTGGTGCACCTGGGAGATCAACTCTGAACTCCTCAGCTTCGGGTTTTCTCCTGGCCACTTCGCTATAATTCACCGAACTGTCCGGTGTGCCACCGGACTATCCATTGTGCCAGCGGAGCAATGGCTACAGCGCAACGGTCGACTCCAACGGAAACCTGAAAAGCGCTACAGTGCGTGGACAGTTCGCGCAGAAGTCAGAGCAGAGCCAGAAGGTGCACCGGACAGTGAACAGTGATTGTCCGGTGCACCACCGGACTGTCCGGTGGCCCAGGCTGTCAGAGCTCCAACGGTCAAACCCTAACGGTTGGGTGACGTGGCTGGCGCACCGGACTGTCTGGTGGCGCACCGGACTGTCCGGTGCGCCCATCGACAACAGCCCAACCCCAACAGTTGGTTTGGTGGTTGGGGCTATAAATACCCCCAACCACCACCACTTCAAGGCATTTAAGTTTTCAGCCATTACATTCAATACAAGAGCTCTAGACTTCACTCCAAGACACAAACAAGAGATCAAATCCTCTCCTAAGTCCAAAATCACTCCAAACAATTAGTGGCTAGTGAGAGAGAGATTTTCGTGTTCATTTGAGTTCTTGTCACTTGGATCGCTTTTGTTCTTCCTCCATTCTTGTTCTCAAACAACTTGTAATCAAGCAAGAGACACCAAGTTGTGGTGGTCCTTGTAAGGGGTCTAAGTGACCCGTTGATTAAGGAGGAAAGCTCACTCGGTCTAGGTGACCGTTTGAGAGAGGGAAAGGGTTGAAAGAGACCCGGTCTTTGTGACCACCGCAACGGGGAGTAGGTTTGCAAGAACCGAACCTCGGTAAAACAAATCACCGTGTCATCCGCTTTATTTGCTTGTGATTTGTTTTCGCCCACTCTTTCGGACTCGACTTTATTTCTAACGCTAACCCCGGCTTGTAGTTGTGCTTAAAGTTTATAAATTTCAGATTTGCCTATTCACCCCCCTCTAGGCGACTTTCAATTGGTATCAGAACCCAGTACTTCATTAGAGTCTAACCACTCGAAGTGATGTCGGGAGGATCCGCCATTGGGGAGATGGAGACCGACACAAGCCATGGGAGAGCTTCATCAAAGGAGTCTAGCGCCAAAGGAAGGGAGGAATCCCCTCCCCGCGTCAAGTCGCATCGGAGTCGCGATAAGAAGAAAAACATGAAGAAAGTGGTCTACTACGAGACCGAATCTTCGTCGCCATCCGCCTCTGGCTCTGACACACCATCCGTCACTTCTAAGCGCCATGAGCGCAAGAAGTTTAGTAAGATCCCCTTATGCTACCCTCACATTTCTAAACGTACTCCATTACTTTCCATCCCATTAGGCAAACCACCGGTTTTTTACGGTGAAGATTATTGTATGTGGAGTGATAAAATGAGGCATCACCTAACCTCACTCCACTCTAGCATTTGGGACATTATTGAGTTTGGAGCGCAGGTACCATCCGTAGGGGATGAAGGATATGGTTCAGACGAAGTTGCCCAAATCCGGCACTTCAACTCCCAAGCCACTACTATACTCCTTGCCTCTCTAAGTCGAGAGGAGTATAATAAGGTGCAAGGGTTGAAAAGTGCCAAAGAGATTTGGGACATACTCAAGACCGTGCACGAAGGGGATGAGGTTACAAAGATCACCAAGCGGGAGACGATCAAGGGGGAGCTCGGTCGATTCGTCCTCAACCAAGGAGAGGAGCCACAAGCCATGTACAACCGGCTCAAGGCCTTGGTGAACCAAGTGCGCAACCTCGGCAGCACAAAATGGGATGACCATGAAACGGTCAAGGTTATTCTAAGATCACTCGTTTTTCTTAATCCTATACAATTTCAATTAATTCGTGGTGATCCTAGATACAAGCTAATGTCTCCCGAGGAGGTTATAGGAAAGTTTGTGAGCTTTGAATTGATGATCAAGGGCTCCAAACAAATCATCGTGTGAGGCGCCACCTCCACACCTGAGGTGCAACCCATCGCATTCAAAGCGATGGAGGAGAAGAAAGAAGAGTCTACGTCAAGTAGGCTTCCCATCGACGCCTCCAAGCTCGACAACGAGGAAATGGCGCTCATCATCAAGAGCTTCCGCCAAATCCTCAAGCAAAGAAGGGGGAAGGATTACAAGCCCCGCTCTAAGAAAGTTTGCTACAAGTGTGGTAAGCCCGTTCATTTTATTGCAAAATGTCCTATGTCAAGTGATAGTGACAGGGGCGACGACAAGAAGGGAAGGAGGAAAGAAAAGAAGAAGTACTACAAGAAGGGCGGCAATGCCCACGTGTTTTGGGAATGGGACTCCGATGAGAGCTCCACTGACTCCTCCTCCGACGAGGACACCGCCAACATCGCCATCAACAAAGGTCTCCTCTTCCCCAACGTCGGCCACAAGTGCCTCATGGCAAAGGACGACAAAAAGAAGGTAAAATCTAGAGCCTCCACTAAATATGCAACATCTAGTGATGAGGATAACTCTAGTGATGATGAAGATAGTTTGCTTGCTCTTTTTGCCAACCTAAACATGCAACAAAAGGAAAAATTAAATGAATTGATAGGTGCTATTCATGAGAAGGATGAACTCTTGGATAGTCAAGAGGACTTCCTTATTAAGGAAAATAAAAAACATGTTAAGGTTAAAAATGCTTATGCTCAGGAAGTAGAAAAATATGAAAAATTAACTAGTGAGCTTAGCATTTGCCATGACACTATCTCTAACCTTAGAATTGAAAATGCCAAATTAATTGCTAAGGTGGAGAAATTAAATGTTTGTGATGATTATCTTGTCAACCTTAAAAATGATAATGCTAGTTTGATTGCTAAGATTGACAAGTTGAATGAATCACTTTCTAGCCTTAATAGTGAGAATGATAAATTAATGTCTAAGGATAAAGATTTAAATGTTTGCAATGTTTCTATTTCCAATCTTAGAAATGAGAATGCCATGTTACATGCTAAGATTGATGAATTAAATGTTTGCAAACCCTCTACATCCACCGTTGATCATGTTTCTATTTGCATGAGATGTAGAGATATTAATGTTGATGCTATTCATGATCAACTAGCTTTAATTAAACAACAAAATGATCACATAGCACAACTAACTAGCAAGATCAATGATCATGAGATAGAAAATGAAAAATTTAAATTTGCTAGAAGTATGCTCTATAATGGGAGATGCCCTGGCATTAAGGATGACAATGGCTTCCAACAGGGAGGCAATGTTAAACTTAATGCCCCTAAGAAATTGTCTAACTTTGTTAAGGGCAAAGCTCCCATGGTTCAGGATAACGAGGGCTATATTTTATATCCTGCTGGTTATCCCGAACATAGGATTAGAAGAATTCATTCTAGGAAGTCTCACTCTGGCTCTCATCATGCTTTTATGTATAAGAGTGAGGCATCTAGTTATAGGCAATCCACTCATGTTAAATTGCCTAAAAAGAAATCTCCTATTGCATCAAATGAACCTAATGTTTCATTTAAGACTTTTGATGCTTCTTATGTGCTCACTAACAAATCAGGAAAAGTAGTTGCCAAATATGTTGGGGGCAAACACAAGGGTTCGAAGACTTGTGTTTGGGTACCCAAGGTGCTTGTTTCTAATGTGAAAGGACCCAAGACCGTTTGGGTACCTAAGAACAAGGCCTAGACTTGTTTTGTAGGTTAATGCATCTAGGGGCTCAAGTTGGATAATTGATAGCGGGTGCACAAACCACATGACTGGGGAGAAAAGGATGTTCTCCTCCTACGAGAAAAACGAAGATCCCCAAAGAGCTATCACATTCGGGGATGGAAATCAAGGTTTGGTCAAAGGACTTGGTAAAATTGCTATATCACCTGACCACTCTATTTCCAATGTTTTTCTTGTAGATTCTTTAGATTACAATTTGCTTTCTGTTTCTCAATTATGCAAAATGGGTTACAACTGTCTTTTTACGGATATAGGTGTTACTGTCTTTAGAAGAAGTGATGATTCAATAGCATTTAAGGGAGTACTAGAGGGTCAGCTATACTTAATTGATTTTAATAGAGCTGAACTCGATACTTGCTTAATTGCTAAGACTAATATGGGTTGGCTCTAGCATCGCCGACTAGCCCATGTTGGGATGAAGAATCTTCACAAGCTTCTAAAGGGAGAACACATTTTGGGACTAACAAATGTTCATTTTGAGAAAGACAGGGTTTGTAGCGCATGTCCAGCAGGGAAGCTAGTTGGTGTTCATCATCCACACAAGAACATCATGACGACTGACATGCCGCTTGAGCTACTCCACATGGATCTATTCGGCCCGATAGCTTACATAAGCATCGGCGGGAGTAAGTACTGTCTAGTTATTGTGGATGATTATTCTCGCTTCACTTGGGTATTCTTTTTGCAGGATAAATCTCAAACCCAAGAGACCTTAAAGGGATTCTTGAGACAGGCTCAAAATGAGTTCGGATTGAGAATCAAAAAGATAAGAAGCGACAACGGAACGGAGTTCAAGAACTCTCAAATTGAAGGCTTTCTTGAGGATGAGGGCATCAAGCATGAGTTCTCTTCTCCCTACACACCTCAACAAAATCATGTAGTGGAGAGGAAGAATAGAACTCTACTTGACATGGCGAGGACCATGCTTGATAAGTACAAGACATCAGACCGGTTTTGGGCCGAGGCGATCAACACCGCCTGCTACTCCATCAACCGGCTCTACCTTCACCGAATCCTCAAGAAGACATCATATGAACTCCTAACCGGTAAAAAGCCCAATGTTTCATACTTTAGAGTCTTTGGTAGCAAATGTTTTATTCTTGTTAAAAGAGGTAGAAAATCTAAATTTTCTCCTAAGGCTGTAGAAGGCTTTTTACCTGGTTATGACTCAAACACAAGGGCATATAGAGTTGATGAGCTAGATGATGAAGAGGCTCCATGTGTCGCTCTAAGGAACATGTCCATTGGGGATGTGTGTCCTAAGGAATCCGAAGAGCCCACTCAAGCTCAAGATCAACCTTCATCTTCCATGCAAGCATCTCCACCAACTCAAGATGAGGATCAAGCTCAAGATAATGAAAATGAAGATCAAGAAGAGCCACCTCAAGAGGAGGACAAGGATCAAGGGGGAGATGAAGTTGATCAAGACAAGGAAGATGATCAGGGTCGAAGACCGCCTCACCCAAGAGTCCACCAAGCGATACAAAGAGATCACCCCGTGAACTCCATCCTCGGTGATATTCATAAGGGGGTAACCCCTCGATCTCATGTCGCTCATTTTTGTGAACATTACTCTTTTGTGTCTTCTATTGAGCCATATAGGGTGGAAGATGCATTAAGAGACTCGGATTGGGTGTTGGCAATGCAAGAGGAACTCAACAACTTCACGAGGAATGAGGTATGGCATCTAGTTCCACGTCCTAACCAAAATGTTGTAGGAACCAAGTGGGTATTCCGCAACAAGCAAGATGAGCATGGTGTGGTGACAAGGAACAAAGCCCGACTTGTGGCCAAGGGATATTCACAAGTCAAAGGTTTGGATTCCAGTGAAACCTATGCACCCGTAGCTAGGCTTGAGTCAATTCGTATATTACTTGCCTATGTTACTTACCATGGCTTCAAGCATTATCAAATGGACGTGAAGAGTGCCTTCCTCAATGGACCAATCAAGGAAGAGGTCTATGTTGAGCAACCTCCCGACTTTGAAGATAGTGAGTACCCTAACCATGTGTATAAACTCTCAAAGGCGCTTTATGGGCTCAAGCAAGCCCCAAGAGCATGGTATGAATGCCTAAGAGATTTTCTTATCACTAATGGCTTCAAAGTCGGTAAAGCCGATCCTACACTCTTTACTAAAACTATTGCAAATGATTTGTTTGTATGCCAAATTTTTGTTGATGATATCATATTTGGGTCTACTAACAAATCTACGTGTGAAGAGTTTAGTAGGATTATGATTCAAAAATTCGAGATGTCTATGATGGGGGAGTTGAAGTATTTCTTAGGATTTCAAGTCAAGCAACTCCAAGAGGGCACCTTCATCAGCCAAACCAAGTACATTCAAGATATACTCACCAAGTTTGGAATGAAGGATGCCAAGCCCATCAAGACACCCATGGGAACCAATGGGCATCTTGACCTCGACACGGGAGGTAAATCCGTAGATCAAAAGGTATACCGGTCGATGATAGGATCTTTACTCTATTTATGTGCATCTCGACCGGATATTATGCTTTCCGTATGCATGTGTGCAAGATTCCAAGCCGAACATAAGGAAGTTCACCTTAGGGCCGTGAAAAGAATCTTGAGATATTTAGTTCATACACCTAAGTTTGGTCTTTGGTACCCCAAGGGATCCACCTTTGATTTGATAGGATATTCAGATGCTGATTGGGCAAGGTGTAAAATTGATAGAAAGAGCACATCAGGGACTTGTCAGATCTTGGCAAGATCCCTGGTGTCTTGGGCTTCAAAGAAACAAAAATTAGTAGCTCTTTCTACCACCGAAGCCAAGTATATTGCCGCAGTCCATTGTTGCGCACAATTGCTTTGGATGAGGCAAACCCTTAGGGACTATGGCTACAAATTAACCAAAGTCCCTCTCCTATGTGATAATGAGAGTGCAATCCGCATGGCGGGTAATCCCATTGAGCACAGTCGCACTAAGAACATAACCATTCGGTATCACTTTATGAGGGATCACCAACAAAGGGGGGATATCGAGATTGCTTATGTTAGCACCAAAGAACAATTAGCCGATATCTTTACCAAACCACTAGATGAGAAAACCTTTACCAAACTTAGGAATGAGCTAAACATTCTTGACTCCCGGAACTTTGATTAATACTTTGCACACATAGCTCATTTATGTACCTTTGATCATATCTCTTTTATGCCTATGACTAATGAATTTTCAAGTGAATTTCTACTAAGTCATAGATTGAAAGGGAAATGGAGTCTTCGGTGAAGACAAGGCTTCCACTCCACTCTATCGGTATTATTTACCCTTTGCCGTCACTCCGCACCGCTCTCCACTTTGGTATAATCTTCAATCATATTCATTGGAGAGAAAGTAAAAAGGGCTCTAAAAGTCTCCATTTTTGGTGACTAATGCCAAAGGGGGAGAGAGTATTAGCCCAAAGCAAAAGGACCGCACCACCATGCCAATTTCAAAATTTTTTGAAACAAGGTTTTTAATGTTTAAAATTGGTATCTTTCCAAATTAGTATTCCTCTAAGAAATTCTATGGTATCTATATTTTAAGGAGGAGTTTTTCAAAAATTGGTATCTAAAATATTTGATCTTCTTTCAGTTGGTCAAACCCTCTTGAACACTAAGAGGAGAATTTCATTAAGGGGGAGTTTTGTTTAGTCAAAGGAAAAGCATTTGAAACAGGGGGAGAAATTTTCAAATCTTAAAAATACTTCTCGAAATCTTATTCATATACCTTTGACTATTTGCATAAGACTTTGAAAAAGAATTTCCAAAAACATTTGCAAAAACAAAACAAGCGGTGCAAGCGTGGTCCAAAATATTAAAAGGAAGAAAGCAATCCATGCATATCTTATGAAAGTATAAATTGGTTTAATTCCAAGCAACCTTTGCACTTGCCTTATGCAAACTAGTTCAATTCTACACTTATATATTTGCTTTGGTTTGTGTTGGCATCAATCACCAAAAAGGGGGAGATTGAAAGGGAAATAGGGTCAAACCTTTTCCTAAATGATTTTGGTGGTTGAATTGCCCAACACAAATAATTGGACTAACTAGTTTGCTCTAGATTATAAGTTCTACAGGTGCTGAAGATTCAACACAAACCAATAAAAAGGTCCAAGTTAGGGTTCAAAAGAAAGGAGCAAAAGAAATCGAATGCTGCCCGGGTCTGGCGCACCGGACTGTCCGGTGTGCCACCGGACAGTGTCCGGTGCACCAGGGAGATCAACTCTGAACTCCTCAGCTTCGGGTTTTCTCCTGGCCACTCCGCTATAATTCACCGGACTATCCGGTGTGCCAGCGGAGCAACGGCTACAGCGCAACGGTCGACTCCAACGAAAACATGAAAAGCGCTACAGTGCGCGGACAGTTCGTGCGGAAGTCAGAGCAGCGCCAGAAGGCGCACCGGACTGTCCGGTGGCCCAGGCTGTCAGAGCTCCAACGGTCAAACCCTAATGGTTGGGTGACGTGGCTGGCGCACCGGACTGTCCGGTGCGCCCATCGACAGCAGCCCAACCCCAACGGTTAGTTTGGTGGTTGGGGCTATAAATACCCCCAACCACCACCACTTCAAGGCATCCAAGTTTTCAGCCATTACATTCAATACAAGAGCTCTAGACTTCACTCAAAGACACAAACAAGAGATCAAATCCTCTCCTAAGTCCAAAATCACTCCAAACAATTAGTGGCTAGTGAGAGAGAGATTTTTGTGTTCATTTGAGTTCTTGTCGCTTGGATCACTTTTCTTCTTCCTCTATTCTTGTTCTCAAACAACTTGTAATCAAGCAGGCGACACCAAGTTGTGGTGGTCCTTGTAAGGGGTCTAAGTGACCCGTTGATTAAGGAGAAAAGCTCACTTGGTCTAGGTGACCGTTTGAGAGAGGGAAAGGGTTGAAAGAGACCCGGTCTTTGTGACCACCTCAACGGGGAGTAGGTTTGCAAGAACCCAACCTCGGTAAAACAAATCACCGTGTCATCCGATTTATTTGCTTGTGATTTGTTTTCGCCCTCTCTTTTGGACTCAACTTTATTTCTAACGCTAACCCTGGCTTGTAGTTGTGCTTAAAGTTTATAAATTTCAGATTTGCCTATTCACCGCCCTCTAGGAGACTTTCAGTTATTCTAAATGATGTCCCTGGTCAGAGTCGATGACCAACACATATATTAGTTGATGACTACATTTCACAAGTCATGGACATGGAGATGTCGAACTAATAATGTGGGCGTATGTATGACATGATGCAAGACCGACCCAACGTGAGATATTGTAATATAGTTCTCTTTTTGCAACATGTATACTGTGTCCTTAGACCTGAGATTGTCGCATGTTCTCAAGATGTGGATTGACCTACTTAGGGACTATCAAACGCTACTCCATAACTGGGTAGTTATAAAGGTAGTTTTGGGTTTGTCAGGAAGCATGCTATGAGGCATGGTCAATCAAGATGGAATTTGTCCCTCTCTTTTTGAGAGAGATATCTCTGGGCCCCTCGAGTGATTGGATCAAGAAATGCATGGCTGTGCTAGGGTTAAGAGTTAACCATTGAAAGGATTCCAATTCACAGTATCGCGAAAGAGAGGTCAGCTTAGAGCCAGACCAAATATCGTGAGACAAAGGGAACAACATATATGTAATGTTGCAATGGTTCATCTGATATGATCTTTACGTGCACATAGGAGTTGACATGTTTTGCTAGAGGCCGCTGTCAATTATTGGGCCAATTAAGAGTACTCGGGCCATGTCTATTTGTACGTGAACCTATAGGGTCACACACTTAAGGGGAAGGAAGCCTAATTCGGATTAGATCCAAAATTAGACTAGGCTTTAGGGTTACTGATGGGCCTCAGAATCATAAGCCCACCATAATGCCTATAAATGGAGGGCCAGGGCGCGGTTAGGTTAACCCTAATTTCGCAACCAGCAAACGAGCAGCCGCTCGCCTCTCACCCTCGCATAGCCGCCGTCGCGAACCTAGCAGTTCGGTACGCGGCATTTCCTCCCTGTATATGTGGATACCTCAGAGGTGCTGCATCTGGAGCACTAGGATGAACCACGCGAGGACGTGAAGGACGCCGGCGACTGCACGGCACTGCTCGAAGCGTTTGTCTACATCGAGACGTCTTCCGCTGCCCTGCGCATCTAGTGGTAATTCCATGACCTATAATCGCAGTAGTTCTTGGTGTTATGGGGTCGAAAAGTTTTGTTTTTCGCTAGCGTAGCCTCCCCATAATCCTACAGTGGTATCAGAACCAGGTTCTGCGTAGTTTTAGGTCTGGATCTAGGTTCATGAGATGGATCTACTTTATGCACGGTGTGATTAGGTCATTTGGTTCTAAGAGGTTGGAGTAGATTACATCTTATATGACTAAAGAGATTAGTTCGTCCTTCTCTGTTATGTGTGCGACTTGCCCCTACCGGCTGGAATCACCATCGGGGCTAACTGCATACACAACCAGCAGATTGACGTAACAGATTGTCGTCATGAGTGTAATCTACTTCGGGTCGAAAGTATCGGATTTGGGTTGATTTGATCAATCGCATGAGATTTTCAGTGGAATTTCCATACATATTGCGACGGAATCTCTCAAGCTATTAGGCCCACCTACAGTTGTCCTTGTCCAACAGACCTTGGACAACCCTGTAAATGCACATAATCACATGACAAGTTCGGTATCTGAATCCTCATTTCCTCGCCCAAGAGCGTTTCACCCATCACGCAAATATTACAACACATCAGAGGAACAAATAAGCAGAAGCGATTTACAATAACTTAATTTACATTCATCAAAATATATAGAGAGAGTGTGATTATTACATTACCAGGTTATAAGAGTGCATAGAGTAATATTATTACAGACTTGGAGGCAAAAACCCCTCCCGCATAAAAGTCTATTGTTTTTCAAGTGGGAGGCCAACATCCTCCCGCGGCTTCACTGCTGAGGTTCTTTTTTGGGCACCACCTTAGAGCAAAAACAGCAGAAGTCTGTTGTTTCCTCACCTACAACAACATGGGTTTGAAAACCCTGAGTACGGAGTGTACTTTCGCAAGTCTTACCCGTCAAAAGAAAAGACTCTCAAGGATATGCAGGCTTAAGGGAGTCAAGGTAAGGCTGATCAAACATCAAAGACTCTGTTTGCAGAAATGCTTACTAATAGTGGATCCTTAAAATCCAGTTTTATTAGCAGGTTAAGTCATTACCTGTCATTAGATTTCTTTCTACCCTAGTTCAAGCACTTGACCTACACTAGCCGTCTTTTATCAACCCTTATAGTTCACTGGAATGCTACGTGTAAGTCAGTGACCAAGTCTTCATGTCCGAGAAGTAACGGCTATCCAAATCGATTAATACCCAGCTGGGGATCTCCAATCACACGACATATGTAGCACTTCACCCTTGCATATGTCAACTCGCCACCGGGTTTCTTAAGACCAGACCGGGTTCACGCCAACTGAGAGCACAGATACACCACCGTCCAGCCTCTTGCAATGGAGGGTACACGCTACTCTCGCCATCTCTCCACTCCCATTGCGTGTTGGTCTTTCTGGTATTAGTGTGCCCGAGGCAAAGCTTACCCATGACGAGGCATGTGACCAGTTAAAGGGTCCTCGGTCAATAGGCCCACATCGACACGGTCCTTAAGCGACTCAGACGGAGACACTACACCAAGACTCTCTTCTCATGCAAGTCACCCGCCCGGTCTCAGCTTTATCATTTATAACCCAAAGTTTGGTACCTGGCAGAGGTACATCTTTTCCGATGTTGAACCCATCATAGCCATGATGGATCCACCATCAAGTTTTATTTTTGGAAACATCCCTTCCACTGTGAAGCATCACCTTTTGTTTCAAAACAAAACATTTGTTTTTCTATAGCAGGACTAAGCATCAGAAAACCTTTTAATAAAACAGGTGATCAAGGAATAGTAAACAGTTCTAAGGAAGGAAATGCAGCAATTGGTTTAGCACACAACTCCTGTCACCTAATGCATCATATAAGGTGATAAAGTTTAAAATAGCAAGGAGGTGGCAAATGCACCGGAACTTGCCTTGTGTTGTAGGGGACTTGGGCTCTGTTCCACAAATATCAAAATAAAAACAGTTCCTAGCAGGTGGATTTTCTGTTTATGGAGCAGTCTCTTCTTCAACAGTTATTTCTTCTTCGTTCTCTATACACAACTATATATAACCATGAATGCTCATGTGATGCTTATGAAAATACAATAAAAGTAGAGATACATCAAGTTGTATCTTGAATACAACTTTCCTTCATGGTACACCGGGAAAACTAGGGTCTTCTAGGTCAATACCCTAGTAGGGTTAAACAGTTTTACCCTAAGGAGCTAGGGTTTTAGGTTTGGGAATCAAACAATGTCCAACACATGTCAAACATCACCCATGGGCTCTAAATACCATACTAGGTCTATCCAAAATGTTTTGTGACTTTTTGAGTGACTAAGTATTTTCTAAAATTCCAAAGGTATAGGTTTAAGCCCTTTTAAATACTGAATAATTCCTGGTTTGGGCTAAAAATCTTTGAACCATTTTTATTAAATACTAGAGAAATTTAGGAGTCCAACAAAATTGGTCTCATATTTTTATCATTTTTCTATAATTTTCTATGGATTTCCTAAGTCTGGTAGAAAAAGAAAAAGGAAAAAGCATAAACAGTAACAGGCTCAATCTAGCCTGAGCCGGCCCACGACAGGCGAAACGCGACCGCGCCCGTGCCCGCGTTGCCAGGTTTGCACAGAGGACCCTGGCGATTTGAAAAACCCTTAAAGAGTCCGTAGCACTATTTCCTTGTCTCACTGACATTCGCAGAGAGGCCCTTCCCTTTCTATTCCTTCGCAAGGTGAGGTCCCCGACCGTGGACGGCGGAGCAGTGGCTCCGGCCAGCCTATACCGGCCGGAAAACGCAACGACTATGCCTCTCCGTTGCTCAACACCTAATTCTACCCTCGGCGACACTAATTTCTCACTCAATTGCGAAATTCTAGCCCACAATCCCTCTGTGCACGGTGATGGCGCAAAACGAGGACAATTCAAAGTGTTCCCAGTGATCCTACATGTAATAGCTCAATTGGCTGGGCTGATGAGCATCTACAGCACACAAGGGTATTGAAACAAGAGCAAGGAGGGTGTGAACAGACCAGTAGAGAGCTGGCCACGACGAGCTCACACACGGCGGTATTCTTGACTGATTTGGGGGAAACTCTAAATTAGAGCTCTGTGGTTGACAATCTGAGGCACGGGCTGGTGCGTTGGGTGTGTGATTACTTAGCGAAGCTCACTGGTGCGGCAATTTATAGGTTCCATCGGTGGTGGCGGCTAATTTTGAGATGGCGCGCTGGTGGCCAGAGGGAGGGGCGATCACTAGCGCAAGAGATGCGTGGCTTTCGCCTTGGCATCACCACCAGCGATGAGCGGACTTGCTAAGGCGATTCACTGCGACGTGGTAGAGCACCAAGGCACATGGCACCCAAGCGGAAGGCGGCCAACTCTGGCGAGGTTATCTCGACCGGCCATAAGGCAGGGGGGTACGGCGCCCAGGGCGAAACAGTGTCCCGAGCTCATCCCCAGCACCAGATTTTTCATCCGAGGATGGTTATCTGCGTTTAACTGGGCGCGAATCTGGGCGCGAGAGCACCGGCGGCGAGGCGGACTGAACCTGAGATCTTATTCAGTTTACTGTACTATCAGACCTCATCAGGGCGTCTGATAGACCGATTTATTGGGCTCGGATCTCGTATTTTTATGTATTAACTACTTAATCCATCTATAACAAAGTTCTTGCCCTATAATCCAGCTACAATCTTGCTATAGCAACCATACTCAAATACTCACTAGATTATACTCAAAATAGCTCCTAAACTTGGCTCTGGTTCACTGTCAGTCTAGTTTCAGAGTTACACTCGACTGACAGACCAACTTCAGGTCTGTTTTTTCTTCAAATTTTTATGTTACCAAGGCTTAGTCACTTAAGCAAAG
This sequence comes from Zea mays, assembly GCF_902167145.1. Taxonomy (NCBI): domain Eukaryota; kingdom Viridiplantae; phylum Streptophyta; class Magnoliopsida; order Poales; family Poaceae; genus Zea; species Zea mays. The sequence continues at coordinate 31,403,798 of NC_050103.1, forward strand.
TTGCACTCCTTTTATAGCTCTTCAGACTTGATGTGTTGACCTAGGGCAAATTCCTTATGAATTGGGAGATATAGAGCTCCAAAGTTGACCTTAATCAACTGAAATTCAGAACTTCACCATATGGTATTCATGGGGTATTTTGCATTTAAGTCCAAACTTCATCATTCATCTTGGAAATCTTCAAATGTGAAAAGTACTTGATTTGTAATGTTCTATTACTTTGACATTTGCACTTTAGTCCAAAAGTGCCAAGAATTTACATTTAACCCCCTAGGGTTTCAATTAGGGTTTTTCTTAGGGTTTCTTTTAGAGTTTTGAGTACTTTAGAGTTTTGGTGTCAATAAAGTCCATCAAAGGTGATATCTTATGATCATTTCTCACGTCTCTTGAGGTTTTAACTTATTTGGGCTTCACTTTCACCCATAAGCCCTACTTTAGGGTTAAGCACTCTACCCTAGGGTTGATCACATATCAAGTCACATCATTACAACTTGTTTGAAATTTTACCTATTGAATGCATTCTAGGTGTGACAAGCAATATGAAATGTCAATGCATATGATGTTATGCTCAAGTTTTAGTGCTAGTAACACCAGGGGTGTTACATCTTCCCCCCATAAAAGAATCTCGTCCCGAGATTTAAGATCCTAGGGTGAGTAATGGAAAAGGAAACACGTCACATTTTTATTTCCTTAATTGTCTTACATGGCAGGGGGAGGTATGGGGTCTATTCCACCTTTACAGACTAATGTACATATCTTACAAGTTACATGAAGCTAAAAACCTAGAAAAATTCTTTTCTAAGAAGTCTTGAGTCTCCCAGGTAGCTTCATCTTCAGTATTTTGGTTCCATTGTACCTTATAGAATTTAAGAGTTCTTTTTCGGGTGATCCTGTCCTTCTGATCCAAGATTCGAATAGGATGATCTAGATAGGTCAAGTCTGGTTCTAAGGTAACATCCACCACATCAATGGTTCGATCAGGAACCCGAAGGCACTTCTTCAATTGAGATACATGGAACACGTTGTGCACTGCAGACAATGTTTCGGGTAGTTGGAGTCAGTATGCCACTGGTCCACATTGTTCAGGAATAGGAACCAGACCAATGTATCGGGGTGCAAGCTTTCCTTTTATACCAAAACGGGTCACACACTTCATTGGCGATACTTTCATGTACACATAATCTTTGACTTGAAAGTACAAGGGTCGGCGTCGTTTGTCTGCATAACTCTTTTGTCGAGCTTGTGCCTCTTTCAAGTTATGTATGATTCGTTGAACCTTTTTTCCATCTCTTTAACCATGTCAGGCCTGAAAACCCACCTTTCTCTAGGTTCTTACCAATTTAAGGGTGTCTGACACCGTCGTCCATACAAGGCTTCAAATGGTGCCATCTTGATGCTCTCTTGATAGATGTTATTGTACGAAAATTCTACCAAGGGTAGACAGTCATCCCATTTCTGTGGAAATTCTAGAACGCATGCCCGCAACATGTCTTCAAGTATTTGATTCACTCTCTCAGTCTGTCCACTTGTGTGAGGATGATATGTCAAACTGTGGAGCAACTTAGTACCCAAGGACTTATGTAGTTCTTCCCAAAATTTGGATACAAATTGTGGTCTGCGATCTGACATTATTGTCTTTGGAACTCCGTGCAGACTAAGAATACGAGCAATATATAACTGCGCATAGACAACAACTGGGTGATCTATCTTGACAGGCAGAAAATGGGCTATCTTGGTAAGCCGATCAATTATAACCCAGATAGAATCAAATCCTTTTGCTGTCCTGGGTAGTCCTACAATGAAGTCCATGCTAATGTCCTCCCATTTCCAGGTTGGGATGGGCAAAGATTGCAATGGACCAGCAGTCTTCATATGTATTGCTTTGACACGTCTACAGGTGTCACACCTCGCCACATAGCGTGCAATCTCAATCTTCATTTTTGTCCACCAATAGTGTTGCTTTAAGTCTTGATACATCTTAGTGCTTCCGGGATGAATGGAATATCGACTAAGATGAGCTTCATCCAAAATTTGTTGGCGGACATCAGTATCTTTAGGCACAACTATGCGATTATTAAACCATACTAAGCCTTGATCATCCTTTCTGAAGCAATTAGCTTTGTCGGCTTCTATTTTCTCATGGATATGTTTCATACCCTTGTCATTTCTTTGGGCATCAATAATCTTTTGCAAAAGAATCGACTCAAGCTTTAATTGGTTCAAAGTTTCATGTTGTATCATTCCCAGGTTTAACTTCTCCATTTCTTGACATAATGTGATGTCAGGGGTCCTCACTGTAAGACAATGGCAGGAAGCGTTGCGACTTAGTGCATCTGCCACCACATTGGCCTTTCCTGGGTGATAGTGGATTTATAAATCATAATCCTTAATCAGCTCAAGCCATCTTCTCTGCCTCATGTTTAGTTCTGACTGGGTAAAAATATACTTCAGACTTTTATGATATGTATATATATGGCAGATATTTCCCAGCAGATAATGACACCATATCTTAAGGGCATGAACAAATGCAGCTAATTCCAAGTCATGAGTTGGATAGTGCTCCTCATGCCGGTGTAACTGCCTTGAAGCATATGCTATGACTCGGCCCTCCTGCATTAAGACACATCCGAGCCACTGCCTGATGCATCACAGTACACGTCAAAAGGCTTTTCAATGTCCGGTTGAGCCAATACCAGAGCAGTGGTCAATAATGTCTTCAGCTGCTCGAAAGCTTCATTGCATTTTGAGGACCAGCCAAACCTTGTATCATTCGTCAACAAACTTGTGATTGGTTTCATAATCTTGGAGAAATCTGGAATAAATCTGCGGTAATAACCAGCCAGCCCAAGGAAACTTCAAACTTGATGTACAGTCGTTGGCGGTTTCCACTCTAGAATATCCTTGACTTTGCTGGGATCAACTGCAATCCCATTTGTGGACAATACATGTCCCAAAATTGGATTTCCTCTAACCAGAACGCACATGTACTGAACTTAGCATATAAGTGGTGTTCCCGTAAGCGCGTTAACACGATCCGTAAGTGTTTAGCATGCTCCTCTTCATTCTTGGAATAGATCAAGATGTCATCAATGAAGACCACCACAAATTTATCCAACTCAGGCATAAACACCGAGTTCATTAAATACGTGAAGTGGGCTGGAGCATTTGTCAATCCGAAGGACATAACCAAATATTCAAATAATACATACTATGTAGTAAATGCGGTCTTGGGTATATCTTCGGGTCGAATACGGATCTGGTGATAACCTGATCTGAGGTCAATCTTGGAGAATACCCGAGCTCCAGTAAGTTGATCAACAAGATATCGATCTGGGGAATAGGGTACTTGTTCTTGATACTGACCTCATTAAGGGGTCTGTAGTCCACGCACATTCGAAGTGTTTGATCCTTCTTTTTGACAAAAATTGCGGGACATCCCCAAGGTGATGAACTGGGCCGAATGAATCCCTTCTCAAGCAAGTCTTGTAATTGAGTCTTGAGCTCTGCTAATTCATTTGGTGGCATCCGGTACGACCTTCTAGAAATAGGAGTTGTACCGGGATTCAGTTCAATCACAAACTCTACATCCCTTTCTGGAGGCAATCTAGGCAAATCTTCAGGAAAGACATCCGGGAATTCACATACTACCGGAATATCCTGGAGTTCTGGTATGATAGCTTCATAGACCTGTCCAAATGGTTTGGCTGGGACAGCTACAGGGATGGATAAGAGAACATCTTCATGACCATGGCTCAACTTGATAGTCCTTAAGTCAGTGTTGAGATAGCTTTATGCTGGGCTAACCAATTCATGCCTAGAATTACATCTATGTCTTGCCCCTTTAAAACAATCATGTTGGTGGGAAATTCCCGTTTAGCCAATGTTATTGACACATGGAAGACTACTTCCGTAGTAAATATTTGTCCCCCAGGTGAATGAATAATAAATCCTTCCCTTGATTCAGTGCAAGGAATGCAATGCTTTTCCACAAATTTCTTGCTTATGAATGTATGTGAAGCACCAGAATCAAAGAGAACAACTGCTGGGTGATTGGCCACAAGGAGCGTACCCATCATTACCGGCTCTCCTTCCGGTGTAGTGGCCACTTGAGTATAATAAATTCGCCCAGTCTTCTTGACATTTTTGCCCGCTGATTAGTAGCCATGTTCCCTTTACCTTGATTGGAGCTCTAGAGTTTTGTTGATTGTTGAACTTATTCTGCTTCAGGTATGGACAGTCCTTTATAAAATGACCAGACTTTCCACAGTTGAAGCAGCCAGTGAAGAACTAGGGAGAGTGGGGAAACAAGCACCAGGGGCACTCAGCTGATTTGTAGAAGTGGGGGCAGTGGTAGGACGAATGAAAAAAGGCTATTTGAATGGGTAGGAGGGTGGACGAGGCGAAGAACGATTCTGATTAAAAGGTCGGATTACCATCCTGGTTCGCTTCTCAGGTCCCTTATTAGACCTGTCACCTCCAAATCCCTTTGATTTTCCCTGGCCTGTGTTCTTGGCTTCTATTGCTAGCGCCGTGATGACAGCTCTGCTGTAAGTAAGATCCAGGCAGGTGGCCATTTTCCGATGGAGACGGTCGTTGAGTCCCCTCATGAAGCAATTCTTTTTCTTCAGGTCAGTGTTCACTTGGTTAATAGCATATTGGGATAAATGGCTAAACTTGTTGAGATACTGCATTACAGTATCTCCCCCTTGCTTTAGTCGAATAAACTCCTCTTGTTTTATGTGAAGCACTCCCTCTGGAACATAGTGTTCACGGAATGCTAGCTTGAATTCATCCCAAGTGACCTGATGTCCGGCTGGTTGAACTGCTACAAAATTCACCCACCAGGTACTGGCAGGGCCTCTCAGTTGTTGGGCAGCAAATAACAGCTTCTGTGTTTCTGTGCAACTGACTAATCTGAACTTCTGCTCCATTACCCTTATCCACTCATCAGCTTCAAGAGGGTCTTCTGCTTTAACAAAGAGTGGAGGATGTGTCTCAGAGAATTCCAGATACGAGGTTTTCACGCGGTCCTTGTGGAGGAACTCTCCCGCCATGCTGCTGGAATTGATTACCCGCCATCTCACACAAGAAGCGGGTATTATCTGCAGTAGCATTGACCAGGGCATTGATAGCCTTAGCCAGTGTCAGTGGTACCGGCGGTGGATTAGGAGTATCTTCCCGACCACGGGAAGTCCCCACACTGTCGTGCGCGCAAGTCCGCGATGGCATTTGAGGCAAAGAAACATTTGAAAAATATAACATGTCAACACATACCATCATATTACATTACCAAAATGTAATTATACAGACTCCAGCGTACAACATGACTTCATTACTTATTTTACATAGGTTTAGTATCTAAACTATACTATTCTAGTCTTCGTCGTCCTTGGTTTCTTCATTTCCTGCTGCAGGAGACCAATCGTCAGCCAGGTTCATGGAAGGAGGAGGCCTAAAAAGGTCCAACTCCCCATCAGGTCCTTCACCTGCTGTTCCTGATGATCCGACTCCCATTGCAACAGGGTCGGTAGGTATGTCCGGGTGCAGTCGAGCATACAGTACATGTACTTCCTCATGTAAAGTATTGCAGTATACTTGCAGACTGTAGAGGGCCGCACTAAGCTCAGTCACACGAGCTCGAGCTTTTGCTTCGCGGTCCCAAGCAACCGAACATGAGTTGACGTCCCAATCAACCGCCAAATCCCATTCAGAAAGCTCGTCTTGCAAGCGTTTGACGTCAGATGACAATTCAGCTATGCGCTGGCTGTCCTGTGCCCACACCCTATTTCGGTGACGTAGCTCCGTCCGAAGCTGTTCCACTTTAGCTTCCAAGTCTCCGATTGGATCGTTGCTACCGCTACTGCTTCCTTCATGTCTGGGGGCTAACTATTGATGAGGCACGCCGAAAGGTTCAGTGGACTTGCACGCGGTTTTCCTCGTACGTACCATATCTCCATAAGAGGGGAAGATTTATTAGTATAATTTTTAAACATGATGCATGCATAACCCAATAATTACGGAACCAACCTTCATTGATCCCCAACTTCCTATATATTGCACTCTATTACCTGGTCTTTCAAGATGAGAACTTCCAGAAAGTAGCAAGGTAAGAATGAAAGAATATTTCTGGATAAGTATTTGAAAATTCTTTTGAAGTGCTTCATAATATCTGAAGAGATGGGCTTCGCTCCGATACCAGCTGCGACAGAACCTCTCAAGTTATTAGGTCCACCTACAGTTGTCCTTGTCCAACGGACCTTGGACAACCCTATAAATGCACATAATCACTTGACAAGTTCGGTATCTTAATCCTCATTTCCTCGCCCAAGAGCGTTTCACCCATCACGCAGATATTACAACACATCGGAGGAACGAATAAGCGGAAGCGATTTACAATAACTTAATTTACATTCATCAAAATATAGAGAGAGTGTGATTATTACATTACCAGGTTATAAGAGTGCATAGAGTAATATTATTACAAACTTGGGAGGCAAAAACCCGTCCCGCATAAAAGTCTATTATTTTTCAAGTGGGAGGCCAACATCCTCCCGCGGCTTCACCGCTGAGGTTCTTTTTTGGGCACCACCTTAGAGCAAAAACAGCAAAAGTCTGTTGTTCCCTCACCTACAACAACATGGGTTTGAAAACCCTGAGTACAGAGTGTACTTTCGCAAGTCTTACCCGTCAACAGAAAAGACTCTCAAGGATATCCTGGCTTAAGGGAGTCAAGGTAAGGCTGATCAAACATCAAAGACTCTGTTTGAAGAAATGCTTACTAATAGTGGATCCTTAAAATCCAGTTTTATTAGCAAGTTAAGTCATTACCTATCATTAGAGTTCTTTCTACCCTAGTTCAAGCACTTGACCTGCACTAGCCGTCTTTTATCAACCCTTATAGTTCACTGGAATGCTACGTGTAAGTCAGTGACCAAGTCTTCATGTCTAAGAAGTAACGGCGATCCGAATCGGTTAATACCCAGCTAGGGATCTCCAATCATACGACATATGTAGCACTTAACCCTTGCATATGTCAACTTGCCACCGGTTTCTTAAGACCAGACTGGGTTCACGCCAACCGAGAGCACAGATGCACCACCGTCCAGCCTCTTGCCACGGAGGGTACACGCTACTCTCGCCATCTCTCCACTCCCATTACGTGTTGGCCTTTCTTGTATTAGTCTGCCCGAGGCAAAGCATACTCATGACGAGACATGTGACCAGTTAAAAGGTCCTCGGTTAGCAGGCCCACATCGACACAGTCCTTAAGCGACTCAGACGAAGACACTACACCGAGACTCTCTTCTCGTGCAAGTCACCCACCCGGTTTCAGCTTTATCATTTAAAACCCAAAGTTTGGTACCTGGCAGAGGTACATCTTTTTTGATGTTGAACCCATCATGGCCATGATGGATCCACCATCAAGTTTTATTTTTGGAAACATCCCTTCCACTATTAAGCATCACCTTTTGTTTCAAAACAAAACATTTCCCGGCAGGTGGATTTTCTGTTGATGGAGCAGGGAGTCGGGCTCTGTTCCACAAATATCAAAATAAAAACAGTTCCCGGCAGGTGGATTTTCTGTTGATGGAGAAATCTCTTCTTCTTCAACAGTTATTTCTCTTCATTCTCTATAAACAACCATATATAACCATGAATGCTCATGTGATGCTTATGAAAATGCAAGGAAAGTAAAGATACATCAAGTTGTATCTTGAATACAACTTTCCTTCACGGTACACCGGGAAAACTAGGGTCTTCTAGGTCAATACCCTAATAGGGTTAAACAGTTTTACCCTAAGGAGCTAGGGTTTTAGGTTTGGGAGTCAAACAATGTCCAACACATGTCAAACTTCACCCATGGGCTCTAAATACCATACTAGGTCTATCTAAAAAGTTTTGTGATTTTTGGAGGGACTAAGTATTTTCTAAAATTCCAAAGGTATAGGTTTAAGCCCTTTTAAATAATGAATAATTCCTGGTTTGGGCTAAAAATCTTGGAACCATTTTTATTAAATACTAGAGAAATTTATGAGTCCAACAAAATTGGTCTCATATTTTTATCATTTTTCTATACTTTTCTATGGATTTCCTAAGACTGGTAGAAAAGGAAAAAAGGAAAAAAGCATAAACATTAACGAGCTCAATCTTGCCTGAGCCGGCCCACGACAGGCGAAACGCGCGCCCGCGCGCGCCCGCCTTGCCAGGTTTGCATAGAGGACCCTGGCGATTTGAAAAACCCTTAAAGAGTCCGTAGCATTATTTCCTTGTCTCACTGACATTCGTAGATAGGCCCTTCCCTTTCTATTCCTTCGCAAGGTGAGGTCCCCGACCGTGGACGGTGGAGCAGTGGCACCGACGAGCCTGTACCGGCCGGAAAACACAACGACTATGCCTCTGCATTGCTCAACACCTAATTCTACCCTCGGTGACACTAATTTCTCACTCAATTGCGGAGTTCTAGCCCACAATCCCTCTGTCCACGGTGATGGCGCAAACCGAGGACAATTCAAAGTGTTCCTAGTGATCCTACATGTTCTAGCTCAATTCGCTGGGCTGATGAGCATCTATAGCACATAGGGGTATTGAAACGAGAGCGAGGAGGGCGTGAACGGACCTGTAGAGAGCTAGCCACGGCGAGCTCACACACGGCGGTATTCTTGACTGATTTGGGGAAAACTCTAAATTAGAGCTCTCTAGTGCACAATCTGAGGCACGGGCTGTTGCGTTGGGTGTGTGATTACTTAGCGGAGCTCACTGGGGCGGCAATTTATAGGTTCCATCGGTGGTGGCGGCTAATTTTGAGATGGCGCGCTGGCGGCCAGAGAGAGGGGAGATCACTAGCGCAAGAGATGCGTAGCTTTCACCGTGGCATGACCACCGGCGATGAGCGGACATGCTAAGGCGATTCACTGCGACGTGGTAGAGCACCAAGGCACATGGCACCCGAGAGGCAGGCGGCCAACTCCGGCGAGGTTATCTAGACCGGTCGTAAGGCAAGGGGGGTACGCCGCCCAGGGCGAAACAATGTCCCGAGCTCATCCCCAGCGCTAGATCTTTCATCTGAGGATCATTATCTGCATTTAACTGGGCATGAATCGCGACACCGGCGCGAATCCGGGCGTGAGATCATTGGCGGCGAGGGGGACTGAACCTGAGATCTTATTCAGTTTACTATACTATTAGACCTCATCAGAGCGTCTGACAGACCGATTTATAGGGCTCGGATCTCAGATTTTTATGTAGTAACTACTTAATCCATATGTAACAAAGTTCTTGCCCTATAATCCAGCTACAATCTTGCTATAGCAACCATACTCAAATACTCACTGGATTATACTCAAAATAGCTCCTAAACTTGGCTCTGGTTCAGTGTCAGTCCAGTTTCAGAGTTACACTCGACTGACACACCAACTTCAGGTTTGTTTTTCTTCAAATTTTGTATGTTACCAAGGCTTAGTCACTTAAGCAAAGTTGCACTCCTATTATAGCTCTTCAGACTTGATGTGTTGACCTAGGGCAAATTCCTTATGAATTGGGAGATATAGAGCTCCAAAGTTGACTTTAATCAACTAAAATTCAGAACTTCACCATATGGTATTCATGGGGTAATTTGCATTTAAGTCCAAACTTCATCATTCATCTTGGAAACCTTCAAATGTGAAAAGTACTTGATTTGTAATGTTCTATTACTTTGAAATTTGCACTTTAGTCCAAAAGTGCCAAGAATTTACATTTAACCCCCTAGGGTTTCAATTAGGGTTTTTCTTGGGGTTTCTTTTAGGGTTTTGAGTACTTTAGGGTTTTGGTGTCAATAAAGTCCATCAAAGGTGATATCTTATGATCATTTCTCGTGTGTTTTGAGGTTTTAACTTATTTGGGCTTCACTTTCACCCATAATCCCTAATTTAGGGTTAAGCACTCTACCCTAGGGTTAATCACATATCAAGTCACATCATTACAACTTGTTTGAAATATTACCTAGTGAATGCATTCTAGGTGTGACAAGCAATATGAAATGTCAATGCATATGATGTTATGCTCAAGTTTTAGTGCTAGTAACACCAGGGGTGTTACACATACGATGCATGGAATCCTGTGAGGTTTTCAAGGACCGTCGTGGCTATCTGCTGTAGTGGTGAACATATAGAAACGTGTTTGTGTAACCTGTTTTTGCAGGACATCTTGTGATCGGTATGGCTATTGTGTGTATATGATGCATATTAATGAATTGTTCATGACCTGCGTGTCGTGACTAGGGCAATACGACTGGAGCCATATGTATTGTCCAAATTTAATTAATGTAATGACCTGCGTGTCAACATGTGATGATCCAAAGCGTATATGTAATTTGTTTACCAACATACGTTAGATAGGTCTTGAAGGACTCATCACCTGAAGGATGGCATACCTATATCATGGAGATGGAGATCATTGCGATGGACAGATGATTGAAGATGGGGATCACCATGAGACAGCAAGGCATACCGAATCACAACTATTGTGTGAATGCCATTCTTAATGTTCTACTTGTTCATGTTGCATATATGTCATTGCGTGCGATGAAATAAGTAGGACGATCCCTCATAATGTTTAAGCTTAAATACCTCTCCAAACCTTGCACTATCATAAGCCTTGTACAATTGGTGGTGGGTCTATGAAATTAGGGTGCCAGCAGTCTTCCATGACTAGATAGGTTTGTATCAGATACGAACTGCAGAAAGGGTTAGTTAACTTAAACAAAGTCAGCTTAATGGTTAAGGACTTTGGGGCATAAGGTTGGGAGCCGAGACATAGAGATGTCACCCAACAACAGAAGTCATATATACGATATGATTAGAAAGGAGTTGCTTACCGATCTACCTTGTCTTCTAGCGGTGATGCTAAAGCTCACTAGTAGACTTGTTAGTTGCGGGATCTGAATCACTAAGTATCAACCGAGGGATATTGATTTTAGTGGCAGTAGACTCTATTAAATGTTTAATATGATTTACTCTGTCATGGATATTTTTGTCTAAGTATTTTGCATTATTTTGTTGTAGATAAATGGCACCTAGCACACCAACATTTACTTTGCGATCAATTCTTGAAAAGGATAAGTTAAATGGAACAAACTATACGAATTGGATCCGTAACCTGAGAATTGTTCTCAGGGCTAAAAAAGGAAGACGTTCTAGACACCCCAATGCCAGAGGATCTTGGTGAAGATGCAACTGCTGCAGCTAAAACCGCTTACAAGAAGGCAATGGATGCTAATCTTGAAGTGAGTTGCCTGATGCTTGCTTGCATGGAGCCTGAGCTACAGGTGCAGTTTGAGACAAACCATGAGGCGCACGATATGATCGTGGCGCTCAAGGATATGTTCCAAACTCAGGCTAGGATTGAAAGGTTCAATGTGTCCAAAGCCTTTCTAGAATGCAAGCTAGCAGAAGGCGCAGCAGTTGGGCCACATGTAATCAAAATGGTTAGTTACAGTCAGAGGTTTGAGAAGCTAGGCTCTCCAATAAGCCAAGAGTTGGCCACTGACTTCATTTTGGCATCTCTTCCGCCCAGCTATGGAAACTTCATTACGGACTACCATATGCATGGGGCAGAGAAGGGCCTCAATGAACTATGTGGCATGCTGAAAACAGCAGAGGGTGACATAAAGAAAAGCGCTGGCAGCAGCGGCCATGTGATGGCGGTCCAAAACAAACCCAACTTTAAGAAGAAGGGTAAATCTCAAAAGAAGAAGGGCAAGGCAAAGGATACATTATCCAAGCCAAACCAAAAGCCCAAGGCTGGACCAGCTGCTGATGCAGAGTGCTTTTATTGCAAAGAACTTGGTCACTAGAAGAGGAATTGCAAGCAGTACTTGGCCTCTATTAAGGATCGCGGCGGTAAGGGTACAATCGCAGTAGGTACACTTGCTATTCACATTACAGAAATTTTTCTCGCTGATTCTTATATTAATTCTTGGGTATTTGATACCGGATCAGTTGCCCATATTTGCAATTTGATGCAGGGAGTGATAAGAAGTAGAAGCGTGAAAAGAGGAGAAGTTGGTTTCCGGGTAGGCAATAATGTAGGAGTTGCTGCATTGACTGTCGGGACGATGCAACTCCACCTCCAGTCAGGATTTATTTTGGAGTTAAATAATTGTTATCTAGTTCCTAGTATGAGTCGAAACATTATGTCTCCTTCATGTTTGATGAAGGATGGTTATTCATTTGCGAGTGAAAACAATGGTTGTGTGATCTCTAAGAATGGCATGTTTGTGACTTTTGCATCCATTATGAATGGGTTGTTCATTTTAAATCTTGATAATGCACATATCTATAATATTAGTGCTAAAAGGCCTCGACCAAATGATTTAAGTCCTACCTACATGTGGCACTGTCGTTTGGGTCATATAAGTGAGAATCGCATGAAGAAGCTTCATTCTCATGGGCTTTTAACTTCGTTTGATTTTGAACCATACGAGACATGTGAAGCATGCTTACTTGGCAAGATGACCAAGGCACCCTTCACGGGTTTACCTGAGAGGCATTAGATTTGTTGGAACTCATACATACTGATGTGTGCGGGCTAATGAGTATGACAGCAAGAGGAGGATTCCAATACTTCATAACCTTCACTGATGATTTTAGTAGATATGGGTATGTCTACTTAATGAAACACAAGTTTGAATCTTTAGAAAAGTTCAAAGAGTTTCAGAATGAAGTGGAAAATCAGCGTGGGAAGAAAATTAAAGCACTACGATCTAATCGTGGAGGTGAATATTTGAGCCATGTGTTTAGCAATCATCTAAGGAGTTGTGGAATTGTTCCGCAGCTTACGCCACCTGGAACGCCTCAGAGGAATGGCGTGTTTGAGCGACGTAATCGGACTTTATTGGATATGGTTTGATCAATGATGAGCCAGTCGGACCTACCTTTGTCGTTTTGGGGATACGCTCTAGAAACAGCAACTTTCACACTAAATAGGGTACCGTCTAAGTCTGTAGTTAAGATGCCATATGAGATGTGGACTGGGAAGACTCCCAGTTTGTCTTTTCTGAAGATTTGGGGTTGTGAGGTTTACGTCAAGCGACTTCAGTCGGATAAACTCACTCCAAAATCGGACAAGTGCATGTTCGTGGGATATCCAAAGGAAACTTTGGGATATTACTTTTACCACCGATCAGAGGGTAAAGTGTTTGTTGCCCGGAATGATGTGTTCTTAGAGAAAGAGTTTCTCAAAAGAGAGAAAAGTAATCAAAAGGTGTATCTTGAAGAAGTTCAGGATGAGCCAGTGTCACATGATCCAACAAGTGATGCTAATGTAGCAGAACAAGTTGAGACGTCTGTGGCAAGAGAAACACCACCACAACCACGAAGGTCAGCAAGGCTTCGCGAAGCACGTAGAGAAGTGCTATTGTTGGGCAATGGGAAAGTGTTGTTGTTAGACAACGACGAACCTGCAACATATGCAGAAGCGATGATGGACCTAGATTCCGAGAAACGGCAAGTCACCATGAGATCTGAGATAGATTCCATGGGAGAAAATCAAGTTTGGAACTTGGTGGACCCGCCTGATGGTGTTAGACCCATAGAGTACAAATGGATCTATAAGAAGAAGAAAGACATGGATGGAAATGTTAACATCTATAAGGCTCGACTTGTTGCAAAGGGTTTTCGACAAGTTCAAGGAGTTGACTATGATGAGACATTCTTGCCAGTAGCGATGCTTAAATCTATTCGGATAATTCTAGCTATTGCCGCATATTTCGATTATGAGATTTGGCAGATGGATGTCAAAACAGCTTCCCTTAATGGAAACCTTGATGAGGACGTGTATATGATACAGCCCGAGGGTTTTGTTGATCCGATCAATGCTGGAAAGATATGCAAACTTCAGAAATCCATTTATGGGTTGAAGCAAGCATCTCGGAGTTGGAACATTCGTTTTGATGAAGTGGTCAAAGGGTTTGGTTTTCATCAGAATGAAGAAGAAGCTTGTGTTTACAAGAAGGAAAGTGGGAGCGCTATAGTATTTCTGATCTTGTATGTGGATGATATATTATTGATTGGGAATGACATTCCTATGCTGGAGTCCGTTAAGGCTTCACTAGAAAAGAGTTTTTCTATGAAGGACTTAGGAGAAGCAGCATATATTTTGGGCATAAGGATCTATAGAGATAGGTCAAAGAGGCTTATAGGATTAAGTCAAGGTACGTACATTGACAAGGTGTTGAAACGGTTCAACATGGAACAGTCCAAGAAAGGGTTCTTACCTGTGTCACATGGTACACACCTTAGCCAGAAGCAATGTCCTGCGACAGCAAATGAGCGGGAGCGTATGAGTAAGGTACCATACACCTCAGCAATTGGATCAATCATGTATGCCATGATAAGTACACGCCTAGATGTTTCATACGCTATAAGTGCTACGAATAGGTACCAGGCTGATCCAGGTTAGGGTCACTAGACAGCGGTAAAAGGCATTCTTAAGTACTTGAGAAGGACTAAGATATGTTCCTAGTATATGTGGGTAAGGAGGAGCTCGTTGTAACTGGTTACACCGATGCTAGCTTCCAAACTGACCCAGACGAGTTAAAATCGCAATTAGGTTTTGTGTTCACAATAAATGGTGGTGTTGTTAGTTGGAAGAGTTCCAAACAGGAGTCTGTGACTGATTCTACAACAGAAGCTGAGTACATTGCAGCTTCTGAATCTGCGAAGGAAGGTGTTTGGATAAGGAAGTTCCTCATCGAGCTTGGTGTGTTTCCTATTGCCTCTGGTCCATTGAACCTCTACTGTGACAACAATGGGGCAATTGCGCAAGCAAAGGAGCCAAGGAACCACCATAAAAGAAAACACGTACTGCGGAAATTTCACCTCATATGGGAATTCATTAGACGGGGTGAGATAAAGATATGCAAGATACATACGGATTTGAATGTTGCTGATCCTTTGACAAAACCTCTTCCACAACCTAAGCATGAGGCACACATGAGATCTATGGGTATTAGATATCTTCTAGATTAACTCTAGTGCAAGTGGGAGACTGTTAGAAATATGCCCTAGAGATAAACATAGAGATGAGCATAATTTTTTGTATCCATGATATATATATTGCTTAATTGAATATCCATGAAAGGCACCTTGTATTGATTAGCAATTATGTGAATTGTTTGTGAGATTCTTTACTTGTATGTTAATTCTAAATGATGTCCCTGGTCAGAGTCAATGACCAACACATATATTAGTTTATGACTACATTTCACAAGTCATGGACATGGAGATGTCGAACTAATAATGTGGGCGCATGTATGACATGAGGCTAGACCGACCCAACATGAGATATTGTAATACAGTTCTCTTTTTGCAACATGTATACTGTGTCCTTAGACCTGAGATTGTCGCATGTTCTCAATATGTGGATTGACCTACTTAGGGACTACCAAACGCTACTCCGTAACTGGGTAGTTATAAAGGTAGTTTTAGGTTTGTCAGGAAGCATGCTGTGAGGCATGGTCAGTCAAGATGGAAATTGTCCTTCTCTTCTTGAGAGAGATATCTCTGGGCCCCTCAAGTGATTGGATCAAGAAATGCATGGCCGTGCTAGGGTTAAGAGTTAACCATTCAAAGGATTCCAATTCACAGTATCGAGAAAGAGAAGTCAGCTTAGAGCCAGACCAAATATCGTGAGACAAGGGGAATAACATATATGTAATGTTGCAATGGTTCGTCTGATATGACCTTTACGTGCGCATAGGAGTTGACATGTTTTGCCAGAGGCCGCTGTCAATTATTGGGCCAAGTAAGAGTACTCGGGCCATGTCTAATTGTACGTGAACCTATAGGGTCACACACTTAAGGGGAAGGAAGCCTAATTCGGATTAGATCCGAAATTAGACTGGGCTTTAGGGTTACTAATGGGCCTCGGAATCAGAAGCCCACCATAACGCCTATAAATTGAGGGCTAGGGCGCGGTTAGGTTAACCCTAATTTTGCAACCACCAAATGAGCAGTCGCTCGCCTCTCGCCCTCGCATAGCTGCCATCGCGAACCTAGCAGTTCGATACACGGCGCTTCCTCCCAATACGTGTGGATACCTCAGAGGTGCTGCATCAGTAGCACTAGGACGAACCATGCGAGGACGTGAAGGACGCCGGCGACTGCACGGCACTGCTCGACATGTTCGTCTTCCGCTGCCCTGCGCGTCTAGTGGTAATTCCATGACCTATAACCGCAGTAGTTCTTGGTGTTATGGGTCGAATTTTTTTGTTTTTTGCTAGCGTAGCCTCCCCATAATCCTACAGGATACTCTTACATTGTTTGTTCATATGCTTTGGTGTAATGTTATCATATCCATTAATTGCTTGATTGTATGTATTGCTACGAATAGCGGTGAGGTCACGAGAATCTGAAGATCATCCTGGTACCAGGGAACCTCGAGTCACAGGCAAGTTGTGCCCTTGATCACTTTTCTCTTTTCCTAATAATGTTCTTGTTAATCACCGTGACATGCTCAGGTTAATTTGATGGGACCTAATAGGTTTCCCTAGATTTGTTTATCCCACACCTTGCAAACAAAAGAACTAATCGGTAGATTTGCTATTGGTCTACCTGGTTTTGGGAAATTAATGTTTGTTGGGAACTTGTTCTCAAATGCTTCGGCTTGAAAGAAGGTAAAATTACAAGCATGATGCAAGAGCAAATGCCAAGTCAGCGTGAACAGTACGGGAATACTGTTCATCTATTTATAGGCACGAGACGCAGCCCATGTAAAATTACACCCATGCCCTTTACATTTGCTAATAACTCTATAGTAATCCATCGAGGTCTAAATAGCCTTTTCATCTTTAAGTCGGTTTCCTTTTCTGCTATCGTGCCGAAGCTCTCCTGCGCATAGCTTCGGCTCTGCACCATTCTTCGTATTCCTTGTACTTCTTCATACTCTGGTTTCGATCCATGTCCGAAGGTACCTGTTTATATATTATACTACAGAAACATTGTTAAATTATGTTGTCACACCCGGGTTTTAGGGGTCCCAAAGCCCGGGCGCGAACATAATCGCCAGGTGTGCTGGGACCAAGTCTCACACATATGATGAATCATGGCACAGGATCGAATGTCACATCTTTACTATATAACAGGAGTTCTATACAAAATAATTAATTACATTATAAGGAGACAACGGTCCAGCAACCCAATGTTGACTGGGAGACGACGGCCTAGACCTCTCACGAACACATCGCAGCATCCTCCATGCGCCTCATCCTGTGGTACCTGTTCTTGACCTGTGGGGGGGTGTGAGACAGCAAGAGTGAGCTCACATACGTTCATAGCTCAACAAGTTGTGGGGAATAATGTGCATGAACTCGCCAAAGGTGGGAGCTCACGTGAAGTGTAAGGCTTACCAAAGAGGATGGTTGAAGCTGAGCATTGCTTTTAAAGTTGATCAAAATTTTATTAGCAATTACTAAGTATAAGTAAATACCAACCCAATTAAGAAGTAGAACAAAAGTAATAACAACACCTGCGATGCAATGCATATGACAAATTGAATTTAGTTCCATAAGTTAATCATGTGAGGGTCCGAGCTGCTCATGACCGTGAGCACGGCTATTATACCAGTTTTACACTCTGCAGAGGTTGCGCATCTTTACCCACAAGTCATGTTACCCATCTGCCAAGGTATCGCGACTTCCCATACACCTCTACCGAGGAGGCGAGGCAGGGTAACACTACGAGGCCTTTACAAAGTTCCACTAGCTTCAGAAAACCCGCTACAGTTTATAGGAAGCTCCAATGTAGGGTTCTTGCCTGACCGCCATCGCAGCAAAATCAACCAAGGACCTCCCTACACTGACCACTCCCCTACTGCCCTTGCCCCTTTCGGGTAAGGTAGTCTTCCACTAGCTTTCCTAATTAATCAGCCAAGGGCGTCCCATTAAACCCTTGTGGTAGCACTGTTTTCTCGGGTGGTCGCTCCATGTTCCAATTAACATAATGATCTTATCATGAACAGTAATAATAAACATATAATAAAAGTGTGATCATGAATAATGTACCTTCATACCCAAAACCACATAAAGCACTAGCAAGTACTACCCAAAAAGTTCAGTGGTAAACAAGGTATAAAGATAGACAAACTAGGGTAACCTATTGGGTCCCATCAAAATTAACCTATGCAGATCATTATGATTAATCAGAACATGGCTGGGTAAAAAGAAGTGATCAAGGGCACAACTTGCCTGGGACTTTAGATTCTAGGTACTAGGATGATCTTCAGGTGGCACGTGACCTCACCGCTAAACGTAGCAATACAGACAAACATGTATAGGCAAAATTAACATCACACCAAACATAAGAATAAACTACGTAATAATAATCTATGCGTCGTAACGAGATCGTGGGTTCGAGAATCGCTAAATTCGGAGCTACAGTTAAGAAGTTATGGTTTTCCGAAGATCCACGTGGTTAAATATAGCATAGACTAAATACAACATTTTAACATGTATTTCATGACAAAACAAAGTTACCAGATAATAATAAATATTATTGTGAGACTAATGCAACTAGAATGGATCAAAATGAAGTTACGGATATTGAGTTATGAATTTCTGAAATTATTTAGCACCTAGAATAGATTAATTTAATTGAGCAATTTTAATTCAAGTTTCATGGTCAAACAAAGGTACTAGGTGATAAACAATATTAATACAAAACTATTGCAACTGGAATGACTCAAATTGAAGCTAAAATGGATTTAATATGATTTATTCAAGTTTCTGGATTTATTTTTGTATTAAAAATCAATTTCCTGAACTATTTCTTTATTTTTATTACACTCTGGACCGCGCAACAAATTCTGTAGAGTACAGGGGCCCCTACGCAAGTGTTCCCAAGACTCAGAACAACATCCGCAAGGACGGCGGGTTTATTTTTCAGAAATCAGAGGGCTCTTTTAGAATTTGTCACGGCCGAAGGGGTATCGGATGACCGTGGCCGCACGATTAGATCTGGGCGGTCCGAAACCACACCCAACATTAAACCGCGCCAGCCACAGGATTTCCGATCTACGATCGATACAAATCCCCTTACCTCCATCCATCATCGCAGATTCGACGGTCACTAAGACATATAATCTAGGCCATCCCTTAGCTGATCAACGGCAGAGGCGCCGTCTTCCACCCGATTAGCGCCCAGTCAACGGCACCCTGATCCCCACGGCGGCGCTACTCGCCGGCGCGATGACCATCCCCCGCATCATTGCCCAAATCTCCAAATCGACGGCGTCTACTCGTTCCAGAGAATACGGTGAATAGAGTGGGGCTTCTTACCATCAATCAGGGCTGCACAGTCGTTGTACCATGCCGTGAAGTGGGTTCACGGCAACCCATGAACGTCGGCGAGAAATCGCCCCGGCCGCGACGCCCTGACCCCCGAATTGGTGATCGTCGCGACATCCACGTGCTCTGGCGAGGCATCAAGCGGATCACCGAGCGGTGACAAGGAGGGGAGAGGGAAGAGGATGAGCAGCGCGCGGCGAAGGGGGCAACGCCGGGCTCCACAGATGGCGGAGGCCTAGCGCGCGTAGCCACAGAGCTCGCAGGGGCGCCCGCACTTGGGTTTGAGGGAGCTCACAGGGAAGGTCGGGGACTCGTCCATGGAGGGAGTTCCGCGGCTGGTTGTTGAGATCCACCCGCGAGCCCGATCCATGGCGGCTGGGTTCTGGGCGCACAGCAGAGGGGAAAGGCGCTGGTCAAAGCGGACGCGAACGCCTGGGTCTTATAACCCAATGGTCGGGCATCCAAACGGAACCGGGGAGATCGCGGAGGTGGTTGAGCTCGCGCCCATGGAGTCCGCGGCTACGGACTCACGTTCTGTGCGCGCGATGCGCGGGCTGTTGCACGGAAGAAGGAGATCCTGATGGCGCAGGCCCACCTCACAGTGACGCCGACGCGCAAGGGAGCAAGGACTGGGCTGGCACAGGAGTGGGGAGATGGTGGGCCAAAAAGGAGAAGGGCGGCCCAGCTAGGGTTTTCTTTTTCTTTTCTTTTATTTTTATTTTCCCACCTTCCTTTCTTCACTTTCAAATTCAATTTGAGTTCAATTTTAATTCAAACTTTTTGTGGCTCTTTCGTATTCAAATTTATATGTTCTATTCCTCTGAACATAGTATGAATAAATTTTATTTATTTACAAATTTATTCTGTTTTGCATAGTATTTTCTCTCTGGCTTTATATACATTATTTCCAATTTCCTAAAGTGCATTTTTTTGTTAACTTCAAACTCTCACTCCAATATTATATATATTATTATTATTTTAAATGCACAAACAAATAAGACCCAACATGATGCATAAGTTGTTTATGTGCCACTTGTTAATTATTCACTTTTCAATGTGGTTATTCACATGTACCAATGAGTAAAGGCAACACATATAGGGAGAATAATCTTAGTTCTTATGCTTTTACAAATTTGGGTATTACACATGTTTTTGAGGACCTTCGGAAGCCGAAGGCCCCCAACAGTAGCCCCTCGCAATATTAATTTGTTAGAATGATAAATTCAGATTGCGATATGGATGAAGGCCCTCAGCCGAAGGTCCGAAAAAACACCTTCCCTTTGCTAGAATAGCAACAGTCAATGACAAGCGGGGCCCTCTTGTTTTCAACGTACTCGGCGTATAAATAAGAGCACGCCACGAGCTCATTTGGCACTCTTTTTGCCTTCTTCTCTTGCTTGCTCAATTTTTAGATCTTGTGCACCAACACTTGCTTGGTTTTTTAAGTTTTTTAAGCTTCGGCCTTGAGAGCATTTTTTCAACATTTCCAAAGATGTCTAAAGATAAAAAAAGTTGTTGCCGAAACGAAGCTGAGCCTTTCTGAGGAGAAGAATCTTGGGTTTCTTGAATCAATAGCAAAGACAAATACAGAAAAGATCACTAGGGAGACTTTAGAAGGTTTATCTGAAGACACCGGTGATAGTGACAGTTATGATGTGGAAAGTGGGGGCGAGGACTCCGAAGATCGACCCTGGCGACCAAGCCATTCAGTTTATGGAAAATCAACTATTAAACAGAGCCATCTTTACAATATGAGGGGAAGATATTTTCGAGATGCGTCCATTGCGAGGGCTGACAACGGAGACAAGACTTCTCCTACTCCCGAAGAAAATGAAGTTGTGATCTTCCGAAGCTTCTTCAAGGCTGGGCTTCAGTTCCCCCTAAGCAGATTTGTGGTTGAAGTTTTAAAGATATTCCAAATTTTTCTTCACCAAATTACTCCTGAAGCAATCATAAGAATGGGAATCTTCGTCTGGGCCACGAGAAGCCAGGGCTTAGAGCCAAATGCAAAAAGTTTCTGCAGTATGCACGAACTGTTATACGAGACGAAGCCTTGGGGTAAGGAACAGTATCATAACAATTTTGGCTGTTATAGCTTCGTTGCCTGTTCTGGTTCAAGCTCCCCAATGCCGACTTTTCGGAAGAGATGGCCCGGAGACTGGACGAAGGAATGGTTCTATGTGAAAAATGATTTAAAGGCATGAGAAGACATTAAAGAGATAATTATGCGCCCTATCTAGCAGCGCTTCGGCCTTTGGAAGCCGAAGGTAGAGATTGACGAGGCGGCCGAAGGATGCCGAAGAGCCTTCGGCATAGTTTGCTCTTTCATCGGGACAAGGGACCTAATCCAGGAGCATATAGCTTTTAGAGTATGGCCACTTGTAGAAAAGTGGGAAATGCCGAAGGAGACTGTCACTAAGACCGGCGAAGGAGAGCTAGTTCGGTTAAAGTACACCTTCAGATATGAAGGTAAGTTTGTTGAGCAGGATGATGACTGGTTGAAATGTATCGAAGCTACAAGTGATGAATTGGTTGGGCCGTACTCCAGAGCGGAAGATAACGCATTATCTGCGGCCTTCGGGAACCGGAAAAAGAAGAGACTAAATAGAGTTTTTGATGCTATTGGGTTCATGTACCCTGACTACCGCTACTCGTCCTAGGGGCAGAAAAGAAAAAGTGCGGCTCCTGTGAAGGATGTTGCTTCGGCTGCCTCGAGTGAGCCTACGCCGAAGAGGAAAAAAGTGAAGGTTCTTACTCACCGACCACGCTACATTGAAATGGCCACAGTGCCCGAATTTGGTGGTGAGACCTCTTCGGCTACCGAAACCAAAGAACCTACGCATGCGCAGAAGACTGAAGAGCTAACTATATTGCCGAAGGCACCATTGGCCAAATCAGGTGAGCCAAAGGCCATTAATGCTGAAGAGACAGAGGTCGAAAGAACAAAAATATTAGAAGTTATAATCCCTTCGGCAGAGGTGACAGTGTCGAAGGCGCAAAAGGATCTTACAACCACCCCCAAGAGGAAAAGGATGGTCCACGTACTAGATGTACAGGAGGAAATAAAGACTTCAAGCTGTACTCCAGGGAAAACAGCCGAAGCTTCAAAAACGCAAATTGAAACAAAACAAACTGAAGCCGAAGCTGCAAAGAGTCATGCGGAGACCGAAGCTGGGCCCTCAGAGCCTGTTAAGAAGAAATCCCTGGAAATTGGAGAAAACGAAACGGAAAGAGAAGTTTCAGAACATATTATGTCTGAACAAACTACCACTCCTACTCCCGAAGCATCTTCTGAAATTCTCGATTATATTGTACGACATGCTTCGGGAAAAAGGTTGTCTGAAAAAGAAAAGCAAGAAGCTCAATTCTATGCCCAAAAATTGAAATATCCAAAGGGAGCATTGATTTTCAACGGCAGCGGCGAAGAAGATTTCTTGTATTGTCTCCCAGACAGCAAGGAAATTTCTGTCTGCCCAGAGATGGGCAAAAGCTTCGGATTCCCAACGCTAGAAGATGGGCTTTCGGTGCTATCGAAAGATGAACTGGCGGACAACTTAGCATATAATAGCTTAAAGGTACAAGAATGAACTTTTTGTACTCTAAAAACAAAAGATTTTTTATTTGCTTATACTTAATACGACACTCCTTTCACAGGGCCTAATTCTTAGCAACGCCTTAGGGCGCAAAAAAGTGCCGAAGATGAAGGATGCACTATAGCTTTGAACAACCTTCGTTCCGAGGTAATTGAACTAAGGAACGAAGGTCTTGAAAAAGATATGATATTGAACTCATTGGTGAACAAGATAAAAGAAGACGAAGCTACTTCAAAAGCCCAAGCCGAAGCCCAGAAATACAAAATTGAAGATCTTCGGAGACAGCTGGCAGAAGCAAAATTAAAATGTGCAATTGCCGAAGCTGACCGAGACGCTAGTGATTACTGGTAAAATTATTGGGAGAAAACAATTGTAGAACTTTGGTCTTCAAAAGAAAGATGTTATGAAAAATCCATAGAATGTGTGGGAAAGATTAAGACTAGCTTCGCCAGCGTTGGCGCATACTCCAGCGAGGACAACTTCGTAAGAGGCGATCCTGAAGGCCCAATTGAATGGATCAACAGCGAAGCCGATGCCTTCGAGGAAATTTTTAAATGGCCGTGGAGACGTCTGCGCCTTTTCTGGCGCGAGGGGCGTTGCAGCTATTTTGGAGAAGATAGGTTGCGAACATGTAAAATCTTTGGCGCAAACCGAAGCTGCCTTATCTATTAAGGATACAAAAGATCCCTCGACCAAAGCAAGCTTAATTGGTGGGAAGTTTTTCACCGATATCTGGGAAAATGGCGGCCGAGGGATGGCCCATGAAATTATAAATAAAAGTGAAAAAGATACTCATAAAGCTAGAGAAGCAACAAAGGCAGCTGAAAAAACTGCAGAACTTGAGAGGCGGATAGGTACTGACTAATTCCTTTTGACTTTATGTGTTATTTTTGTAACTTCGGACTTATTTATGTTTTATATTGCAGCCGAACTATCTCCTCCCCGGAGCCCTTCGAGTCACTGGCTGACCCCGAAGCAAAAAAGGAAGAAGAAATTACTAAGATGGCCGAAGCTATTATGGACGAAGCTGTTACTCAACTACTGAATGAAGCTGCGGAAGCAGTTTTAAAAGAAGAATAGCTGTTATTGTAAAAACATTTGGAGTGTAATATTTGCTGAACAAAGTGTGTAATATTTTATAGTTTTGAATGTAATATATAAGTTGTTTGTAATTCAATTCTTTACGATGCATGAAACTTTATGTACCGTTTTTGAGCCTTCGGCGAAAAAACACCTTCCCTTCTTTTCATTCTTCGTGAAGAATATCCATATTCCGTAAAAACATCATGTTTCGTAAGCAATAGACCTCCTTTGATACTAAAGTTGATGAAGTTGTACTTCTTCAAAACTTATTTTGTGCCTTGGCACAACTTCTTCGAAACAATTTCCGAAGATCAACATTGTATCCCCTTCTTGTGTCATTGATGCAATATGATGTATGATGTCATGTTATGCGAATGATGTGATGATGTTATGGTATGCAAAATGATATTTGTGCCGAAGATACAAACACATTCCCACAGTAGAACACACAATCTCTTTGCCATTTATTTTTCGGCTTCACTGCTTATTTTTCGGTGTGTCAGCGCTGACTTTTCGCTGTAAGCCTCCCTTAGGAGCTTCTTCGCCTTCTTTGCCGAAAGTCATTATCAGCGTGGATGTATTCATCCATCTTTTGAAGCAATTTCTCCAGGGTCTTAGGGGGTTTCCTGGCGAAGTATTGGGCCGAAGGTCCTGGCCGAAGCCCCTTAATCATGGCCTCAATGACAATTTCATTGGGCACTGTTGGCGCTTGTGCCCTCAGACGCAAGAACCTTCGGACATACGCCTAGAGGTATTCTTCGTGATCTTGCATGCATTGGAACAAAGCTTGAGCAGTAACCGGCTTCATCTGAAACCCTTGAAAACTGGTGATTAGCATGTCCTTCAGCTTCTGCCATGATGTGATTGTTCCTGGCCGAAGAGAGGAGTACCAGGTTTGTGCAACATTCTTGACTGCCATAACGGAAGATTTCGCCATGACTGCAGTGTTGCCTCCATATGAAGATATGGTAGCTTCATAGCTCATCAGAAACTACTTCGAATCTGAGTGTCCGTCATACATGGGGAGCTGGGGTGGCTTGTAAGTCAGGGGCCAAGGTGTAGCCTGCAGTTCTGCTGACAGAGGAGAAGCATCATCAAAAGCAAAATTTCCATGATGGAAGTCCTCATACCAATCATCCTCGTTGAAGAAGCCCTCTTGGTGAAGCTCTCTGCGTTGGGGCCTTCGGTCTTGCTCATCTTGAGCAAGATGACGTACTTCTTCATTGGCTTCGTCTATCTGCCTTTGTAGATCAGCTAGGCGAGCCATCTTTTCCTTCTTCTTTTGCACTTGCTGATGAAGCATCTCCATATTCCTGATCTCTTAGTCCAACTCATCCTCTTGGGGTGTTGGACTGGTGGCCTTCCTCTCCTGGTTCGGGTCCAGCGGCTGCAGAGCGGCAGCCCCTGTCGCTGAAGCTTTCTTTAGCGGCATGACGAAGGTCGATGCTTGCCGAAGGTGGTCAAAAAGGGTTCACCGGAGGTGGGCGCCAATGTTGGGAACTTGTTCTCAAATGCTTCGGCTTGAAAGAAGGTAAAAGTACAAGCGTGATGCAAGAGCAAATGCCAAGTCAGCGTGAACAGTACGGGAATACTGTTCATCTATTTATAGGCACGGGACGCAGCCCATGTAAAATTACACCCATGCCCTTTACATTTGCTAATAACTCTATAGTAATCCATCGAGGTCTAAATAGCCTTTTCATCTTTAAATCAGTTTCCTTTTCTGCTATCGTGCCGAAGCTCTCCTGCGCATAGCTTCGGCTCTACACCATTCTTCGTATTCCTTGTACTTCTTCATACTCTGCACCATACTTTGGTTTCGTATTCCTTGTACTTCTTCATACTTTGGCTTCGGCTCTGCACCATTCTGCGCATAGTTTCGATCCATGTCTGAAGGTACCTGTTTATATTATACTCCAGAAACATTGTTAAATCATGTTTTTGAGGACCTTCGGAAGCCGAAGGCCCCCAACAATGTTATATTATGATCATGTTCCAATTATGTTGTTGTTTTAATTATTTTTCATGATAAGATCCTCATGTTAAATGGAACATGGAGAACCACCCGAGAAAATAGTGCTACCACAAGGGTGGTATGGAACGCCCTTGGCTGACTAATTAGGAAAGCCAGTGGAGGGCTACCTTACCTGAAAGGGGCAAGGGCGGTAGAGGAGCTATGTATAGGGAGGTTCTCGGGTCAATCATGTTGTGATGGCTTTTTGGATGAGGGATTCCTATATTGCCCTTCTCATAAACCGCAGCGGGTTTTCTGAAACTAGTGGAACTTTGTAAAGACCTTGTAGTGCTACCCTGCCTCGTCTCCTCGGTAGAGATGAATGGGAAGTCACAATCCCTTGGCAAATGGGTAACATGACTTGTGGGTAAACATGCGCAACCTCTATAGAGTGTAAAACTGGTATATCAGCCGTGCTCACGGTCAAGAGCAACTCAGGACTCTCGCATGATTAAATTATGGAAGTTAACTTAATCTGCCATACGCATTGCATTGTGGGTGTTATTATTAATTGTAATCTCTTACCTAATTGGGTTGGTATCTACTTATACTTAGTAACTGCTAATAAAATTTTGACCAACTTTAAAAGCAATGCTCAGCTTTAACCATCTCCTTTGGTAAGCCTTACACTTCAAATGAGCTTCCACCTTTGGTGAGTTCATGCACATTATTCCCCAGAACTTGTTGATCGATGAACGTATGTGAGCTCACCCTTGTTGTACTCACACCCCCCAGGTCAAGAACAGGTACCACATGATGAGGCGCATGATGGATGCTGTGATGAGTTCGTTAGTGGTCTAGGCCGTCATCTCCCAGTCAACTATAGTTGCTAGATCGTTGTCTTCGTATGGTGTAATTATTTAACTATTTTGTACAGAACTCCGTTATATATTAATGATGTGACATTTGTTTCTGTACCATGAGTCATCATATGTGCGAGACTTGATCCTAGCACACATTTGACTATTCGCGCCCGGGTTTGGTGTCCCTTAAACCTGGGTGTGACATATCTGTTTTCAAGTCTATTATATGCAGTAGTCTCATTGAAGGAAAATGGAGTCCCTAGAGAAAGACAATAAACTTCCACTGCAAAACTACAAAATCATCATTTGGTTTCACAAGTGGCTCCATTCAACAATTGGTATCATTTACATGTCTTCTCTAGACTTCGTTTAGACTATATTTCATATCTTATACTTCCCATGTTGCTATAAATGCATATGTTGTCAAAATATATCTTTTAGCTATGCATAAGGGGAGTTAGTCTAAACTATATCTTGCACCTCTTTTTCTCATGTGCTTTTCCTAAGTAGAGGATCTTCGTCAGGGAGTATTTCTTCGTCTATGACAAAGGGGAGAATATTCTTTCAAACGGGAGAATACTCTTTTAAGGGGAGTAATCTTGTGAACTTGTGAACTAATAATGTGCACTATGGATGTGGAGTAGTTTGTATTTGGACTTGTGTGAACTTATGTGAATTTGTGATATGAACTTATGTACATGTGTTTGAAATCTGTATTGTATGTGATATTCTGTGTTGCATGTGATATTATGTTTGCCTAGCTATTCATTTCTGTAAATTTTATTTTTTCTAGAAAAAGAGTTAAGCTCGTGGGTACCCACGTACTTAAGTTTTAGTTCGTGGGTACCGTCGAACTTAATGGAGAGCCCACACAGGCCCACGTCGGCCCAGTAAGTTCGTCGGCCATGTGGCCCCGACGAACTTAATGGGCCACGTGGCCGTCGAACTTAATATTCTAAGTTCGTCCAAAAATCGCCGTCAGCTATATTAGTCGGTAAACCAACGAACTTAACGTAAGTTCGTCAGCTTAATACATTAAGTTTGACCGTTTGCCACCCACGTTCTTTAACTAGTTTCCTATAGTGGGAGTAATAATTTTAGAGGGCAAGACTTTTATTTGCTTCTTATATGCTTTTAATGTCTTCCTTTTCAGTGGTTGATGCCAAAGGTGGAGAAGTTTTAGGGACCAAAGCAATGAAAAATAAATCAAACACCAAACATCACCCAATTTAAACTTTATAATTTTTTTGATCTTACAAGTGGTTTTGGTCTTTCAAGTACCTTTGGTCCAAAATAGTTAGTAAATGAATTATGGAGTTAGGGGGAGGCTTAAGTCCATAATCTCACTTTGAGGGGACATTCATGCATCCTAACAAGTAGACTACATATTTTAATCAAAATGTTTGTTATAATTGCTTGCTTTGATTGTGTTGTCATCAATCACTAAAAAGGGGGAGACGGTAAGCAAAATAGACCCCAGGCCATTTGGCTAAGTGATTTTGGTGTTTGATGATCAACATAACCTATGGACTAATGTGTTTGCTAGCGTTTGTATTTGTAGTTCACAGAATATGAAGAGGATTGGACTGTGGCACTGAGGATGCAACACCTCAAAAGAAGACATAAAAGATGTGTAGAAGTCCAAGACTCAAGAACAAAATAAGCCCAAGGAAACAGCGGAGAAATCCATGAATTGGGCAGTCAGCCAGCGCAATGGTGGAGCATAGGACAGTGAATAGTACCTATCCGGTGTGCACCAGACTGTCCGGTGGGACACCGGACAGTTTGCACAGAGAGGCCCACAACTAGGCGCTCTCGGGCTGTAGCACCAGACTGCCTGGGTAACGGTCGGATCCAACGGTCGACTGCTACAGACCCCAACGGTCGGCTGACGTGGCCAGGGCACCGAACAGTGACAAGTGGATGTCCGATGTGCACCGGACTGTCTAGTGTGCTCGATGATAGAAGCAATAGCTTTTCTGTCCAACGGCTAGAATTGTTGGGGAGGCTATAAATACCCCACCAATTGGCCATTTGAAGGTGTGGGAGCCCAAGCAACATACCAAGACATATTGTAGACATTTCCAAGTGCTCATACACCCAAGTGCTTAATAGAATCACTCGGTGATTAGCGTAGGTGCTTTGTGAAGTACTTAGGTTAGTTAGACCGCTTATGCAGTTGCTCTAGGTGAATCCTAGTTAGTTGAGTGAGTTTAGAAAAACCACACAACCCATCGGCTCTTGTGCAAGTTGTTGTAATTATACCGAGTGGGGTGAGAGTATTGCGAGACCGTGACAATCGAGTTTGTGTCATGGATGCCACCGTGTACCGTAGTGAATGAGGCCCACGACGTTTCTTCTAGAAGCTCGATAGTGGAGACAGCGAGGAGCGTCCAAGAGGAGCCGAAAGCGGAGCACCACTTGCTCATGGAGAAGGCCTGTGGCTCTCTACAGAGTTACTCGACCGAGGTGCTTGGCCCTCGCGTGGGCTACCCTTTGCGTAGGGGCACCAACGAGGATTAGTCGGAACCTTGCATGGTTCCGGATACCTCGGTAAAAATACCGGCGTCATCCACGAGAGTTTGCATCTCTACCTTGCTCTTTACCTTTTGTATTTATATTAAGTATTTAAGCTTCAATCTCGCATTTCTAGTTAGATTATTTAGGATTGAAACTTAGGCTTTGCGGTAGAGATAGCAACACTTAGACAAAACCTAGTTTGCACATTATAAATTGTTTATTTGCATAGGTTTTGCTCTAGGGATTTAATTGTGGCCTAGTTTAGAGATAGTTTTTAGTAGTCCTAATCACCCCCTATCTTAGGCATCACCATTTCCTTCAGGCAAAAACTTGTGGTGCCCCCTAGCCCGAATAAGCAAACGGATTGAGCCAGCAATACAGATTCATCGTCGTACCACCCCACACTTGAGTAGGACAACAGATCGGTGATGGATAGACCGGGAAGCACCATGATGACCTGATGATCTTCGCTGCGCTACCTTTTGGGCCGGTTTAGTTGGCCTTTGCTTTCGCACAGATCGCCTTTTTGACTTCGTTTGTTTTATTGGCCGGTTGTGTAGAACGGCCTTCTTCTTCATATATTTAGCAAGTAGCTGATCCAAAGTAGGGCTGACTCTGCTTAGTCGGCCATACATCTTGGAAGTGTTTTGCTTCCTAGTACCTATTTTGGAACATTCTGGTTTGACGGCCTGAGGTTGTTGCTGCTTCTGGTCGTCTGCGGATCGTCCGACCTTCATAGTCAGACTGTCTGCGCTTGTCCCATACTATCCGGCCTTAGTACTCGGACCATCCAGCGTACACAGTATAGGTGGCCCTGATCAGGTGTTCGATCGTGCTTGCCCCCCGGTGCCTCTGGTCTTTCTTTTGTCCGGAGCCTTCCTAGTAACCACTCTGCGTGACCTATTTAGCATGTGAGGATCACCAATGACGATATTTTTATCTTTGCTTTTATCGCACATGGCCAAACTAAGACTTTTTTCTCCTTGGCTCTAATGTGGTGACAGGGACAGGTGGCTTGTCAATCTTCACCTCGTTTTGAAATCTCAATTGGCCTTCGTTTATAGACGATTGTATTTATCGACGGAAGGCATCACAATCATTGGTGTCATGAAAAAAGGAGTCATGCCATTTACAATATACACGCCCTTTTAATTCTTCAACCGGAGGAATTGTATGTGACAATTTAATATTACCATGCTTAAGTAACTCATCAAATATTTTATCACACTTAACATTATTAAATGTGAACTTAACTTTCCCCTTTTGTGTCAAGTGCGGGTGAGAGCAAGCATAAAATTTGGCCTTAGGAGGCCAAACAAACTCAGCGACGTGTAACCTTTTCGGCTCCTAGGGCTTAGGTGGTCAGCTGTCTTTATGCCGACCTTCTGTACTAGGCCAATCACAGGTGGATTGCGGTGCTACAGACGGTCCAACCTGCATAGTCAGACAGTCTGCGAGTGGACCGGACATTCTGTTACTATTCCCGGACTGTCCTGTAACACCCGGAATTTGGGCGAATAAAATTTCTTTTCTAATATCCACCAAATTCAGGTGTTACCTTTCTTTTCCAGGGTTTTCCGTTCTCTTGCCTAAAGAGTGAGAAATTATTTTGTTTTATATCTATGTTTAAACCTAGTAAATTGAAACCCTAGAGGGGTTTTGATTATTGCATCATGCTGGATCATCTATTTTTTTATGATGACTGTGCTTTGTTGTGCATTCATCTAGATTCATAAGGCATGGTATTTTTGGAATTCAAAACTAAAACTAAATTTAAATAGAAAGGGAAGAAAAGAAATAGATAAAGAAAAGAAGAGGAGCACAAAAGAAAAGGCCCAGCCGTCCCCTCCCCCAATCTGTCCTCGCCCTGGCCCATCTCGGCGCTCTTGGCCCAGCAGTCGCGCTCCAGTTTCCTCTTCCCACCCTCGCGCGCGGCCCAGTTTCCCCAGCCCATGCCGCGCTGCCCCTCGCTCGCGGCCTAGGCAGCCGCGTCAGCGCCGCGCGTCCCCTCTGCCCATCTCGCGGCCCAGCTCCCCAGCGTTGCCCTAGCGCACGCTCCCTGCCCAGCCGCCGCCACGCGCAGCTGCTCGGCCCAGCACCGGCGCCCTCGCGTGGCCGCACCGCACGGCGCGCAGGCGTGCGCCCAGCCTCGCCCACGTTTCACCCGGCGCCCCTACCCACTCACCCACCAATCTCTCTCTCCCTATTTCCCCACGGCACGCGCAGCAGCCACCTCACCCACGCCGTCTTTCTCTCGCCCAAAACCGCCGTCCGCTAGAGGCTGCGTCAAACTCATGTCGTTCGTCTCCGTCCACCTATGGTGATCCCCTCTTGCTTCTCCCCCATCCCCTCTTCCTCCCCCTCTCCCTCGCCAGGCGTGGCGCGCCCGCGGCAGCGCGGCTTGCCGGCAGCAGCCCGGTCGGCCCGCGTGAGCGCGCGCTCAGGCGTGTCCCCGCCTTCCCATCGTACAGCCACGCCGGAGCTCCAGCGCGTCCCCGGGAGCGGCGGCTAGCCGCTCTGCCCCTACTCTTGTGAGCCCCGCGGCTCAACCGGCCAGGGCACGGCCCTAGGACACGACAGCCGGTCGTGGCTGAGCCTCACGGCGGCCTCGCCCAGAGCCTCTGGTCGCGGCGTCCAGTGGGCACATGCCCCTGCGGGCCCCAGCAGGCGCGGCCGGCCCAACACCCCCCTCCGCGCGTGAACTCCGCTCGGTCCTCTACGCGATCCCGGTGGGCAGCCAGCAGCGCCACTGGTGAGCCGCCCCTTCCTGGTGCTCGGCCAGCGAGCTCCCTCCCCCTGTGCAACGGTTATTTCTCCCCCTACGAACGTGCTAGAGGTTAGAGAAAGGCTGGATCAAATCCCATTTTTTTGGATTTCCTGTAAATGTGTCTGTGTGGCCCTCCATGTGGTCACGATCCAACCAATAAAAAAATGTGCCGCATTGCTTTGATTCTGCTGATTAATAACTATTCAATATTAGTTGTTTTGGAAATTTGTTTCAAACCGTTCCAGTTGCGTTAATCCTGTAATAATGTCGCCAACGTGTAAATGACAATTGTTTGTCGCATCACATGTTCTGGTTAATTAATTGATTATTTGCTTGTCCAATGGTTAATAAAACAACATTCTAGTTTAAATATAGTTTTAACTGCTCTTTTATAAATACTCGTTAAAGTGATTATGTCGATTCAAATGTCTTAATTTATCACTTTCTTAGTATGAACGCGATATTGGTTAGCGATTCTAGCGTGTCGTCATGTTGTTCGCGCGTGTTGTTCGCGCACGTCACCCGCATGCTGTTTTCACGCATTGTCGTGTGTCGCGCCGTTGTCGCAAGTCGCACGTTGTTTGCGTGTCGCCGTTGCTCGTTCGCGCGTTCGCGTCGCGCGTCTGGCTCGCGCGTTGTCCTCTGCTATTCGCACGCATCGTCACGTGTCATTTGCTCATGGCCGCATATGGTCGCGCGCGTTTTCCGTGTGCTTCTTCGCACGTGACGCACGCGATGTTCCCACGTGTGGCGTTCGTTGTCGTCATGTCGCATGTTTTAGTTAAATAGCAAATTATTGGTTTGTTCGAGGGTTAATAAAATAACAATTTAATTAATTAGAAGGAGTATATAGTTTTAACTCATGCTTTATAAACTTAAATGTTAATTAACTTGATCAATGCCAGCTTAAATACTTTTAACTAATTATTTGTTTGTTGTTGTTGGCGCACTGCACCGTTTGCACGTCATCGTGTTGTTCGCTCGCTGTCGCGCGTGTTGTTTCGCGTGCAGACCGCACGCTGTTTTGTACAACGTTGTGTGTCGTCGCACGTCGTGTTCTTGCGTCGTCACGTGAGGATCACGTGTGTCGTGCGGCGTCTACGCGTGATAATAAATAGTTTGCCGCTTATAAGCACTCATGTTAGTAATGTTAAGTCGTCAGGTCATATATGTTAGATAATTCACTTAAGGTTCGCTCGACTCATATTTATTAGACTAATATTTCAATTAGATTAAGTATGTAGTGTTCAACTGCGCTTTTATAATAAATATTAACATGACCAATATTAACTTAACTGCTTTTTAATTATTTAATATTTGTTTAGTATAAACGTGTCACCTATTTTGTTTTCCTCGCCTATCGTGCGTGTTATTCTGCACATGATGGCGTGCTCGTTCGCTCTCGTCACGCGCGCTGTTTCGTATGTCGTCAGCATGCTATGTCGCGCGTGTCCACGCGTCGTTTGCACGCTGTCGTGCTGTTTCTCGTGTCGTAAATTCGTCTCGCTTAGAATCTCCCGTTTTAATTAAAATTACTTAATTAACTGACATTTGTTAGTGTAGCAGATTAATCGAACTAAACAGTGTATAATATTTATATTGGATATTGGCGAACTAAAAGTTATAGTTAATACTTGTTTAGCGTTAACGCGCTAATCTCTCAACCGTAGCTTCGAGTTCGATGTTTCTTTCCCTCGCGTGACCGTAGTGTCGAGCTCTATTCTATGTTGCATGTTTTTATAATATTTTATCTTGAATGGTGTAATGTTCTTATGCGTATATATATGTTTGTTTGCTTGTGCCTGTTCATCTTCGCTTCGCGTTGAGATTAGATCACAATTCGTTTCTGAGCTTCGAGGGATCGAAGATCAAGCATTAGCGACCAAGTGATCTAGCTCTTCGAGTTCTACGAGATTGAAGACCCTGGGCATCTGTTTGGTGAAGGCAAGTGTCCTCTGACCCATTATGTCCTATCTACTTATAATTCACTATCCCGCATTACTGAATTGAAACCTAAGGATTGACTAGCTTTGTATTTACCTTGTCCTTGATTACCTTTTGGGTTATTACGGTTAGCTTCATGCTATTGCTTTACTTTAATCAATGAACATGCTGTGAATATATATGATACGATGATGTTATCCCGATGATGATATTGTGATACTCTAGAGGACTCAGGCCATTTTCCTGAGTACCTCTCCGTAAGGACCTGTTCGTGGAGTGACCACCCGGGATAACAGTGCAGCCATGAGGGTGGAATGGGACGCCCTTAGCTGATTAATTAGATGAACCTGAGGGTATAGCTGGCTTTGCTGGAGGGCCGTCAATGGGGGCCGGGGCGTAGTGCTTGCTCTGCCAAGGTTGGGGTGCAGAGGTTCTTTTGATTTGGTTTTGTTAGTCACCCACCTTGGGGAGGTGTACTGCGTTTATATGACTGGCGAAACCTAACGAGTAGCTATGCACCAGGGTAGTCTTTGTAAAGGCTACATAGTGAGACCCTGCTAGGTCACCTTGGTAGTGATCAATGGGGATTAGCTCTCCCCAGGCAGAAAGAGAATCATGACTCGTGGGTAAAGTGTGCGACCTCTGCAGAGGGTTAGAAACTGATATATCAGTCGTGCTCACGGTTATGAGCGGCCTTGGGATCCTCTTTGATTAGAGATACAGATGGTTCGAGATACAATGGTTTTATTTATGGTTTTGGCTTGATGATGATAATGTTTTTCCTCGATGAGGAAATGGTTCACGGGTTGGCTATTACTAAAACTTGGCTTCCACTAATAATAAATACCTGACTAACTAAAAGCATCTGCTTGAGCTTAACTCCACATAAAGCTTGTCCACCTCAGCCAAACGGGACATTTGCTAAGTACGTTGATGTGTACTCACCCTTGCTTTCACAAAACACCAGGTTGCCTTTGGTGCAATCTATGCTCAGGTAAAGAAGAAGGCGTCGAGGTGGATCTCCAGGAGTTCTAGGACTTCGACGTGTTCGAGGATTAGGCTAGCGATCTCCCCCAGTTAGCTGCTTGTGGTGGGTTTGTTTACGTTGGCTACGTTTCTATTATGTGCACTTTGATTCATATTATATAAATGACTCTAGTCTTTCATATTATTACTTACTCTTTATTGTTATTCGAAGCATTGTGCTATGATGAGTCATTTATGTAATCGCCGTGTACATGAATTTCTGATACTGGCACGTACATGGTTCACATTCGGTTTACCTTCCAAAACCGGGTGTGACATAAGTGGTATCAAAGTCGTGCTCACTGTAGGACCGCTGACCTAGAGTAGCATTGGCCGTTTTAAGGACCTATTGATTATTACTTCACCTCATCCTTGATTCTGCTTCAAAATATTAGTCACCTCGACTAATTCTATGTTGTGTTCCTATATGCCCCCTTGCCAAAAGTATTTTATTCTAGTATGGTCTATACTTTTCTCAATCCATTAGACCTGATCTCACTCTTGTGCTTGCGACATCTTTGTAGTTGCCCCCTGACCATAACCTTTTTGTCTGTTGGGATTCTTCCCTCCTCCATCATTAAATCGCTACCTTTTGACTATCTTTATTCCCTTAGTATTGACATGCTCATATCATTAGATTCTTCAATACTCTTGTTCAAATACTTACACCTGAATTTCTACTGCCCACTTAAACACTTCAGTTTATATGTCCATGAATTTCTTGTCTTCTGAAATCCCTTCTTATTCCGTTGTTAAGTCGTTATCATTTGGCTTTTTCTATTCCCTTGTCTTGGTATGCCCGTATCCTTGGGATATTGCATACTCTTATCTTTTTATATTTGCTTATCTTTATACCCTAATGTTTGTTTATAAACATTTTAGTTTACATGCCCTTGACCACCCTTGTTTCTCGATGATCCATGACCATCCTTGGTGATCTCGTTAATTCCTTGTAACTTCCTTCGGTAATGAATTTTTACTTCAACCCTTCTGTTGGAATCATACCTATCTTACCCTTGATTATTTTCTCCACTACGCCAATTCGCGAGTCTTCCCTTAACTCTATCCTTGGTTATGCTTTTCATGATTATCATCTTTACCCTTGTCGCCTCTACATCTTACCTTGATGCTTATATTATACCCGGCCTTTAAAACCTTCTCTCTTCCATCTCAATTTTATAGTTGTATTTTTCCTATTTTCCCTTGGTCGTATTCTATTCCTTGTCGCTTGCGAGTTTTAACTCCATCCTTGGTCGTGCTCCAGTTGGGTATTACCTTTACCTTTCTCATCTCTTAATCTTACCTTAGTGATCACACTATGTCCGTTCTCTAAGATCTTCAATCTCCTATCCTAGTTTGGGAGCTGTGAGTTACCTATCTCTCCCTTGATTTCTTTTCACTCCTTGTCACCTTACAAGTTTTGTCTTAATTCCATCATTTGCTGTGTTTTTATTTACTATCACCATCACCTTGTCATCCATCGATCCTGCCCCAATACTCCTCTTTATTCCGGCTCTTTAAAAATCTCCTCTCTTCCACCTCAATTTGGGAGTGGCAACTTACTTATCTGTCCCTTGAACGCACCCTTTCCTTTTCCACTTGCAGGACCTGTCTTAACTCCATCCTTTATGGTACTTACATCCTTTGTCTTATGCATGTTTACCTCCTCTCCTACATCCTTGTCTATTAATACCTTTAAAACCCTCGTGATGTCTATGCCCTTGCCTTCCTGCTTACATTGAACCTACCCTTTGAAGCCTCCTCTTTTCCATCCCTGTTCAGGGATAGTGCCTCACCTACTTCACCATTGATTGCTCCCCCTTCTTCGACGCCTTGCAAGTTTTGTCTAAAATACATCCTTGGTTGTGTGTTTGACTGTTATCACCTTAACCCTTCTCATCCCTCGAACTTTACCTTGATGCATATCATGTACTTGCATTTTGATGCCTCCCCTTCCATTTCAATTCAAGAGTGTTATCTTACCCATCCCACTCTTGGTCGTTTCTTTTTCCTCTTTCGCATTGCGAGTCTTGGCTTTTGTTTGATATCACCCTCACCTTCGTAATCACTAGATCCTGTTTGGATGCATATCTTAGATCTGCTTTTTGGAACCTCCCCTTGTCTATCTCAACTCGAGAGTAGTGTTCTTCCCATTATGCCCTTGGTCGTATCCTCATCCTAGTCACTTGCAATCCTTGCTTTAACTCCATCCCTTATTATGCTCGTGTCCCCATCCTACACGTCTTGTTCTTATCCTTGTCCTTCAACACCCTTAGAGAGTAGTTATTCCCTTTTTAAGAAGGACCTCCATTTAATTAAAAGAAACGTATAGCAACGAGATGTTTGTTGTTGTATGCTTGTGTTGTTTGTCTTTGTGTGATGACTGA
Organism: Zea mays; assembly: GCF_902167145.1. NCBI lineage: Eukaryota > Viridiplantae > Streptophyta > Magnoliopsida > Poales > Poaceae > Zea > Zea mays. The sequence goes on from NC_050103.1 coordinate 31,441,256, forward strand.
TTTGCTTCTTTGTGATGAGTGTTGGTGTGTTGTGGCCCTTGGTCCACAATGACATCGGTTTACTAGGTAAGTGCCATAAATTTAGGTAGTTGGGTGCTCTCCCTTTTCCCCTATTTAATCCATCTATGCTTACCCTTTTCTACCTATATTCTTTCCTCTTGCACCTATGCAGTTGGCAACCTCCAACTCCTCCAAATCAATCAAGATCAGAGAAGGCAACATCTTCACCAAGTGCATATCAACACTCATGTTAAGGGGGTTAGCTGCTAACCCCAATAAAGACAATGCGATCAACATCAACCAACAAGAATCAAAGTGGCGCAGCGGAAGCGTGTGTGGGTCCTAACCCACATGTCCAAGAGATCCTCAATAATTGCATCGATCGGTCTCAAGTATCTGAAGGTCAAAGCAACAAGTGCACAGGTTAAAGTTGCCAGAGTCAAAGTTGAGTTACAAGAAGCTATGAAAGATCGATGAACCAATCTCAATTTCTTGTTAGCCTCTTCTTGAATCTCGAGGGCGAGATTCCTGTTAAGGGGGTTAGATCTGTAACACCCGGAATTCGAGGGCGAGATTCCTGTTAAGGGCGAGATTCCTGTTAAGGGGGTTAGATCTGTAACACCCGGAATTCCTGTTAAGGGGGTTAGATCAGGTGTTACCCTCTCTTTTCCAGGGTTTTCCTTTCTCTTGCCTAAAGAGTGAGAAATTATTTTGTTTTATATCTATGTTTAAACCTAATAAATTGAAACCCTAGAGGGGTTTTGATTATTGCATCATGCTGGAGGATCTATTTTTTTATGATGATTGTGCTTTGTTGTGCATTCATCTAGATTCATAAGGCATGGTATTTTTGGAATTGAAAACTAAAACTAAATGTAAATAGAAAGGGAAGAAAAGAAATAGATAAAGAAAAGAAGAGGAGCATAAAAGAAAAAGCCCAGTCATCCCCTCCCCCAATCTGTCCACGCCCTAGCCCATCTCGACGCTCTTGGCCCAGCAGTCGCGCTCCTGTTTCCTCTTCCCCCCTCGCGCGCGGCCCAGTTTCCCCAGCCCACGCCGCGCTGCCCCCTTGCTCGCGGCCCAGGCAGCCGCGTCAGCGCAGCGTGTCCCCTCGGCCCATCTCGTGGCCCAGCTCCCCAACGTTTCGCTCGGCGCCCCTGCCCACTCGCCCACCACTCTATCTCTCTCTCCCTATTTCCCCACGGCGTGCGCAGCAGCCACCTCGCCCACGCCGTCTTTCTCTCGCCCAAAACCGTCGTCCGTCGGAGGTTGCGTCAAACCCATGTCGTTCGTCTCCGTCCACCCATGGTGATCCCCTCTCGCTTCTCCCTCCATCCCCTCTTCCTCCCCCTCTCCCTCGCCAGGCGTTGCGCGCCCGCGGTAGCGCGGCGGCCCATGGCTCACCGGCGCGGCTTGCCGTCAGCAGCCCGGTCGGCCCGCGCAAGCGTGTGCTCAGGCGTGTCCCCACCTCCCTGTCGTACAGCCACGCTGGAGCTCCAGCGTGTCCCCGGGAGCGGCGGCTAGCCGCTCTGCCCCTGCGCTTGTGAGCCCCGCGGCTCAACCGGCCAGGGCACGACCCTGGGACACGGCAGCCGGTCGTGGCTGAGCCTCGCGGCGGCCTCGCCCAGAGCCTCTAGTCGCGGCGTCCAGTGGGCACGCGCCCCTGCGGGCCCCAGCAGGCGCGACTGACCCAACACCCCCCTCCGCGCGTGAACTCCGCCCGGTCCTCTGCGCGATCCCGGTGGATGGCCAGCAGCGCCACCGGCGAGCCGCCCCTTCCTGGTGCTCGGCCGGCTAGCTCCCTCCCCTTGTGCAGCGGTTATTTCTCCACCTATGAACGTGCTAGAGGTTAGAGAAAGGCTGGATCAAATCCCATTTTTTTGGATTTCCTGTGAATGTGTCTGTGTCGCCCTCCGTGTGGTCCCGATCCAACCAATAAAAAATGTGCCGCATTGCTTTGATTCTGCTGATTAATAACTATTCAATATTAGTTGTTTTGGAAATCTATTTCAAACTGTTCCAGTTGCGTTAATCCTGTAATAATGTCGCCAACGTGTAAATGACAATTGTTTGTCGCATCACATGTTCTAGTTAATTAATTGATTATTTTCTTGTCCAATGGTTAATAAAACAACATTCTAGTTTAAATATAGTTTTAACTGCTCTTTTATAAATACTCGTTAAAGTGATTATGTCGATTCAAATGTCTTAATTAATCGCTTTCTTAGTATGAACACGATATCGGTTAGCGATTCTAGCGTGTCGTCATGTTGTTCGCGCGTGCTATTTCGCATGGCGCACGTGTTGTTCGCGCACATCACCCCCATGCTGTTTTCACGCATTGTCGCGTGTCGCGCCGTTGTCGCAAGTCGCGCGCTGTTTGCGTGTCGCCGTTGCTCTAAGTATGCATAAATTGTAAGTATGCATAAATTGTAAAATATATCGATTTATGGTCCTGCATTATTCAATAAAGACTATTAAATCCAGTCTTCAAAATAAATCATGTGCATAGGTAATACAATGCACTATCAACTAAAGAGGCAAATACTAAGAGATGAATTCTCTCTAATCTGTCCATGATAAAGAATATGTAGTGTCCCAAAAGGCATATATACTCAAATAATTAAAAAAAGGTCGCATGCCGAGTTATTGAAATTCAACGCTATGTCATAGCTTCAACAAATGACAAGATACTCATAAAAATATATGCGTGAATTAAAATATATGCATATTATGATTCGGCAAGGAGCTGACCAAGCTATCAAATAACCATGCAAGAGGTATTTGTTAGCTCGTCAACAATAAAGTCACATCAAACTTGCCAAGTTTAGACAAACACATACAACTTTCTAGGACTACATGAGGCGAAGACTTTTGTTTTCTTTTGTAGTTTGTAATAGGGTAGCCATATGATGTAATCTTTATTTTATGTACTCATGTTGCAACTCTTAATCAGGGGTTTTCTCCACGGAGATGTAATTAACATAATTTTTATGCAAATATAAGAATTATGGAAGTATGAGTCTACAATACCTGTATTATTTACTCTATTATATCTAAATTAAAACTTGTCTCTGTTGGCGTGGAGATGGCGCTTTTGGCGCCGTTTTTCCGACATCACAAAATAATCACCAAGTGTGCTAGGACCAAGTCTCACACATATGATGACACATGGTACAGAAACAAATGTCACATCTTTACTATATAATAGGAGTTCTATACAAAATAGCTAAATAATTACATCATATGCAGAAAACGATCCAGCAACTATAAAGTTGACTGGGAGACGATGGCCTAGACCACTCACGAACTCATCACAGCATCCTTCATGCACCTCATCCAGTGGTACCTGTCCTTGACCTCATGAAGTGTAAGGCTTACCAAAGGAGATGATTAAAGCTGAGCATTGCTTTTCGGACGAGGGATTCCTATATTGCCCTTCTCAGAAATTGTAGCGGGTTTTCTGAAGCTAGTGGAACTTTGTAAAGGCCTCGTAGTGCTACCCTGCCTCGTCTCCTCGGCAGAGATGAATGGGAAGTCATGATCCCTTGGTAAATGGGTAACATGACTTGTGGATAAAGGGTGCAACCTCTGTAGAGTGTAAAACCGGTATATCAGCCGTGCTCGCAGTTAAGAGCGACTCAAGACTCTCGCATGACTAACTTATGGAACTAAACTTAATCTGTCATATGCATTGCTTTGTGGTATATGTTATTAATTATGATCTCTTATTTTATTAGGATGGTATCTACTTATACTTAGTAACTGCTAATAAAATTTTAACCATTCTCTTTGGTAAGCCTTACACTTCACATGAGCCCCACTGTAAGTGATCTCATGCTCATTATTCCCCACAACTTGTTGAGCGATGAACGTATGTGAGCTCACCCTTGTTGTACTCACATCCCCCCAGTTCAAGGATAGGCACTACAAGATAAGAAGCATGATGGATGTCGCGTTGAGTTCGTGAGAGGTCTAGGCCATCGTCTCCCAATCAACTATGGTTGTTGGATCATCGTCTCCGTATGATGTAATTATTTAGTTATTTTGTACAGAACTCCATTATATATTAAAGATGTGACATTAGTTTCTATACCATGGGTCATCGTATGTGTGAGACTTGATCTCAACACACATTTGATTCACGCCCAGGTTTGGCCCATAAATCCTGGTGTGACAACACTCACATTATTCAATTGATGCTTGCCCTTCATATATCAAGGCATAAAAGGTATAAAGGTAGCCTTTGCTAGGCAACCTAGAAAATATATGGAGTTTCTTCAACGATTTCCTCATTAGTGTTTGGGTCCACGTTGAAGTAGACGACAATATGTATAGTTCTGGTTGCGAGTTGGTCCACAGGCCTTGGGGTCTCATTCAAAGCGACATCTAGTGACCCAAAGAATGTTACATCTGACCGTTGTTCTTCTAGACAAGTTTTCTTATATTTGACCAACTTTATATAAAAACATATCAATATGTGTGTGTGTCATAGATTTACTGTAAAAGTATATCCCTAATTAATATAATATATCCTCAGTTATGACCAACTTGAGTAGCCTCCCTATCACGCTCTCTATCCCTTTTTCTGTAGCCCGATGAACTGTTCATAGCTCCAGCAGGCCCCCTATCCTGAAGTGCAAAATAGAAGCCACCCCTAGCACTCAATATGCCTATGAGTACTCTCTCATCTCCGCACCTCAACCTTCACTTTCGTCCACTCCAACCAAATCTACTACCACCCTAAGGCCGGACCTTCTTCCTCCCCCCACCTATTGTCGAATCCACATGACGCTCCACATCTAAGCCCACCTGCTGCTCAAGGAGGACTAGAGGAGTACGTAAATGTCTGCTCCCGCATCAACTGCCTCTGTCGACCGTTGCCATCGTGTACTCTGCTTCGTGCTCACACATCACACTAGCATCGCGCGTAGCTCAGGGAAGCTCTACCGGCTTGCCGACTGTGATGCTGCGCTTGATACCAGAGTTTCGGGAGGCTCCTGACATTTTGCGAGGCGTGGCCTATGCAGATGTTGTAGGTGTTTAGTCCTGACTGCGCACTACTTCAGTATATGGAATATCGAATGAGTTCCATATATCCTCTCAGGAAACCCAACAGCTAGGCCAGCTCTTCTCCAAAAGATAGGTTATAAACCTCTCATTCGAAAGTAGTTTATACTTAACATTTTCTTAATGTTGGGGTTTATATTTCATTAGGTAACACTTGCAAAACACTATCTTCAATTCCCCGGTGTCATCCAAAACTCCATTAACATAGCTTTGTCTTGTTAAGTGTATCAAAAATGACTTTTACTTCTATGGTGACAACACTTCTCCAATTTGAAAATCCTTATTTCATTCCAACACTAATGTTACTAGCTCAATTCCAACTTAGTGAAGGTCTCCTTTGGTTTCTTATGGTCCATGTAGATGTTATTCTTATACTCCATGTAAATACCATACTTTCATCTAATAGAATCATAGCTCCAAACTTTGTAATCATGAACTAGTACTTCCGAATACTTGTGCTTAGTATATCATCTCATGCTTTCTTTGGTTGATCTAGTAACCATCTTATTTTTCTTATTGCAAGGGTACATATTCTGAGTCCTTGGTAAGGTGCACCACAATGTATAGACCCACTCTTGTTCATATCCATGAAGCTAACACATAGGTTTTTACTTCAACCTTCGTTTAACTCCTCTAAACTTATCCAAGAAAGAACTTCCTCATCCAAAGTCCACTTAGTATACTAGTTATAACTTTGATGCTTCTAATTTATTATAGATCCAACTATAGATGACAAGGATTTCCTTGCATCAAAATATCTTCTTGTCCTAGGTATGGGAAATTGAACTCTCTTCTAATGCCATCTCAAATTAAAGACCAATCTTGATGAAATCATGACTTCCTTGAAGATGATCCCACTAGCTAACAAATAGTGCGAAAAACATACCTAACCTTGATAGTATGGTCGAGAATTCACCATCAAGGGATAACCGATATTTCCAAGTGAAGTTTTGGGGTCAATCAAAACTAGGGCAATTCCTAAAGTTACTCCAATAATCCCATTCATAACGTTTTTAATTTCATATGTCAGAAATTTTGTCCATATGGTTTATTCTTGCTAGGGTATAATTTTGCTTTGTTTTACTTCCTTGGACCTGCTCTTTATGGATACTCTATTCAAGCTCAGCAACAACTAGAGAATCAAAGTCTTGCTCCAATATAGCTATAATCATAACAACTATTACTAGAGAGGGTTATTACGAATCTTATTCCTTAAAGGGTTCATGCTCAATTCCATGGTGGTGGGGCTTGATTCCCGTACTGGTAATCTTGTTGATACTGAAGTTGTAGCTGAGATAAGTTTAGATTTCCTTGGCCAACCGGTTCAAGTACCACGTGAGTTACTTCTCCAAGTAGCAACCATCTGATTCCAATAGGTATGCCTTAGGGTTTGTTGTTCTTAGTACTATTATCTGCAGTCTTGAGAGACAAGGTAAGAGACAAAAGGGGATTTATCCAACTAGACATCTTCATCTTGGCTACCCCTTCAAAAATGGAGGGACTAGGGGACACAAAAAGGGTAGCACACTCTTGTATGTCAATTTAAACTCTAAACCTCTATTAGTGATCATATTGATGCTCTTTTCCTTGATATTTGTCCTTTTATTATGATAGATAACCATCATCAACAATGCATTCTTTGTGAGGCCCGCCTAGCTGATGTGGGACGTGGACGGGTGGAGGCAGAGGCGCATGCATCTAGGGAAGTGCTTGTATGTCCTGCATCGTTTCATGCCACATGCAGAGGTGCATGCATCCATGGAAGTTCACCTTGTGGCTTACGGATAGTGGACGTGGGCGTCCGGACGTGACGCCTACATCCGAACGTCCGGCTGCGAGGAGTTCTGATTATTTATGTATGGCAAATACTCATTATGAAATTTAAAGGTATCTAGGCATTATGCAGCAAATCATAAATAAAAAACTAGTCCTTAAACTATAGCTAATAATAAAGAGGCAAAATTTCAGCATATTTTTTGTCCATTCATTTTTAGGTCATCTCTCTCTAACTACCGGACAATATAGACTTTCTTTGTCCAGACTTCATCTAGACCAATATAGAGTAGGAATCCTAATCCAAATAGGTTCCTTGGATCATGAGTACTCTAAGTAGAACCCTAATAATAATCAAATAGAAAAGGTAAGAGTCATTCTACTATTTATTTTGCTCACCTTTCTTTATTTAGTTCTCTATCAAGAGGGAGACAAAAAAATCACGTCCATGTGTTCCTTATTTTATATTCTCCGTCCGTTTACAAAGCAAGCTAACTCCCAACTTCTATCTCCCACTACACCAAAATCATACACTTCCTACGGTTTTTTAACTTCCTACAGCTTTTATAACAAACTGTAGGAAATAAATAACTTCCGAGAGGCAACTGGTACCTCTAGGAAATAAACATAACTTCCTACGGTTTTTTATAAAAGCTGTCGGAAGTTAAAAGACCGTAGGAAGTTAACTAACTTCCTACGGCCTCCTCTAGGAAGTTAGGTTTCATCTGTTCACAAGTCAAACGAAAATCTAACTTCCTACGGCTAGCTCTAGGAAGTTAGCTGGGCAGCTAACTTCCTACGGCCTCCTCTAGGAAGTTAGGTTTCAGTTGTTGACCAGTCAAACGAAAATCTAACTTCCTACGGCCGGCTGTAGGAAGTTACTTAACTTCCTAGAGGCAAAGTACAAACTCTAGGAAGTTACCTAACTTCCTACGGCTTTACTCTAGAAAGTTATGTTTTTTTAACCTCCCTCAACCTTATCTCTTCTCTCAACATCTCTCTGTCTCACGCCCGACCAGCCGCCTCTCCCGCGCGCCCTTCTCTCCCACGCCCGGCCAGCTCCGCCCCCGGCCCCGCCGCGCCCCGCCTCGGCCACCGCCCGCCCCGGCCGCCGCCGCGGCTGCCTCTCCCGCCCTCGACCGCGCCCGCCCCCGAGGAGCCCGCCCCGGCCGCCGCCGCGGCCGCCTCTCCCGCCCCCGGCGCGCCCCACCGCCTTGCTCCCCAAGCGAACCTGCCTCTACTTCGCTGTGCGCGGCCTCCACGCCGCCCAAATGTCGTACCCCCATCCTCCCTCTGGGCCCTCGATGTCCCGCTGCATGCCCTCCGCCGCTGCGACAAATTTGGCCTCCTCTGGAAGCTCCCTTTTGCCCGCGCGTCGTCCCGTGTAGCCCTGATGGATGCGGCCTCGCCTTCGCAGCCCCATTCGCCACGCGCTCCATTGCCGCAGCCCCCGCCCGCACCGTCCAGGAGGTACTGCATGCACTTCTCGGCGTACAGCTTAATCTAGGCGTAGCTTACCGCTTAGCTTTTGGCTTGCTTTTTTATTGTCTAATTCTAGGTAGCTGCTGGAGGGTCACGTTCGGTGGTTTGGCTCGAGAATGTCACGTCTGGACATGGGGACTGGATTTACCCAACCAAGATGATAGCCTATAAGCATTGAAGGACTATCTAATTTCTCACTTGTGAGTCAGATTGATTTCTTTTATTTGGACATATCGTCTCGCCTTGGCCATATTTCTGTAAAATACAACTATCTGAGCTAGAGTTACATCTGTGTGGACATATTGTTTTCTTATAGCTATCTGAAGTTTAGTAGCTGTCTATCTTGTTTTTCAGGGATCTGGAATTACAGGAGCCTGATGGAAGCATGAAGATTTTTTAGGCTCCTCTGCTCTTGGAGCTGGACAAGATGGGCCAAGTCTTGACCTTGCCATCTCTTAACTACTTTGCTGCTACTGAGCACATATACGAACTGCATAGCCAGGTTCATTTATGTTAGGAATAACTACATGAGTTATTTCTGCCCAGGTTCATTTCTTACGAGACTAAATATGCACTGAACCTTGTGTGCCTTGTAGTATCTGTAGTATCTCTCTTTTAAAGATCAATAGGATTCCAAGATTGACTATAGTAGCACCAGGCCTCCACTGGCCTAATCAGTCTCTGACTTAGCTTGTATTTTACCTCACATTTCATTGCATGTCACTACACCCTAAGGTCCTAACCACTATTTTTTTCCACTTGCAGGTATGTTCCAATGTTTGTGGAGATAGAGTACGATCCAAACTGCCAGTACACATCTGTTCTAATGGAAGAGCAGCTAGAGGCTCCTTGAAGAGCAATAGTTGCTGGCAAGGTATGTTCCACCTCACTTTTAGCCAACTCGAGTTCCACCTCACTTTTATTTATGGAACTACATAATGAACTCTTTGATGCTTCATTAAAATGATGATTTAGATTTATGGTATAAAACCAACCAACATGCTACTGCCTGATTCATTATGCCTTTTTTTTCTACCTACTAATGCATCATGATTACTTTCCAATTGTTATATGTAAATCTAGCATATGCACAGTGGCTTGTGGAGTTTGGGTCCTGAGGTTGAACTATCTATACCATTCTAATCATGTATCTTCGCTGCTATTGTTTTTTTATAATTTACCACTGTAGTCGTGGGAGCAGTTTGTGTTATGCTATATATGGGTCCATGAGGTTAGTTTCAAATTTTGACTTGCGCTTGAAAGAGCACTATTTCTTTCACAAAGTTTATAGCAAAACCAGTAGGGGGAGTCCTTTTATATCATGCATTCTCTTTTGCTCGTCAACTAAGGTTACAACAAAACCATATTCCTTGCTTGAAAGAGACATATTACTAGGGTAGTTGTTTTCTTGTGCATTCTCTTTTGCTCGTCAACTAAATGTGATTCCTTCTGATGCAAGTTAGCATAGTTGACATGAAATTATTTGTCTTATGCCATTTTTTCTTCAGGTTGTGTATGCAAGTGGTGGAAAAGCTCATGAAAGGTGCGGACTCTACATATCTTATATTGCTTTATTGGTTGAATGCAATATATGTTCTGAATCTCTCGTGATGTTATTTGTTTGTAAGTACACAATGTTTGATAACATCATCGACTCGAGCCAGGTGAGGACTCAGCGTGGAGGTTCGTCGAGGTCTGCTGCTCATAGTTCCCATCTCTCCACTCAAGATCGAGCAAAAGTGGAGCAACTGCGTGAAGAACTTAATGGAGTATCGACCATCACTCGTCGTTGTGCCCTGATGGTGATCAGCGATAGCGACCTTCCATTTTATGTGTTGTGATACTTGAGACTTTTGTGTCTTATGACTATGTATGAGATGTTGTGATATTGTCTCTTATTATGACTCGATGAGAAGTTATGTCTTATGACTATGGATGAGACTTTTATGATATAATTAATGAGACTATGGATTTAATTGTTGTTATGTGATTGTGTGTGAGATGTTCTATGTGAAAATATGTTGTGCTATAGCTGTTAATGTATTTGTTATGTTGTGGAATGTGGTGTAAAATGAAAATAAACAATATTTGTAATGCTGGTCAAATTAACTTCCTAGAGGCTAACTGGGCCTCTAGGAAGTTAGCCAACTAACTTCCTACGGCTTACTGTAGCACTAGGAAGCTAGCCAGCTGACGGCGCTGACGGCGTGAATCTACTAACTTCCGAGAGGCTTCGCTGGCTGTAGGAAGTTAGCTAACTTCCTAGAGGGCTCTAGGAAGTTAAGCTAACTTCCGACAAAAAATTTTCGAGAGCCAAACTTCCGACGGGATGGCTTAATTTCCGAGAGTTTCGCTAACTTCCTAGAGTTTAGGCCTAACTTCCTAGGGTTTAGGCTCTAGGAAGTTTACTATTTTGGTGTAGTGTCCTTTTTTGTTCAAGCTTGTAGAGTCCAAATATTTTACAGAAACGTGGTGGAAATCTTTCTAAATATTATTGTAAAAATATTATGTAGTAGTAACACATTTGGACTCAAACTCCGTGTGCAGAACGACAGAGATATATGGTATATAGCCTAAGACACCATACATACATGTATAATAATGAAAATATACAAATATATCATGTCGTACCATTATTGTTATTTTTTGTTTGATTTGATTAATTGAAGCTCATCAGTAGATTCAGATGCAATGAACGGCGACGTGGTGTACTGGTATGACCACATGACATTGAAGAGAAAAGGCGACGGGCACGAGGATGACCATGACCAACGCGGCATCGTGGTGCACACGCCAGACAACAAGTGTGGCATGAGTCGGGCGTAGGTGGCTAGACCGAGGTCGTCATGGGAGTCTCTAGGGCACTCGACCTGGTTCCTTTTGACGACAAACGACGCTGGCAATAGGGTGTCTTGTCAAGGCCATCAGATTAGCTCAATTATGATATGGGGCTCATTTTGGGCAACTTTAGGTACACTCTACCCTATGACTCCGCAGGCTCACTGAGGTGTCTCTTCATATGGACTTGGTGTTTGACAACAGTGCATTTTGCACTCTTATCGAGCAACGTGCAAATTGGTAGGAGCCTAAGCAAATAAGGATGACAATTAAAAGCACAACTTACGGAACCACCAGAAGACGAACCATGCCTTGTAGTCGAGGCAGCGTTGCCGGTCTCTCCCTGTCAGTCTCCTTGGCATCCTGATGGATTAAAAGCTATTGGAACTGGAAGCCAAATCATATCAAAGGCATTGTCTCTAGAGCAGACTGCAGACATCACCAGCATGCTTGTGCATTGGGTCACCTCTATGCATATGGGGACCAACAAGGCAAACGCTTATCTAAGCTACGTGTGCACCATATAGTCCGGCCCAGGATGCCTGAAGACACTGCATGCGTGTTGCCATGACTACTCCCGCATGAACGTTGTGTCGCGGTGCAGTGTCTTATCTCGATGTGGTCGTATCTCGGATGTGGCTAGACCGTTAAGTTTAATTCCGCAATTACTTCGGTAAGCTAACACGATTAAATTTTAGAAAAGACTATTCACCCCCTCTAGTCCACAATATAGACCCTACGACACCAACCAGTGACACCCATAAGTAATGGTTGTAACTAGTGCTTCATATATATTGTATGCATCTCGTTCATTTTTTAATAATCATGTCCTAGAAATGATGTTCGTACCTAGGAGGTTTGGATCAAAAGCTGTTGCGGCATTAATCCATGATCGGAATGCTCGACACCAATATTGGGAACCAATCCACAAGTGTGTCAAGTATTGCTCACCAATTTCTCAAATATAATTTCGCCAAAAAATAAAGGACTAATAAATACTTCACCGGACATACATCACTCGTCAACACAAGACATCTCATTGTTTATAATTCAATATATTGAGTAGGACACTACTCAATACATATTCAACACGGACACTTAAAAGTATGAAATCAACAATGAAAGCAAGATCAGACATCACACTCGTATTATTCAATTGATGCTTGCCTTTCATATATCAAGGCATAAAAAGGTGTAAAGGTAGCCTTTGCTAGGCAACCTAGAGAATATATGGAGTTTCTTCAACGGTTTCCACACTAGTGTTTGGGTCCACGCTGAAGTAGATGACAACACGTATAGTTCCGGGTGCGAGTTGGTCAGCAGGCCTCGGGGTCTCGTTCAAATTCACATCTAGTGACTCAAAGAATGTTACATCATCCCGTTGTTCTTCTATTTTTTCAATTGCATCATTAATCTCCCAGCCAATCAACTCGGGCCAACTGGTCTTGTCCGGCATAGACATGATCACGTACTATCCTTAGCTTTTCTCACTTTTGAAACTGTTATAATAGCAATAAGAAGCAATAATCGAGCAACGTTAGTGTAATGAATAGAAACATTATATGTTGTTTTGTGCTAATGCTATCATACTTTCATAGTAAGCAGATATCTTAATCGAATGCACTACATAACTACCGAGCTGCAAACAATGTATTAAAATTTTCAAAGCAATTACTAACAAAGAAATATATGTGATAACCTTGGGAGAAGAACACAGTAGCCTCTGGCGATGATACATACTCTATCCATGTATAGGTGTATATATATACACAATGACATTTGTATAGTTGCTTGGCTGTTGTCGGTGAAAACAAGGCAAATATTTTGGCCACCATTAATTAGGAAACACGATCATATTGCCCTTTTGCTGCCAATAACTGTAGTTATATCGTCGACAATAACAATGCATGCAGTCTTTCCTCGCTTTGACTTAGTATTTGGGTGGGTACCTTCATGACCGAGCTAGGTGAGGTGGACCAGGCGAGGACTACAACGTTGTAGCTGATGCTGTCTTGTACGCACGTAGCTGGCCGGATGGATGCAGATGCAGATGCAGATGCTTGTACGTTGCAGGACGGTGTGCTGGCTTGTACGTTGTGGCTGTTGCAGGACGGTACGTAGCTGATGATGGCTTGTACGTAGCTGGGAATTGGGCTGGCTGGGAGAAGACGGTCGTGGCGAAGGGTATGGCGACGATGGCGAGCGTAGTAGACTTCCGGCGAACAGCAAAGACTGGGCATGGCGATGGCCGACACCTGCCATTGATGGCGAGCAACAATGGGAAAGACGAGAGGGAAATACGCGCGAGTGGGGAGGGTGACGGACGGTCGACTTCTCTACGGCGCAGGCGCCGGGAGTCGAGGAGCAGAGCAGCAGACACGAAGTGGCGGTCGGCGCTTCAGCTTTCTCATGGCGTCGTCGTCGTCATCCGATTCGTGCATGCGGGCAAGGGGCTGGAAGACAAGCAGGGCTGGGAGGGCCCACACGTAAGCGAGATGAGGGGGGAGGGGAACGCATCGTGGAAACAGCTGGGGCTGCTGGGCCAAGTGCCGGTCCGTGTTGGGTAGGATGCTTGCGTTCTTTGTTTGTTTTGTTTTTGTTTTTCTTTCTCATTTTTTTAGATGGCCGACGGCTTAGATTCTTTTTTCTAACTTTCGAATTTCCAAATCCTCTTAATAACTAATTCATAATATATGTTTAAATATTTCAAAAACTATAATAAATTTAAAAGATAATATTTTATAAACAAAATACGAATAAACCATTTTCGTCAAAAGTCTATTATTTAAATAGAGTGGGCACGACGAAGAAATCGACAAAATAAAATTTTCACAAATAACTAAAAAGTTATTAACTTATCAAAATGCATATTTTCTGACAATAATATTTTAACAACTCGTTATTATTTTCTAAAATAAGAATTTCACACCAACTTAAATCCAAAACTTAGATACATCAAACAAAATTTATGCATCGACATAAATGCAACAAACACTTGGTAATGTATTATCTATCCAAGAAATTATTTGAATTAATTATATCACCATTTCATTATTTGAAAACATAAATATTTTCATTTCTTCTGGAAATTAATCATATAAACTGAGTTATTTTCAATTGACGGATTTAGGGGTTACAGTGGGGCTTGGCACGGGCGATGGGGCAGAGCTCTGGCGAACCGCAACAGCTAGGGCACAGACAACGAGCTCCGACGAGGTGCAGCAAGCAACAACAAGCAGTGATGTTGTAACACCCTTAATTTGGGGTATAAAATTTCTTTTCTACTATCCACCAAATTCAGGTGTTACTCTCTTCTTTCCTTGCTTTTCTTTTCTTTTTCCTAATTAATGGAGAATTATTTTGTTATACATTAGCGTAAGCCTAGTGAAGTGAGCCCTAGAGGTGTTTTGGTTATTGCATTCATGCCGTTGCAAATTGTTTCTAAGTGCAAAAGGTGTTTGAAACATGTTAATATACCCTGTAGATGCTTTCGATAAATTTTCATATACTTTCGGAAATATTTTTCTATTTTCCGGAAATCAAAATCTATTTATTTGTGGTACTTAAAAATATTTTTAGAAACCCTAAAGAAGTTATGTTTGATGCATTTATTTTTGGAGAAGATTTTTGTTTGTACATAAAAAGTGCAGAGGTTTTATTTTAATCAATTTATTCTTTGTATGAGAAGCTCAATTTATTTCCAAACAAAAGATTTTTGTCTGAATTTTTTTTTCACAAATTAGGTATTTTTAAGTGTAAAATATTATTTTTAGGTTTTATTTTGATTTTTGAAAGTTTTCAATAAACAAAAAAAGAAAGAAAAGAAAGAAAAACAATACACACGCACACACATGCCCCTAACCCAATCCTCTACTGGCCGAAGCCCATGTGCCCAACAGCGCCGCACAATCCCACTTTCCCTCGCTCTCTTTCACTTGTGCAAGGGACCTACACGTCAGGCCATCATCCCCACATAACAACCGTCTATCTGCACCGGTTTTCTCTGCGGCGCATGCTCCCACGTCGCGCGGGCGGTTGGACAACTCCCCCTCTTGTCTCTAGGACACCAGCCCTGCCCCTCTCTCTCTCTTCTCCACGCCCCGCCTTCTGCTCGCCACACTGCCTGATCGCACATCGCGTTCGTCCATGGACGCTGTTGTGAGCTCCGTCGCGCCGACCTGCTCGTCGATGTGCGCTGCTGGACCTGGGCCACACCATCTTGTCGCGCGCTGCGCCAAACTCTTCGCATCGTCGCTGCTCAAAGCCCTAACCGGCCAAGGCCTTCTTCCTCGCGCGATAGCAGGGAGCTGGCACTGCCCATGTCCCTGTGTGCGCTCACCACTGCCGCTTTGCAGCAGCCTCGCCTTTGTCGCACCATGTGCCAGGAGGCTCGCTGTCTTGTCTGGGGCCCACCGTATCCGTGCTCGTCGTCGAGATCAGCGCCTTCCCTCTCTCTCCTCTCATCTATCTCTTGCACACACACGTCTACCAGCTCTTGCGCCTCGCCTCCATGTCGTGCATGTTGTCGCGCCGCGCGCTATAACCCACATCCTCATTGTCGCGCGCGCGTTGCCGCTTCGTGCCATCGCTCAGCCCCATGCCCTTGTGCGCGCTGCTCGCGCATGTCGTCGCGCTGCCTGCACGTGTCGTTCGTGCGACACGCGCATGCTATTTCGCGTGTTGTCGCGTGCTGATTCACATGTTGTTCGCGCACGTCGTCATTCGCGTAAATCGCTATTTGCGTGCTTTAATAAAATCATTTCACCATATCGTTCATGTTAAATAATTGATTAATTGTTTAGTTGTCGGTTATTAAAATAACAATTCAATCTAATCTAATTTATAGTTTTAATTATGCATTTGTAGATACCTGTTAACGTGTTGATGCCAACTTAAATGTTATATTTAATATTTGTTTAATATAAAAACGACATAATTTAGTAGTATTCGTATGTCGCATCATTTGCACATGGTCACACACATTGTCGTGCAGGCTGTCCGTGTGCTCCTTCGCGTGTGAGGCGCGTGCTGCTCTCGCGCGTTATGTCGCTCGTCATTCGCGTGTTGTTTGCACGTCGTTTGTGCGCTAAGTCGAGAGTGTCCGTGTGTCGTTCGAACGTGCCGTTTGCGTATTGTTCTTGCGGTGTCGCGCGTGTTGTTTCATGTGCCGTCAACGTGCTGTTTCGCGCAGTGTCGTGCATCATCACACGTCATTCGAGTGTTGCGCGTGTGCCATTTTCATATGTCGCTTGCGTTGCCGCACGTCGTTTTCGCGACTCGCGCACTGTCCACATCCAATATCAAATAGTTTCGCTTATAATAGCTTGTATTAATTAATTAATTACTTGTTTAACCCGACAACTATTAGAATAGAAAATTAATCAAAACTAAGTAGTAGATTTAATTTACATTAAATAAATGTCGAATAATGCGAGTATGACGAATTAAATATTCTAATTAATACTTGTTTAGCGTAAACACGATAACTTCTGGACCGTAGCTCTAACTATCTCGTTTTTTTTCCTCGCCTGATCGTAGTAGCATCTCTATTTCGTATTGCGTGATTTATAATGTTTCCCTTGTATGATGTAATGTTCTTATGCATGTATATGTTTGCTTGTGCATGTTTATATTCATTGTGCGTCGTGAATAGAATGCGACCCATTGCCGAGCTTCGAGGAATCAAAGATCAAGCGTTGGCGACCAAGTGATCTAGCTCTTCGAGTTATACGAGATTAAAGACCCTGGGCATCTGTTTGGTGAAGGCAAGTGTCCTCTGACCTATTATGTCCCATTTACTTTAAAATTTCACTGTTTCGCATACCATGAACAACCTAAGGATTTACTAGTATTCTGTTTTCCTGTCCTTGTTTACCCTTCGAGAATTGGTTACTATGATTAGTATTATGCTACGGTTTTACTTTAATTAATGAACATGATGAGAATATTTATGATACGATGATGTCATCTTGATTATGATGATGAACTTGTGATACTTTAGGGGACTCATACTGTTTTCTGACTACCTCTCCGTAAGGACCTGTTCGTTGAGAGACCACCCGGGATAACAGTACAACCATGAGGGTGGAATGGGACGCCCTTAGCTGATTAATTAGATGAACTTGGGTGTAGTTGGCTTTGCCGGAGGGCCATCAATGGGGGTCGGGGCATAGTGCTTGCTTTGCTAAGGGTTGGTGTCGAAGTTCATTCGATTTGGTTTTGTTAGTCACCCAACTTAGGGAGGAGTATTGTGTTTGTACGACTGGTGAAACCTAACGGGCGGCTACACACCAGGGGAATCTTTGTAAAGGCTACATAGTGATACCCTGCCAGGCCACTTAGGTAGTGGTCAATGGGGAGTAGCGCTCCTTGGGCAGAAAGGGAATCACGACTCATGGGTAAAGTGTGCGACCTCTACAGAGGAATGAAACTGATATATTAGCCGTGCTCACGGTTAAGAGCGGGCTTGGGATCCTCTTTGATGAGAGATATAGATGGTTCGAGATGCTATGGTTCTATTTATGGTTTTGGCTATGTTGGGGGCCTTCGGCTTCCGAAGGTCCTCAAAAACATGATTTAACAATGTTTCTAGAGTATGACACGTGAACAGGTACCTTTGGACTTAGGTCATAACCACAATATGAAGAAGCATAAAGAATACGAAGGATGGCGCAGAGCCGAAGCTATGCGCAGAGGAACTTCGGCGTGATAATAGAAAAGGAAACCGACTTAAAGGGGAAAAGGCTATTTAGACCCCGATGGATTACTATAGAGTTATTAGCAAATGTAAAGGGCATGGGTGTAATTTTACATGGGCTGCGTCTCGTGCTTATAAATAGATGAACAGTGCTCCCATACTATTCATGCTGACTTGGCATTTGTCTTTGTGTCACGCTTGTACCTTTACCTTCTTTCAAGCCGAAGGTACACTTGTAATTTGATATCATTTCTGTTTTTCCTTAATAATAAAATAGAAATGAAATAATGATAACGCATGACTGTTTATATTGTCTTTTATTTTCTGCATGATTCTTTCTCCATTATTATATGTCGTGAGTTACAAAGGTATGACCGTCATAACCTTCGTCCGAAAATCATTATATCCTAAGGAAAATAATGCTTCGAAGGACGAAGGACTTTAACGTTTAACATTCTCTGTGTTGCCTTGTTCTTGACTCATAGCATTTGAGAACAAGTCCCCAACATTGGCGCCCACCTCCGGTGAACCCTTTTCGACCACCTTCGGCAAGCATCGACCTTCGTCATGCCGCCAAAGAAAGCTTCAGCAACAGGGGCTGCCGCTCTGCAGCCGCTGGACCCGAACCAGGAGACCCTTTCTCTTCGGGAGGCCTGAAGTCAGAAGAGGAAGGCCACCAGTCCAACGCCTCTGGAGGACGACTTGGACCAAGAGATCAGGAATATGGAGATGCTTCATCAGCAAGTGCAAAGGAAGAAGGAAAAGATGGCTCGGCTAGCTGACCTGCAAAGGAAGATAGACGAAGCCTCTGAAGAAGTTTGTCATCTTGCTCAAGATGAGGAAAACCAAAGGCCCCACTATAGAGAGCTTCACCAATAGGGCTTCGTCAACGAGGATGACTGGTATGAGGATTTCCATCATGGAAATTTTGCCTTTGATGATGCTTCTCCTATGTCAGCAGAACTACAGGCTACATCTTGGCCCACGTCTTACAAACCACCTCAGCTCCCCATGTATGACGGACACTTAGATCCGAAGCAATTTCTGATGAGCTACGAAGCAACCATATCTTCATATGGTGGCAATACTGTAGTCATGGCGAAATCCTTCGTCATGGCAGTCAAAAATGTTGCACAAACCTGGTACTCCTCTCTTCGGCCAGGAACAATCACATCATGGCAAAAGCTGAAGGACATGCTTATCACCAGTTTCCAAGGGTTTCAGACGAAGCCAGTCACTGCTCAAGCTTTGTTCAAGTGCACCCAGGATCGCGAAGAATACCTTCAGGCGTATGTCCGAAGGTTCTTACGACTGAGGGCACAGGCGCCAATGGTGCCCAATGAAATTGTCATTGAGGCCATGATTAAGGGGCTTTGGCCAGGACCTATAGCCCAATACTTCGCCAGGAAACCCCCTCAGACCCTGGAGAAACTGCTTCAGAAGATGGATGAATACATCTGCGCTGATAATGACTTTCGACAAAGAAGGGAGGAAGCTTACAGGTTCTCCGAAATGACTAGGGGCTTCGGAGGGAGAGTCCACCCTAGGCACGTCAGATCAATTCATTCCACTCAGAATGACGATAGGGGAAGTCAGCAACAGAGGCCGCAATATTCCTCTCAGGCTTCGGGGCAGCAACAGAGCTATCCTCGGCCCCCAGCTCCAAGGGGCAGAGGCGCCAGGGGCTTCGGAGGAAGGTTTGGGGATCAGCCTAGGAAAATTTATTGCCTATTCTGCGGTGAGGACAAGGGCCATACTACCAGGATGTGCCATGTCACCATCCAGAAACAGAAAGAGATAGCAGAAGCTGCAGTCCAACAGAGCCAGCCGAAGCAAGTTATGCATACTGCTTCGTACCACTCACCGTACATTCCAGAGTATGTGGGTAACCATCCTACAGCTTCTGTTGCTTCGGCAAGGCAACCTCAGGCATCTTAGCAACAACTTCCACCTCCACCACCAATACAACGAGGCCAGCAGCCAGAAGGGAGCCAACACACTCATCTGCAACGAGACTTCGGAGAGGAGTCCGAAGCTCGCACAGTCAACAGTATTGTGCCAGAGTCGAAGCACATCTACTAGAAGATATCCTACTTCTGAAATAGTTCTTGCATTCGTTATCATTTTTCTTTTTAATAAGGAATAATCATTAAAAGCCTAAGTTTTGGTCGTTTTCAATTTCTTGTAACAGCTTCATTTTTTGCCATAGTCAAAATATATCTTCTCCACAGACTTACGGAATCCAAAAAGTTGCCGAAGCATGAAAACTCGTTCTTAAGAGCTCGTGGCTACAGAAAGTATCTCCGAAGCTACAAAAAAGTCGTTCTACGGAACGCAGCGTAAGTTTGCCGAAGTTACAATAAGTTTTCCGAAGGTACAAAAAGTCGTTCCTAAGGGAGCGCAGCGTAAGTTTTTTGCTCAAAAGTCGTTCCAAAGGGAATGCAGAGCTTATAGCGAAACATAAACGCTGATCCCGCCAAAGTATAAGGCGAAGCGCGAAAAGTCAACGCGAATACCGCCGAAGTAAAAGGCGAAGAAGCTCCTAAGGGAGGCTTACAGCGAAAAGTCAGCGCTGATACACCGAAAAATAAGCGGTGAAGCCGAAAAATAAACGGCAAAGAGATTGTGTGTTCTACTGAGGGGATGTGTGTGTATCTTCGACAAAAACTTCATTCGCATACCATAACATCATCACATCATTCGCATAACATGACATCATACATCATATTGCATCAATGGCACAAGAGGGGGATACAATGTTGATCTTCGGAAATTGTTTCAAAGAAGTTGTGCCAAAGCACAAAATAAGTTTTGAAGAAGTACAGCTTCGTCAACTCTAATATCAAAGAAGATCTATTGCTTATGAAGCATAATATTTTCACGGAATATGGGTATTCTTCACGAAGCATGAAAAGAAGGGAAGGTGTTTTTTTCGCCGAAGGCTCAAAAACGGTATGTACGTAAAGTTTCATGCATCGTAAAGAACTGGATTACAAAACAGCTTATATATTACGTTTAAAAATGTAAAATATTACACACTTTGTTCAGCAAATATTACATCAATATTACAAATGTTTCTATAACAATAGCTATTCTTTTTTTAAAACTGCTTCTGCAGCTTCGTTTAATAGTTGAGTCACAGCTTCCTCCATAATAGCTTCGGCCATCTTTGTAATTTCATCTTCCCTTTTTGCTTCGGGGTCGGCCAATGACTCGAAAGGCTCCGGGGGAGGAGATAGTTCAGCTGCGATACAAAACATAAATAAGTTCGAAGTCACAGAAATAAAACATAAAGTCAAAAGCAATTAGGTAATACCTATCCGCCTTTCAAGTTCTGCGGTTTTTTCAGCTGCCTTTGCTGCTTCTCTAGCATCGTGAGTATCTTTTTCACTTTTCTTTATAATTTCGTGAGCCATCCCTCGGCCATCATTTTCCCAGATGTCGGTGAAAAACTTTCCGCCACCCAAGCTTGCCTCGCCCGAGGGGTCTTTTGTATCTTCAATAGAGAACGCAGCTTCGGCTTGGGCCAAAATCTTCACATGTTCGCATCCTGCCTTCTCTAAGATAGCCGCAATTCCCCTGGCACCTGAGAAGGCGCAGACATCTCCGCGGCCACTCAAAACTTCCTCAAAGGCTTCGGCTTCGCCGTTGATCCATTCGATTGGACCTTCGGGATCGCCTAGTACGTAGTTGTCCTCATTTCAGTATGCGCCAATATTTGTGAAGCTGGTTTTTATCTTTTGTACACATGCTACAGATTTTTCATAGGATCTTTCTTTTGAAGAACGAAGCTCCACAACTGTTTTTTCCCAGTAATTTTTCCAGTAGTCACTGGCGTCTCGGTCAGCTTCGGCAATTGCACATTTTAATTTTTCTTCTGCCAGCTGTTTCCGAAGATCTTCAATTTCGCATTTCTAGGCCTCAGCTTGGGCTTTTGAAGTAGCCTCATCTTCTTTTATCTTGTTCACCAATGAGTTTAATATTTTGTCTTTTCCAAGATCTTCGTTCCTTAGCTCAATTACTTCGGAACGAAGGTTATTCAAGGCCATGGTACATCCCTCGTCTTCAGCACTTTTTTGCGCCCTGAGGGCGTTGCTAGGAATAAGGCCCTGCAAAAGGAGTGTGGTATTAAGTATAAGCAAATGAAAAAATTTTGTTTTTAAGTACAAAAATCTTATTCTCTCACCTTTAAGCTGTTGTATGCTAAGTTGTCGGCCAATTCATCTTTTGATAGCACTGAGAGCCCGTCTTCTAGCGTCGGGAAGCCGAAGCTTCTTCCCATCTCTCGGCAGACAGAGATCTCCTTGCTGTCTGGGAGACAATACAAGAAGTCTTCTTCTCCGCTGCCGTTGAATATCAACGCCCTTTTTGGATATTTTAATTTCTGGGCATAATGATGAGCTTCTCGCTTTTCCTCTTCAGATAGCCTTTTGCCCGAAGCATGTCGTACAATATAATCAGGTACTCTGGAAGATGCTTCGGGAGTTGAAGAGAAAGTTTTTTCGGGCAGAATTTGCTTTGTAGCCTCTTTTTTCGTTTCTTCTCCGGTTTCCAAGGATTTCTCCTTGGCGGGCTCTGAAGGCCCAGCTTCGGCCTCGGTCTGGCTCTTTGTAGCTTCGTCTTCGGATGGTTTTGTCTCAATTTGCGTTTTTGGCGCTTCGGCAGGTTTTTTCGGAGTGGTACTTGAAGACTATATTGTCTCCAGCACATCTAGTACATTGACCATCCTTTTTCTCTTTGGAGTCGCCGTGAGGTCTTTTTGTGCCTTCGGCACTGTCATTCCTGCCGAAGGGCTTGTAACTTCTAGTATCTTTGTTTTCTCGGCCTCTATTTCTTTAATATTATCAGCCTTCGGCATCATAGCCGGCTCTTCATTCTTCTATGTAAGAGCAGGTCCTTTGGCTTCAGTAGCCGTAGAGGTCTCACCACCAAGTTCGGGCACTGTGGTCGGTTCGATGAAGCGCGGTCGGTGAGTAAGGACCTTCACCTTTTTCCTCTTTGACGCGGGCTCACTTAGAGCAACTGAAGCATCACCTTTTCCAGAAGTTGCACTTTTTCTCTTTTGCCCTTTCAGCGGGTAGCAGTATTCAGGGTACATAAACCCAATAGCATTGAAAACTCTATTCAGCCTCTTCTTCTTCCGGCCTCCGAAGGTCGTGGATAACGCGTTATCTTCTGCCTTTGAATATGGTCCAAGCAGTTCGTCGCTTGTAGCTTCGATGCACTTCAGTCAATCATCATCTGGCTCAAAACTTACCTTCATATCTGAAGGTGAATTTCAACCTAACCAGCCCACCTTCGTTAGACTTGCTGATAGTTTCCTTTGGCATTTCCCATTGCTCTACAAGCAGCCACACTCTGAAGGCTATGTGCTCCTGGACTAAATCCCTCGTCCCGATGAAAGAACAGACTATGCTGAAGGCCTTTTGGCATTCTTCGGCTGCTTCATCAATTTCCACCTTCGGTTTTTGAAGGCCGAAGCGCTGCCAGATAGGACGCATGATAATATCTTTAATGTCTTCTCGTGCTTTTAAATCGTTTTTCACGTAAAACCATTCCTTCATCCAGTCCCCGGGACATCTTTTCCGAAAGGTTGGCATGGGGCAGCTCGAGCCAGAGCGAGCGACGAAGCTATAACAGCCAAAATTGTTATGATATTGCTCTTTGCCCCAGGGTTTCGTCTCATATAACAGTTCGTGCATACTGCAGAAACTTTTTGCATTTGGCTCCAAGCCCTGGCTCCTCACGGCCCAGACAAAGACTCCCATTCTTATGATTGCTTCGGGAGTAATTTGATGAAGGTAGACCTGATAGATCTTTAAAACCTCAACCACAAATTTGCTTAAGGGGAACCAAAGCCCAGCTTTGAAAAAGCTTCGGAAGATCACGACTTCATTCTCTTCGGGAGTAGGCACAGTCTTCTCTCCGTCATCTGCCCTCACAGTAGACATATCTCGAAAATATCTCCCCCTCATATTGTCAAGGTGACTCTGTTTAATAGTTGATTTTCCGAAGACTGTGTGACTTGGTCGCCACGGTCGATCTTCAGAGTCTTCACCTCCACTTTCCATATCATAACTGTCACTTTCACCGGTGTCTTCAGATACACCTTCTAAAATCTCCTTAGTGATCTTGTCTGTATTTGTCTTTGCTATTGATTTAAGAAACCTAAGATTTTTCTCTTCAGAAAGGCTCATCTTCGTTTCGGCAACAACTTTTTTATCTTGAGTCATTTTCGGAAATGTTGAAAATGTGCTCTTAAGGCCGAAGCTAAAAAATCTAAAAAGCCAGGCAGGCGTTGGTATGCAAGAGCTAAAAATTGGGAAAGCAAGAGCGGATGGCAAGAAAGCGTGCCAAATGAGCTCGCGGTGTGTTCTTATTTATACGCCCAGTGCGTTGCAAGTGGGAGGGCCCCGCTTGTCATTGACTGTTGCTATTCTAGCAAAGGGAAGGTGTTTTTTTGGACCTTCGGCTTAAGGCCTTCATCCATATCGCAATCTGAATTTATCATTCTAACAAATTAATATTGCGAGGGGCTACTGTTGGGGGCCTTCAGCTTCCAAAGGTCCTCAAAAACATGATTTAACAATGTTTCTGGAGCATGATACGTGAACAGGTACCTTCGGACTTAGGTCATAACCACAATATGAAGAAGCATAAAGAATACGAAGGATGGCGCAGAGTCAAAGCTATGCGCAGAGGAACTTCGGCGTGATAACAGAAAAGGAAACCGACTTAAAGGGGAAAAGGCTATTTAGACCCCGATGGATTACTATAGAGTTATTAGCAAATGTAATGGGCATGGGTGTAATTTTACAAGGGCTGACTTGGCATTTGTCTTTGTGTCACTCTTGTACCTTTACCTTCTTTCAAGCCGAAGGTACACTTGTAATTTGATATCATTTCTGTTTTTCCTTAATAATAAAATAGAAATGAAATAATGATAACGCATGACTGTTTATATTGTCTTTTATTTTCTGCATGATTCTTTCTCCATTATTATATGTCGTGAGTTACAAAGGTATGACCTTTATAACCTTCGTCCGAAAATCATTATATCCTAAGGGAAATAATGCTTCGAAGGACGAAGGACTTTAACGTTTAACATTCTCTGTGTTGCCTTGTTCTTGACTCATAGCATTTGAGAACAAGTCCCCAACAGGCTACGATGATGATTATGATGTTCCTCGATGAGGAAAGGATTCATGGGTTGGTTATTGCTAAAACTTGGCTTCTAATAATAATAAATACCTGACGAACTAAAAGCAACTCCTTGATCCTAACCCCACATAAAGCTAGTCCACCTCAGCCAAACGAGACATTTGCTGAGTACGTTGATGTGTACTCACCCTTGCTTTCACAAAACACCAGGTTGCCTTCGTTGCAACCTATGCTCAGGTAAAGAAGGAGAAGAAGGCGTCGAGGTGGATCTCTAGAAGTTCCAGGACTTTGACGAGTTCGAGGATTAGGCTAGTGACCTCCCTAAGTCAGCTGCCTGTGGTGGGTTTATTTACGTTGGCTACATTTCTATTATATGTACTTTGATTTATATTATGTAAATGGCTCTTGTCTGTAATATTATTACTTATTATTTATTAATATTCGAAGCATTGTGCTATGATGAGTCATTTATGTAATCACCGTGTACATGAATTTCTAATCCTGGCAGGTACATGGTTCGCATTCGGTTTATCGTCAAAACTGGGTGTGACATAAGTGGTATCAAAGCCTTGCTGACTGTAGGACCGCTATACTAGAGGAGCAGTGGCCATTTTAAGGACTTATTGATTATTCTTCACCTCATCCTTGATTATGCTTCAAAATATTAGTCATACCGACTAATTCTATGTCGTGCTCCTATATACCCCCTTGCCAAAAGTATTTTATTCTAGTGTGGTCTATACTTCTCTCAATCTATTAGATCTGATCTCACTATTATGCTTGCAAGATCCTTGTAGATGCCCCTGACCATAACCTTCTTGTCTTTTGGGATTCTTTCCTCTTTCGTCATTACCTTGCTACCATTGGACAAATCTCTATTCCCTTGATATTGACATGCTCGTACCCCTAGATTCTTCAATACTCTTGTTTCCAATACTTACCTTAGAAAAACTCTGTTGCCTATTTAAACATTCCAGATTATATGTTCTTAACCTACTTGTCTTTTGAGATCCCTTCCTATTCCATTGTTAGATCATTATCTCTTAGCAATTTATATTCCCTTGAACTTAGTATGCTCATATCCTTGGAGTCTTGCATACCCTTATATTTGTTATGTATGCTTAGCTTCATACCCCAATGTCTATTTAAGATGTTTCAGTTAACATGCCATTGACCACCCATGTTTCTTGACGATCCATTAGCGATCATTTTATTTCGCATATCCTAGGTGATCTCGTTGTTTCGTTATAACTTCCCTCGGTAATGAATTTTTACTTCAACCATTCGGTTGGAACCTTACCTATCTTACCCTTAATTGTTTCCTCTACTTCGCCATTTCATGAGTCTTACCTTAATTCTATCATTTGTCATGCTTTTATGGATATCATCTTTACCTTTGTCATCTCTACATCCCACCCTGTAGCTTATCTTATATCTGCCCTCTAAAATCTTCTCTCTTCCATCTCAAATTGAAAGTTGTATCTTACCCATTTTCCTTTGGATGTGTCCTATTCTTTGCTGCTTGCGAACTTTCAACTCCATCTTTTAATGTGTTTTGTTTGTTGTTGCCTTTACCCTTGTGATCCTAACTTAAAACCTCCCTTCCCCCCTCTCAATTCGAGAGTGGTGTTTTACTTATCCCGCCTTTGATCGTAACCTTGTCTTTGCCACATGCCAGTCTTACCTTAGCTCCATTCTTTATTGTACTCATACCCTTGGTTCTTGTGCACCTTCACCTCTTCTCTATTACATCCTTGTCGGTTATCGCCTTTGACCCTTGCAATATTGATGTCTTCTACCTGAATGCTTATCTTGAACTTATCCTTTAAAAGCCTCCCCCTTTCATTCAACCTAGTTTGAGGGCTATGAGTTTCCCATCTCTCCCCTGATTTCTTTTTAGTCCTTGTTGCCTTACAAGTTTTGTCTTAATTCCATCCTTTGCTGTGTCTTTATTTGATGTCACCATCACCTTGTCATCCATCAATCTTGCTTTGACACTTCTCTTTATTCCTACTCTTCAAAGATCTCCTCTTTTTCACCTCAATTTGAGAGTGGTAGTTTACCTATCTGGCCCTTGGACGTACCCACTTCTTTTTGACTTGCAGGTCCTGTCTTAACTCCATCCTTTGTGGTACTTATATCCTTTGTCCTTATGCCTATTTTCCTACTCTCCTATATCATTGTACGTTATCACCTTTAAAACCCTCATGATATCTATGCCCTTGCCTTCCTGCTTACCTTGAACCTACCCTTTGAAGCCTCCTCTTTTCCATCCCTGTTTGGGAATAATGCCTCATCTATTTCATCATTGATTGCTCCCCCTTCAGTGACACCCTGCAAGTTTTGTCTATAATACATCCTTTGTTGTGTGTTTGTCTGTTATCACCTCAACCCTTGTCATCCCTCGATCTTTACCTTAATGCTTATCCCATACCTGCATTTTAAAGCCTCCTCTCCTATTTTAGTTCAAGAGTGTTTTCTTACTCATCCCGCTCTTGGTCATTCCCTTTTCCTCTGTCGCATTGCAAGTCTTAGCTTTTGTTTTATATCACCCTTACCTTTGAAATCACTAGATCTTTCCTTGATGCTTATCTTAGGTTTGCTTTTTGGAACCTCCCCTTTTCTATCTCAACTAGAGAGTAGTGTTCTACCCATTATGCCCTTGGTCGTATCCTTTTCCTGGTCGCCTACAATGCTAGCCTTAACTCCATCCTTTATTGTGCTCGTGCCCCCATCATGTATGTCTTGTTCTTCCCCTCGTCCTTCAACAATCTTAGAGAGTAGTTATTCCCTTTTCAAGAAAGACCACCATCTAACTAACATTAACGTATAGTAATGAGATGTTTGTTGTTGTATGCTTGTGCAGTTTGTCTTTGTGTTATGACTGATTTGCTTCTTTGTGATGAGTGTTGATGTGTTATGGCCCTTAGTCCGCAATGACATAAGTTTACTAGGTGAGTGCCATAGAGTTAGGTAGTTGGGTGCTCTCTCTTTTCTCTCTTAAATCCATTTATGCTTACCTTTTCTATCTACACCCTTTCCTCTTGCACCTGTCCGGTTGGCAATCTCCAACCTATCTTAATCAATCAAGATGAGAGTTGGCAGCATCTTCACCAAGTGTGTATCAATGCTCCTGTTAAGGGGGTTAACCGCTAACCCCAATGAAGCAATGCGATCAACATCAACAAACAAGATTGAAGTGGTCCAGCGGAAGCATGGTGGGTCCTAACCCATGGGTCCTAGGGTCATCAACAAGTCAACTCAGCATTCATATCGTCTCCAATAACGAGGATCAGTTGATCGTGAACATCTAAAGGTCAAATCAACCAGTCAGTAAGTTAAGCTAGAAGAATCAAAGTTGAATAGAAGAAGCTATGGAAAAAACCAGTGAACCAATCTTGTTTTCTTGCTAGTCTCTCCTTGAATCTCGAGGGCGAGATTCTGTTAAGGGGGTTATATTTGTAACACTCTGAATTTGGGAGTATAAAATTTATTTTCTAATATCCACCAAATTCAGGTGTTACCCTCTCCTTTCCTTGCTTTTCTTTACTTTTTCCTAATTAATGGAGAATTATTTTGTTATACATTAGCGTAAGCCTAGTAAAGTGAGCCCTAGAGGTGCTTTGGTTGTTGCATTCATGCCGTTGCAAAGTGTTTCTAAGTGCAAAAGGTGTTTGAAACATGTTAATATACCCTGTAGAAGCTTTCGATAAATTTTCATATTCTTTCGGAAATATTTTTCCATTTTCCAGAAACCAAAATCTATTTATTTGAGGTACTTAAAAATATTTTTAGAAGTCCTAAAGGAGTTATGTTTGATGCATTCATTTTTGAAGAATGATTTTTGTTGGTACATAAAGTGCAAAGGTTTTATTTTAATCGATTTATTCTTTGTATGTGAAGCTCAATTTATTTCAAAACAAAAGATTTTTGTCTATAAATACTTTTTCCATAAATTAGGTAGTTTTAAGTGTAAAATATTTTTTAGGTTTTATTTTGATTCTTTGGAAGTATTTGAATATATAAATATACAATAAACAAAAAAAGAAAAATAATACACACGCACACGCATGCCCCTGACCCAATCCTCTACTGGCCGAAGCCCATGTCCCAACAGCGCCGCACACACCAACTTTCCCTCGCTGTCTTTCACTTGTGCAAGGGACCCACACGTAAGGCCATCATCCCCACAGAACAATCGTCTGTCTGCACCGGTCTTCTCCACAACGCATGCGCCCACGTCACGCGGGCGGTTGGACAACTCCCCCTCTTCTCTCTAGGACGCCAGCCCTATCCCTCTCTCTCTTCTCCACGCCTCGCCTCGTGCTCACCACACTGCCTCGTCACACATCGCGTTTGGCCATGGATGCCGCTGTGAGCTCCGTCGTGCCGGCCTGCTCGTCGACGTGCGCTGCTGGACCTGGGCCACACCACCTTGCCGAGCACTGCGCCCGTCGCTGCGCCAAACTCTTCGCGTCGTTGCTGGCCAAAGCCCTAGCCGGCTGAGACCCTCTTCCTCGCGCGGCAGCAGGGAGCTAGCGCTGCCCATGTCCCTTTGCGCGCTCGCCACCGCCGCTTTGCAGAAGCCTCGCCGTCATCACACCATGCGCCAGGTGGCTCGCCATCATGTCTGAGGCCCACCGTGTCCGTCCTCGTCGTCGAGGTGAGCGTCTTCCCTCTCTCTCCTCTCATCTTTCCCCTGCACACACATGTCTACCAACTCCTGCGCCTTGCCTCCATGTCGTGCATGATACAAAGAATGATTTCTGAGGGTGTGAGAGCACAATACATGCAAACACATTATTCCATGCGTCCAGGGTATGTGAAACCATATCCATCGGAAGTTGACATGGTACCCTTCCCAAACAACTATCGCCAACCACAGTTCAGTAAGTTCAATGGAACTCAATCTTCACATGAACATGTGGCTCATTTCTTAGCTGCTTGCCAAGACACCTCCCATAATGGCGCTCTCCTCCTCCGACAATTTCTACAAACATTGTCAGGGCCTGCTTTCACATGGTATAGTAAGTTGGCACCGGGCTCCATTAGAACATGGGAACAAATGCAAGATGCTTTCCTTGAGCGTTTCTATAGCACGCAAAGGACCGTAGGGATCACTGAGTTGACCCGGACCCTACAAAGGGCCAATGAAAGGGCGGCTGATTTTATCAATAGATGGAGGAACATAAGCCTTCATTGTCCTCAGCCCATTACTGAACCAGAAGCGATACGAATGTGCATGATCATCTTGAGTCCTAACATGGCCATATATTTGCAAGGGGTGCATCCAATCACCTTCGAAGAGTTGGCATCAAAGGCAACAGATATAGAGAACTACATGCAACATATCTCTAGGCAGGCAAGACCATACAACAAGCCTGTGGTGGAAAGAAATGGACCACGGGATAAATTTCCTAGTAAACCAAAAAGGATGCAGGCCATGGAGGCCACATTAGTCCCTAAAAAATTGCAAACTGGGGGCACCATTGAAAGAAATCAACATAGAGGTGATGCATCAGCTCCTAGAAGGCCAACTTTGAGTGAGCGACAAAATCAAACATATTCCTTCCTTGTGGAAGAAGTAGATGATCTTTTCATAGGCTTAAGAGAGTTAGGCCTCATAGAACTCCCTAAGCCCGAAAGGCCAGAAGAGGCCTCTAAGTTCAAGGAACCAAAATTTTGCCACTATCATCGTATCTTGGGTCATACCCTTAAAGATTGCTTTGTGGTGAAAAACATCATACAGAAATTGATAGATGAAGGCACCATAAATGCTGACCTCCTCAAAAGTATGAAGAAAGGAAAGAAGGTGGCTACATCAAATGCCGCCACTTTTCGGAATGATTTGGTGAGTCATGCAACTTTAATTATGTCACCAAACTATGATCAATACATGTATGATCAAAATATGATGATATCAAACCCTGAGTATGTGAATGTGACTAAGCCAGGATATCCAAAACAGCAAGTTGAGTCCAAGCATGAAATCAAGGCTCTCTGTTAGTGGATCCACACCCCAAGAGGTGGAACCTCCACGTCACAAAGATCAAGAAAGCGTCGACAGCAATTCTAAAGACGACTTGCTCTACGACGAGTAATGGAAAAGAGCGAAGGCCCGTGCATCTCCTTAAATGTAGAGAAGCGCGAGCACAACCTAATGGAGGAGTATGCAACTTTCGCCATCAGAGTATATGAGGATGATGATGAACCACTTTACTTCCCCGAGGAAGAAGTGCCAGAAGTTGATGAAATACAACTTAGATTAGGCCGCCAACTGCCAAGTTCGTCTCAGCCACGAAATCCCCAAAATGAGAGTGTAACTCCGAGAAGTGTGACTGGCCATGTATCAAATGTGTCGGTCAAGTATGATGTAGTTGCACACTTGAAGAAAATACATGTTATGCTTTCTATGTATGATGCCTTGTGTCTTTCTCCCGATTTGCGTAAAGCATTTGTTACTTCATTATCCTTTCCAGAAGATTAAAGAGCCGAAGTTTCCCAAGTGGAAGCAGAATTAGCTCAAACTCAAAACATGACTTTTACTGATAAAGACTTGTTATTGGGGAACAAGAAACATAATAGACCCCTTCTCATGCTTGGTGAGATTGATGACTTAACCATTAACCATGATTGATGGTGGTTCAACTATTAATTTGTTACATCTGCGTACTCTTAAAAGGATAGGGTACTCCATCGGTGATCTGAGCCAGTCTAACGTAATTATTCGTGGTTTTAACCAGTCTGGCCAGGAAGCATTGGGAACAATTTCCCTAGTGCTAAAGTTAGAAAAGCTTGTGACATATGTGAATTTCCATGTAATTGATGCGGCTACCTCGTACAATGCATTGATCGGTCGTCCATGGTTGCATGAAAATAAGGTTGTTCCATCTACTCTCCATCAATGTATTAAATATAAAGATACCTTGGGGAACATAGTGCTAATTTTTGCAGACAAAAAGCCATTCACAGTGGCAGAGACTTTCTATGCTGATGCCAAATTCTGTTTTGAGCCAGTTGATAAGATCTCAAAACCAAAAACAATATCATCGTCTGTTCAAGACTTGCCTGATAGGGACACTGGGAAGTCTTCAGTAAATCAAAAGAGATATCAATACATACCAAGCGACCAAAGAAAAAAATGAGATCCAATATTTTGTGTTATAAATAAAGCACACAATTATAAAGGTACCATATTCCCGACAACTTTACCTCCTTTGGTAAAATATAGAATAAATCAAGCGAAAATTGAGAAACATGATAAAAATAAGGTGGCTGCACAAGTCACATTATTGGATAGAGATGATGAAACTTTACCTATCACCTTATATGATAATAGAGTGCTTTATATGATGCAACAGATGGACTATGATACATCTACTGGCCCCTCACTATGTGATGGCCGAGGGCAGCTTGCGCCATTTGAAAAGATGATGTCCCAAGCTCAGCTTGATGCATTACATGAAGATCAAGCCTTAAATGAAACAAAATATGGGCTAGGCTATGAGGTTCATATGACCTCTATCGAGCCAATTGACGCTACAACAGCATCTCCCCAAATGGAAGATGGAAACCAGCCAACAATTGATGAGTTGGAGGAAATTAATATTGGTACACCTGATGACCCTCGACCAATCTTTATTAGCGAACATTTATCTATAAAGAGTAAGAAAGAGTATCATAAATTTCTTTCTGCTAACAGGGATGTGTTCGCTTGGTCCTATGAAGAAATGCCAGGTTTTGACCCAATGGTTGCGGTGCAAAAATTGGCTGTAGGTAAGGATGCTTGTCCTATCAAGCAAGGGCAAAGAAGATATCGACCGGAGCTCCTTCCACAAATTGAAGCTGAGGTTGATAAACTCATAGCTGCAGATTTCATTAGGGAAGTAAAATACCCTAAGTGGGTTTCTAGCATTGTGCCTGTGCAAAAGAAAAATGGCCAAATTCGTATATGTGTAGATTTTAGAGATTTGAATAAAGCGTGCCCAAAAGATGATTTTTCGATCCCAATTTCTAAGATCCTCATAGATGCCACCATGGGATATGAAATATTTTCTTTCATGGATGGTTTCTCTGGATATAACCAAATAAAAATGGCCCTAGAGGATGAGGAGTTAACGACATTTCGAACACCCAAAGGCATATACTGTTATAAGGTGATGCCATTTGGATTAAAAATGCGGGCGCTACATATCAAAGAGCCATGACTATCATCCTCGAAGGTTTATTATATGATATTGTTGAGTGCTATATAGATGATATAGTCATAAAATCCAAACATGAGCAAGAGCATTTAGAACATTTAGGAATAGTATTTAAACGACTTAGGCAACATAAGTTGAAAATGAACCCCATGAAATGTGCTTTTGGAGTTGCGTTAGGTAAATTCCTTGGCTTCATAGTCACAAAGTGTGGCATTGAGATTGACCCAACCAAAATAAAGGCGATCATAAATATGCCACAACCTAGAAATTTGCATGAATTAAAAAGCCTCCAAGGGCACTTGGCTTATATTAGCAGTTTTATCTCAAATTTATCTAGGTGATGCAAACCTTTTTCCCGCCTGATGAAAAAAGGGGTCCCATTTCAAAGGGACCAAGCATGTCAAAATGTGTTCGAGGATATTAAACAATATTTAACAAATCCTCCTGTCCTGTGCACCCCAATCAAAGGGCAACCATTGATCTTATACACAGCAGCCATGGCTACCTCATTAGGTGCCCTTTTAGCACAAAACAATGACACAGGGAAGGAAGTATCCCTATACTATCTCAGTCGTACCCTACTGGGGGCAAATGTGTAATTATCCAGACATAGAAAAAATATGTTTAACACTTGTATTTTCTGCACAAAAGCTTCGCCATTATATGTTAGAACATACAGTGCAACTTGTTTCGAGAGCAGACCCACTCAGATATATTTTAAGTAAAATGACATTATCGGGTAGGTTAGCTAAGTGGGCGATGTTACTCTCATAGTTTGACATTGTGTTTATGCCTCAGAAGGCCATTGAAGGACAAGGATTGGCCAATTTCTTAACCGCACACCCTATCCCTGATGATTTTCCCATTGACGATGGTTTGCCTGATGAAGAGGTTTTTATTATTGAGATACCTGATCATATATGGCAGATGTATTTCGATGGCGCAAGTCGAAAATCAGGCGCAGGTGCTAGGGTTGTCTTTGTGACTCCTTAAGAAGGAATCATTCCATACTCCTTCACATTAACCTCAGCGGTTTCCAATAATGCCGCCGAATATGAGGCTCTCATCATTGGCCTCGAAATAGCCCTTAGTATGGGTATAAGCACACTCCATGTCTACGAAGATTCTCAATTAATAGTTAATCAATTATTGGGAGTATATACTATTAAAAAACAAGGTCTTATACCATATTTTAGAAAAGAAAAAACGCTTATATCCATGTTTGCTGATTTAAAAGTTCAGCATGTTGTACGAAATAAAAATGAAAAGGCAGATGCACTAGCCAGTCTAGCTGCTAGCATGTCACTAAATCCACATGACACAATGGATGTATATGTGGAGGAACGTAGAGTTCTTCCTATATTGGAAGAGGAAGAAGACATATCATCCATCTTTGCAACAAATATAGAAACTTGTGAGATTGAGATGGGGGATTGGCGAACACCAATCCTCGAATATTTACTCCATGGATACTGTCGGGGACCATAATTAGGGGTACCCCCAAGACTCCTAATCTCAGCTGGTAACCCCCATCAGCACAAAGCTGCAAAGGCCTGATGGGCGCGATTCAGGTCAAGGCTCTGTCCACTCAAGGGACACGATCCCGCCTCGCCCGAGCCTAGCCTCGGGCAAAGGCAGCCAACCCAGGAGAATTCACGTCTCGCCCGAGGGCCCCCTCAAGCAACGGACGCACCTTCGACTCGCCTGAGGCCTAGCTCGGGCAGGCTTCGCGGAGAAGCAACCTTGGCCGGATCACCACGCCAACCGACCATATCGCAGGAGCATTTAATGCGAGGGTCGACTGTCACCTTATCCTGACGCGCGCTCCTCAGTCGACAGAGCCGAAGTGACCGCAGTCACTTCGCCGCTCCACTGACCGACCTGACAGGAAAACAGCGCCGCCTGCTCTGCTCCGACTGCTGTGCCACTCGACAGAGTGAGGCTGACAGCAGCTAAGTCCAGCCTCGGGCGCCATAGGAAGCTCCGCCTCGCCCGACCCCAGGGCTCAGGCTCAACCTCGACGCTGGACGACGGACTCCGCCTCGCCCGACCCTAGGGCTCGGACTCAGCCTCGACCTCGGACAACGGACTCCGCCTCACCCGACCCCAGGGCTCGGACTCAGCCTCGACCTCGGACGACGGACTCCGCCTCGCCCGACCCAGGGCTCAGACTCAACCTCGACCTCGGAAGACGGTCTCCGCCTCGCCCGACCCCCGGGCCCGGACTCAGCCTCGACCTCGGACGACGGACTCCGCCTCGCCCGACCCCAGGGCTCGGACTCAACCTCGACCTCGGAGGAGCCTCCGCCTCGCTCGACCTCGGGCTCGGACCGACCACGTCGCAGGGGGAGCCATCATTACCCTACTCCCAGCTAGCTCAGGCTACGGGGAACAAGACCGGCGTCCCATCTGGCTCGCCCCGGTAAACAAGTAATGATGGCACCCCGCGTGCTCCATGACGTCAGCGGCTCTCAGCCCCTTACGGAAGCAAGGAGACGTCAGCAAGGATCCAACAGCTCCGACAGTTGTACTTCCATAGGGCTCAAGCGCTCCTCCGACGGCCACGACATCACATGAACAGGGCGTCAAAACCTCTCCGACAGCCACGACGGCAAGTACTTAGGGCTCTGGCTCCTCTCTGCTAGACACGTTAGCACATTGCTACACCCCCCATTGTACACCTGGGCCCTCTCCTTACGTCTATAAAAGGAAGGTCCAGGGCTCTCGTACGAGAAGGTCGGCCGCGCGGGAGAACGGGTCGACGCACAAGGCTCTCGCTCTCTCTCTCTCCCACGCGAACGCCCTACTGCAAGCGCATCCGCCCTGGGCGCAGGACAACACGAAGGCCGCGGGTTCCCCTTTGTTGTTTCTCCCCCCTTTGTGTTCCGTCTCGCGCCGACCCATCTGGGCTGGGACACGCAGCGACAATTTACTCGTCGGTCCAGGGACCCCCCGGGGTCGAAACGCCGACAGTTGGCGCGCTAGGTAGGGGTCTGCTGCGTGTTGACGAACGGCTTCCCGTCAAGCTCTAGATGGGTAGTCTCCAGCAACCTCTCCAACCCGGGACGATGCTTCGTTTCGGGAGTCTTGAGTTCATGTCCCTCGACGGCAGCTACGACATGATACTCCATCCTCCGCCGTGCGACAACAACAATGGCGGCCGTAAGCCCGCCCACAGGCAGCGGAATCGACGACGTCTTCCCCACGTGACGGAAGAGCATTTCCCGCCGACGGAGGAGGAGGCGGGGCAGGCATGGCCAAGCAGGAGGCGGCACCTCGTCGGCTGTCGAGCGAGTCGACGGTGCCGGCGCCCCAACGGGGGACACGTCGGGCGTTGACCTCGCGTCTAAGACGAAGACGAGCGTCGTTTCCCCGCAACACGCCAACCCCAAGCAGACAGACGACGCCAGCACGCTCGCGAAGGACTTGCTGGGCGTTAGCCTCGTACCTGAGATAACGGTGCAGTCCGTCCCTGACGCGACTTCGTCACCACTCGTCGATCCCATCCCATGCCTTTTAGATTCAGCTGCGACCCACCAAGCGACCCTGCTTCGGTGGACGCTTTGATAAAGGCATATCGAAACCCTCTAGGGTATCATATGCGGTCAACCTGGGACCGACTGACGGTTGTCTCGACCTACGGGCCCCCGGGTTCCGAGGAAGATGACGAGCCCGACTCTGGTTGGGATTTCTCCGGGCTCGATAACCCCAGTGCCATGCGGGACTTCATGACCGCATGTGAATACTGCCTCTCCGATTGCTCCGATAGCAGCCACAGCCTCGGCGACAAGGACTATGGCCCAAGTCGCGAATGCTTCCACGTCGATCTAGGGGGTCTCGACGAAGGTAACCATCTTGGTATGCCGGAGAATGGTGATCCCCCTAGGCCTGCGCCTCGCATTGACATCTTTTATGAGCTAGCTGTGGTCCCAGTCCCTGCGGGGGGTCAGGACGCACAGCTCGAGCAAATCCGCGAGGTACAGGCCAGGCTCGACGAGGAAGCAGGACAAATTGTGCGGCTTCGGCAAAATATCGGGCAGGAGTGGGCAGGCCGAGCACCGACCAGAGAAGCGCGTCATCTGGCCCAGGACGTCCAGCACTGCATCGCCAATGATGCCAGGGCAAGGCTGCCCCTGGCTTCCAGTGGGGTCGGCCAGAACCTGGCTGCAGTAGCGATACTACTCCGAGCGATGCCGGAACCATCCACCACCGAGGGGCGGCGTATCCAGGGAGAGCTCAAGAATCTCCTGGAAGATGCCGCGGTCCGACGGGCCGAGAGCTCTGCCTCTCGAAGGCAGGGGTACCCCCCGGAGCATCGCACCGCGACTTCCCGATTCATGCGGGAAGCCTCGGTCCACACCGGGCGAATGCGGAACTCAGCGCCTGCGGCCCCGGGTCGACTCAGCAATGAGCACCACCATCGCGACCGTCGAGCCCACCTCGACGAGAAGGTGCGCCGAGGCTACCACCCCAGGCGTGGGGGACGCTACGACAGCGGGGAGGATCGGAGCCCCTCACCTGAACCACCTGGTCCGCAAGCTTTCAGTCGGGCCATACGACGGGCACCGTTCTCGACCCGGTTCCGAACCCCGACTACCATCACCAAGTACTCGGGGGAGTCAAAGCCGGAGCTGTGGCTCGTGGACTACCGACTGGCCTACCAGCTGGGTGGGACGGACGATGACAACCTCATCATCCGCAATCTTCCCCTGATCCTCTCCGACGCCGCCCGAGCCTGGCTAGAGCATCTGCCTCCTATGCAGATCTCCAACTGGGACGACCTGGTCAAAGCTTTCGCCAGCAACTTCCAGGGCACATACATGCGCCCTGGGAACTCCTGGGATCTCCGAAGCTGCCGCTAGCAGCCGGGAGAATCCCTCCGGGACTACATCCGGCGATTTTCGAAGCAGCGCACCGAGCTGCCCAACATCACCGACTCAGATGTCATTGGCGCTTTCCTCGCCGGCACCACTTGCCGCGACCTGGTGAGCAAGCTGGGTCGCAAGACTCCCACCAGGGCGAGCGAGCTGATGGACATCGCCACCAAGTTCGCCTCTGGTCAGGAGGCGGTCGAGGCGATCTTCCGGAAGGACAAGCAGCCTCAGGAGTGCCAGCCGGAAGACGTCCCCGAGGCGTCCGCGCAGCGCGGCGCGAGGAAGAAGGGCAAGAAGAAGTCGCAAGCGAAATGCGAAGCTGCCGACGCGGACCTTGTCGCCACCGCCAAGCACAGGAACCCTCGGAAGCCTCCTGGAGGCGCCAACCTGTTCGACAAGATGCTCAAGGAGTCGTGCCCCTATCATCAGGGTCCCATCAAGCACATCCTTGAGGAATGCGTCATGCTTCGGCGCTACTTCCACAAGGCTGGGCCACCGACGGAAGGTGGCAGAGCCCACAACAACGACAAGAAGGAGGATCACAAGGCAGAGGAGTTCCTCGAGGTCCATGACTGCCTCGTGATCTACGGTGGGCATGTGGCGAACGCCTCGGCTCGGCACCACAAGCAAGAGCGCCGGGAGGTCTGCTCGGTAAAGGTGGTGGCGCCAGTCTACCTAGACTGGTCCGACAAGCCCATCACCTTCGACCAAGGCGACCACCCTGACCGCGTGCCGAGCCCAGGAAAGTACCCGCTCGTTACCGATCCCATCATCGGCAACATCAGGCTTACCAAGGTCCTCATGGATGGAGGCAGCAGCCTCAACATCATCTACGCCGAGACCCTCGGGCTTCTGCAGATCGATCTGTCCTCGATCCGGGCCACCTTGGTGCCCTTTCATGGGATCATCCCCGGGAAACGCGTCCAACCCCTTGGACAACTCGATCTGCCCGTCTGCTTCGAGACTCCCTCCAACTTCCGAAAGGAAACCCTCACGTTCGAGGTGGTCGGGTTCCGAGGAACCTACCACGCGGTACTGGGGAGAACATGCTACGCCAAGTTCATGGCCGTCCCCAACTACACCTACCTCAAGCTCAAGATGTCGGGCCCCAACGAGGTCATCACCGTCGGCTCCACGTACCGACACACGTACGAATGCGACG
Organism: Zea mays; assembly: GCF_902167145.1. NCBI lineage: Eukaryota > Viridiplantae > Streptophyta > Magnoliopsida > Poales > Poaceae > Zea > Zea mays. The sequence goes on from NC_050103.1 coordinate 31,480,517, forward strand.
TGGAGTGCGTGGAATATGCTGAGGCCCTCGCCGAATTCGAGGCCCTCATCGCCGACCTGGAGAGCCTCTCCAAGGAGGCACCAGATGCGAAGCGCCACGCCGGCAACTTCGAGCCAGCTGAGACGGTTAAGTCCGTCCCTCTCGACCCCAGCAACGACGCCTCCAAGCAGATCCGGATCGGCTCCGAGCTCGACCCCAAATAGGATGCAGTGCTCGTCGACTTTCTCCGCGCGAACGCCGAAGTTTTTGCGTGGAGTCCCTCGGACATGCCTGGCATACCGAGGGATGTCGCTGAGCACTCGCTGGATATCCGAGCTGCAGCCCGACCCGTGAAGCAGCCTCTGCGCCGATTCGACGAAGAAAAGCGCAGAGCCATAGGCGAGGAGATCCACAAGTTGATGGCTGCAGGGTTCATCAAAGAGGTATTCCATCCCGAATGGCTTGCCAACCCTATGCTTGTGAGAAAGAAAGGAGGGAAATGGCAGATGTGTGTAGACTACACTGGTCTAAACAAAGCATCTCCGAAAGTTCCCTACCCTCTGCCTCGCATCGATCAAATCGTGGATTCCACTCCTGGGTGCGAAACCCTGTCTTTCCTCGATGCCTACTCAGGGTATCACCAAATCAGGATGAAAGAGTCCGACCAGCTCGCGACTTCTTTCATCACGCCCTTTGGCATGTACTGCTACATTACTATGCCATTCGGTTTGAAGAATGCGGATGCGACATACCAAAGGTGCATGAACCACGTGTTCGGAGAACACATTAGTCGAACGATCGAGGCTTACGTCGATGACATTGTAGTCAAGACGAGGAAAGCCACCGACCTCCTCTCCGACCTTGAAACGACATTCAAGTGTCTCAAGGCGAAAGGCGTAGAACTCAATCCCGAGAAGTGTGCCTTCGGAGTCCCCCGAGGCATGCTCCTGGGGTTCATCGTCTCCGAGCGGGGCATCGAGGCCAACCCGGAGAAAATCGCGGCCATCACCAACATGGGCCCCATCAAGGACTCGAAAGGAGTACAGAGGGTCATGGGATGCCTTGCGGCTCTGAGCCGTTTCATCTCACGCCTCGGTGAAAGAGGCCTACCTCTGTACCGCCTCTTGAGGAAGACCGAGCGCTTCACTTGGACCCCTGAGGCCGAGGAAGCCCTTGGGAACCTAAAGGCGCTCCTCACAAGCGCGCCCATATTGGTGCCCCCCGCTGCCGGAGAAGCCCTCTTGATCTACGTTGCCGCTACCACTCAGGTGGTCAGCGCCGCGATCGTGGTCGAGAGACGAGAAGAGGGGCACGCATTGCCCGTCCAGAGGCCGGTCTACTTCATCAGTGAAGTATTGTCCGAGACCAAAATCCGCTACCCGCAAATCCAGAAGCTACTGTACGCGGTAATTTTGACGCGGCGAAAGTTGCGACAGTACTTCGAGTCTCATCCGGTGACTGTGGTGTCATCCTTCCCCCTGGGAGAGATCATCCAGTGTCGAGAGGCCTCGGGTAGGATCGCTGAAAGGGAATTAGGCTTACACCTATTTTCCTAATTGATTTTGGTGGTTGATTTGCCCAACACAAATAATTGGACTAACTAGTTTGCTCTAGTGTATAAGTTATACAGGTGCCAAAGGTTCTCACTTAGCCAATAAAAAGACCAAGAATTGGGTTCAACAATGAGAGCAAGGGATAACCGAAGGCTGCCCTGGTCTGGCGCACCGAACTATCCGGTGTCCCACCGGACAGTGTCCGGTGCACCACCGGACAGTGTCCGGTGCACCAGGGGACTTCAAGCCAAACTCTTCACCTTCGGGAAAATCCAGAGGCGCTCCGCTATAATTCACCGGACTGTCCGGTGTACACTGAACAGTGTCCGGTGCTCCAGGAATGAAGCGACTCTGAACTCGCCAGCTTCGGGAATCCGCTCCGCTATAATTCACCGGACATGTCCGGTGCACACCGGACTGTCCGGTGAGCCAGCGGAGCAACGGCTACTTCACGCCAACGGTCACATGCAGAGTCATTTAATGCGCGCCAGAGCGCGCAGAAGTCAGGCACGCGCGAGACGGCGCACCGGACACTCTACAGTACATGTCCGGTGCGCCACCGGACATCTAGGCGGGCCTAGCAGTCAGAGCTCTAACGGCCGGAACCCAACGGCCTGGTTACGTGGCTGGCGCACCGGACACTGTCCGGTATGCACCGGACTGTCCGGTGCACCATGCGACAGACAGCCTCCACCAAACGGCTAGTTTGGTGGTTGGGGTTATAAATACCCCAACCACCCCACATTCAAGTAATCCAAGTTTTCCACCTTCCAACTACTTACAAGAGCTAGGCATTCAATACAAGACACACCCAAGTGATCAAATCCTCTCCCACTTCCACAAAAGCATTAGTGACTAGTGAGAGTGATTTTTTCGTGTTCTTTTGAGCTCTTGCGCTTGGATTGCTTTCTTCTTTCTCATTGTTTCTTGAGATCAATACTCACTTGTAACCGAGGCAAGAGACACCAATTGTGTGGTGGTCCTTGTGGGGAAGTTTTGTTCTCGGTTGATTTGAGAAGAGAAAGCTCACTCGGTCCGAGGGACCGTTTGAGAGAGGGAAGGGGTTGAAAAAGACCCGGCCTTTGTGGCCTCCTCAACGGGGAGTAGGTTTGCGAGAACCGAACCTCGGTAAAACAAATCCGCATGTCACACTCCTTATTCGCTTGCGATTCGTTTTGCACCCTCTCTTGTGGACTTGTTTTTATATTACTAATGCTAACCCGGCTTGTAGTTGTGATTAACTTTGCAAATTTCAGTTTCGCCCTATTCACCCCCCTCTAGGCGACTTTCAATCGCAAAGTGGGCGGTGGAGATCATGGGCGAGACAATCTCATTCGCCCCTCGGAAGGCCATCAAATCTCAAGTCTTGGCGGACTTTGTGGCTGAATGGGTCGACACCCAGCTTCCAGCAGCTCTGATCCAATCGGAACTCTGGACCATGTTTTTTGATGGGTCGTTGATGAAAACAGGAGCGGGCGCGGGCCTGCTCTTCATCTCACCCCTCGGGAAGCACCTTCGCTACGTGCTGCGCCTCCATTTCCCGGTGTCCAACAACGTGGCCGAGTACGAGGCTCTAGTTAACGGGTTGCGCATCGCCATCGAGCTAGGGGTCCGACGCCTCGACGCTCGTGGCGACTCGCAGCTTGTCATCAACCAAATCATGAAGAACTCCCATTGTAGCGACCTGAAGATGGAAGCCTACTGCGATGAGGTTCGGCGCCTTGAGGACAAGTTCTTCGGGCTCGAACTCAACCACATCGCTCGATGATACAACGAGACTGCGGACGAGCTAGCTAAGATAGCCTCGGGGCGGACAACGGTTCCCCCGGACGTCTTCTCCCAAGACCTACATCAACCCTCAGTCAAGACCGACGACACGCCCGAGCCCGAGAAGGCCTCGGCCCTGCCCGAGGCGCCATCGGCTAAGCCCGAGGCACCCTCGGCTCAGCCCGAGGCACCCTCGGCCCCCGAGGGTGAGGCACTGTGCATCGAGGAAGAGCGGAATGGGGTCACGCCTAATCGAAACTGGCAGACCCCGTACCTGCAATATCTCCACCGAGGAGAGCTACCCCTCGACAGAGTCGAAGCTCGGCGACTGGCGCGGCGCGCCAAGTAGTTCGTCTTGCTGGGTGACGGGAAGGAGCTCTACCACCGCAGCCCCTCATGCGTCCTCTAGCGATGCATATCCATCGCCGAAGGTCAGGAGTTATTACAAGAAATACACTCGGGGGCTTGCGGTCATCACGCAGCACCTCGAGCCCTCGTTGGAAATGCCTTCTGACAGGGTTTCTACTGGCCAACCGCGGTGGCCGACGCCACTAGGATTGTACGCACCTGCCAAGGATGTCAATTCTACGCAAGGCAGACGCACCTGCCCGCTCAGGTTCTGCAAACAATACCCATCACCTAGCCGTTTGTTGTGTGGGGTCTTGACCTCGTCGGTCCCTTACAGAAGGCACCCGGAGGCTACACGCACCTGCTGGTCGCCATCGATAAATTCTCCAAGTGGATCGAGGTCCGACCTCTAAACAGCATCAGGTCCAAACAGGCGGTGACGTTCTTCACCAACATCATCCATCGCTTTGGGGTCCCGAACTCAATCATCACCGACAACGACACCCAGTTCACCGGCAGAAAGTTCCTGGACTTCTGCGAGGATCACCACATCCGGGTGGACTGGGCCGCCGTAGCTCACCCCATGACGAATGGGCAAGTAGAGCGTGCCAATGGCATGATTCTGCAAGGACTCAAGCCGCGGATCTACAACAACCTCAACAAGTTTGGCAAGCGATGGATGAAGGAACTCCCCTCGGTGGTCTGGAGTCTGAGGACAACGCCGAGCCGAGCCACGGGCTTCACGCCGTTCTTTCTAGTCTACGGGGTCGAGGCTATCTTGCCCACAGACTTGGAATACGGATCCCCGAGGACGAGGGCGTACGACGACTGAAGCAACCGGACCAACCGAGAAGACTCACTGGACCAGCTGGAAGAGGCTCGGGACATGGCCTTACTACACTCGGCGCGGTATCAGCAGTCCCTGCGGCGCTACCACGCCCGAGGGGTTCGGTCCCGAGACCTCCAGGTGGGCGACTTGGTGCTTCGGCTACGACAAGACGCCCGAGGGTGTCACAAGCTCACGCCTCCCTGGGAAGGGCCATTCATCATCGCCAAGATTTTGAAGCCCAGAACATACAAGCTGGCCAACAGTCAAGGCGAGGTCTACAGCAACGCTTGGAACATCCGACAGCTACGTCGCTTCTACCCTTAAGATGTTTTCAAGTCGTTCACATACCTCGTGTACATACGTGAGTAAAGTCTAACCATCAACAAAGGGTCAGCCTTGCCTCGGCAAAACCCGACCCTCCCTCAGGGGCTAGAAGGGGGGCACCCCCTCTGCGTCAAAATTTTCCTCGGAAAAAGTCTTTCCGCCAGAACATCTTTCGTGCTTCTCGACTACTTCGAAAGTGGGATCCTGAAAACGACGGAGTACACGTAAGCAGGCAACGCCGGCCGAGCCGAGGGACTCCTACGCCTCCGGGATACGGATACCTCACTCGTCACCTTCTGCGATAAGTAACTCACGCTCGGATAAGCGATTCCGCTGATCGAACGAGTCTTAATGCTCGAAAACTTTTCTGCCGAAACAAATTTTCGTGCCTTCTCGACTATATCGATAACAGAATCCAACGGACGAGTAAGAGTACACGTAAGCGGCAAGGCCGACCAAGCCGAGGGACTCCCATGCCTTCGGGATACGGATACCTCACTCATCACTTTCCGTGAAAAGTAACTCTCGCTCGGATAAACGATTCTGCTACTGATGAACAAGTCCTGATACTCGAAACAAGGGGAAAAGAAACGCAGCTTTACAACACGACGACGGTATGTTTGGGCCTCGACGGCCGCAAAAAACATACGCACGCTACAGATAAACTGTTCCTGCAGGATCAGACATCAGTGGGGGAGCAGCAGCACCCTCGGCATCGACTCCACCTTCGGCAGAATCCGACCCAGCCTCGGACGACGACACGGTCGAAGGATCTCCACCTCGAAGGAACCTGTCGGCACCACGCCTTAGCCATCACCGCCAAGGCCTGCTCTAGGAACCCGGCCCGAGCAGACGGCTCGACCGGCCGCTCCATAGCCTCAGCCAGCTATCCCTCGAAGACATTAGCCCGGCTCATGGCCTCGGCAACCCGACTCCGGCGTCGGTCCCGCCAGTGGACGGCCCGGCTAGGCTCCGGCCGACGAAGCTTCTTTTCGAGCCAACTCTGCCTCTGTCCATGCTGACACCGCTACCTCCGGCTCATCGCAGAGCGGCTGAGGGTTTCTTTAACTAAGCAAGAGAAGCCTCGGGCGACAAGGTCGACCGAGCCGAGGGACTCCTACGCCTCCGGGATACGGATACCTCACTCGTCACCTTCCGCATGAGGCAACTCACGCTTGGTTAAGCGGTTCAGCTAGACGACAGGCGAGTCCTAGTGCTCGAAATGAGGAAAAAACACGGCTTTACGCCAAAATACATAAATGTTCAGGCCCCGACAGCCACGATGAACAAACACCGGCACTCAAGGTGCCATTACAAACGGAACTCCGGTTCCGCCCCCCTCGGGTACGAACAACCCCCCACATTGGAGGGCCTGCGGGGCGACAAAACCCCAGGTGGCTCACCGCCGCCCGCTCCGGCAGCAGCGACAACGACCTCCGCTCTGGGCAGCCAAACAGCAGCAGCGATGACCTCAGGGCAGACGCTGCTGCGACAAGGCCCTCACCCACGACCCCACTCGAGGGGCGAGGATAAGCTACCAAGGTCGTGGAGCCGGAGGTCAGTCATCTCGTCGGCAGAGAAACCTCTTCCGGCTGCCTCGGTGGGAGGTGGCACCGGAAGCAGCGCCGAAGCCGCTCCAGCCAGAGAGCCAGACACACGGCAGCTGCCAGCGCCATGAACGGCGAACACCCTTCCCCTGATCACTGAGGGAAGGAGCGGGCCGCTGCCCGCGCGGAAACGGGCCCCAACTCGGCGCACTCCCCTCCCTAGCACTGATGATGAACATCCTTGAAGCTGAGGGCGGGGCAGAGACCGCAGCCCGGCTTGCTTCTCCCCACCATCGAACTGGTGGTCACCGTCTTGGGTGACCACCGGCGAGGGGATGCAGCCGGGCCGCCTGATGAAAATCCTTGAAGCCGAGCGATGGCTGAAAGGTACCAACTTCCACGAAGTTGCGTTCCTCCAACGACGACAAGACGAAAGCAACGTGGGCGCTCCCCATCCGGGGGCTCGGAAGGTGGAAGGGCGCGATGCATGAGGAGAGTACGAAGACATGGTTGCCATCCAAGGGGGTCACCCTCCTTTTAAAGGCGACTCTCCCCACTTGCGTCCTCAGCCGTCGCGGACTGAGTCTTCACCAACACGCCTCCATGGTCTTCCCCCTACGACACGGGGGCTTGGTCCCACGCGTCATGCAAGCTAGCCCAGGGCAGAAGAAGCCAAACCGCCGCGCGCAGAGCGCGTAACTGCCCAGCGGTTACAAGCACTCCTCCACCTTCGGCCAGACCGACGGGCGAAAGGGCGGACCGTCATGCAGGCGGCATGCAACCGCACCAAGGGGGCGCGCCCTTTCGACTCCGACGCGTCCAGCATGGTGGCCCAGGCCCACACGTCATGTAACCGGTGCGCTGGTTGCTACGTGCGGGAAAGTGCACCGCCACTTGCGCCAGTACCGCGCCTTCTCGACTGCGGAACCGGTGCCGCGACTCGAGGCAACCCTGCGCATGGCCCAACTGTGCCAACTGAGCACATCGATCATGGGTCAGCCAGCCGCGGGAGAAGGCGCGATGGTCGATATGGCCAAAAGTGGGCTGGCAGTAATGGCGGCGGCAGGTGGGCGGAAGCAGCGGTCAAGTCGTCTACATGCTCACGTCCCCTCCTGGGACAGCGAGAGAGCCCTCTCCCACGGCGTGAAGACGATGCGCCCGTGTTCCGTTCCTCGAACGGCTCGCGCACGCACAACGGCTGCCCCGCGAACCACTCGTCCTGTCGCATTAACTCTGCGGCAGGACAGGCGGCACCTTTGGCAGGTGAAGCAGGCGACGCTTCACCTCCGCCTTAATGACCGCGTCAAAAAAGGTGCGCCACGTCGTTCGATTTCGTATCCTTTTCCTCTTCCTCTTTCTCTCTCTTGCTACAGGGACCGGGAAAGGGGGATACTTCGAAAGGGATCCTTCTCTGCGAAGGAAGCGGGCCCCGAGCCCTCCTACTGATCAGAGGATCGAAGGCTGGCCCCTCGGAAGGGTCCGATAGCCGCCTCAGAGCACTCGAGCTCCGTGCCCACTACTGGTCAGAGGTTCGAAGGCTGGCCCCTTAGAAGGGTTCGACAGCCGCCTCAGGGCCCTCGGGCTCCGTGCCCACTACTGGTCAAAGGTTCGAAGGCTGGCCCCTCGGAAGGGTTCGACAGCCGACTCAGGCCACTCGGGCTCCGCGCCCACTACTGATCAGGGGTTCGTAGGCTGGCCCCCGAAGGGTTCGACAGCCGCCTCAGAGCACGCAGAGCGAGGGATGACTCTGGGTACGTCCGATACATGGCCGAGGCTCGGGCTACGCTCCCGAGGTACCCTAGGACATTTCCGAGACCAGCAGGAGCGATTCTGTAATGGAATCCTATCAGAGGGAGGCATCGAGCCCTCGGACCCTATCAAACGGGACCGGGTCCAGCAAATCACCTGCAGGTACTTTTGGAGCGCGCCTCTGGGCCACTAGCCGGCCCTTATCGAACGGGGCACGGGCGTCCACTCGGATCACCCGTTAGCAACTCACTAGAGACACCATGTTCGGCGCCCTCCAAGGGCAACATGGCGCTTTCCCCCCTCCTCCTTGCGGAAAGGCGACACAGGGGCGTATGAAAAAAGTCGAGTCAGTCCTTGACCATCCTCTCGCTCTGTGCGGAGGCTCGGGGGCTGCTCTCGCAAACCCGGCTCCGGCCAAACCGTTGACATCGTCAACATACCAGCCCGAGAACTTGGAACCTGACTATGCACCCGGGCTATGGCCAGTTCGCATGAGGGAACAACTAGACCGGCCGAAGCATCACGAAACGCGCTAAGACCTCGAAGGAGTCAAACCACTCCTCTGAGGCCTCGGGGCTACACCCGGCGGGTGCGCTCGCGTGCACCCACTGGAGCGAAACGCAACCGAGAAAGGCCGGTCCCCTTGCAAAAAAGTGCGACAAAAGCCTCCAAGCGAGTACCAACACTCCCTTCGAGGCTCGGGGGCTACTGTCGGGGACCATAATTAGGGGTACCCCCAAGACTCCTAATCTCAGCTGGTAACCCCTATTAGCACAAAGCTGCAAAGGCCTGATGGGCGCGATTCAGGTCAAGGCTCTGTCCACTCAAGGGACACGATCCCGCCTCGCCCGAGCCCAGCCTCGGGCAAAGGCAGCCGACCGAGGAGGATTCACGTCTCGCCCGAGGGTCCCCTCAAGCAACGGACGCACCTTCGGCTCGCCCGAGGCCCAGGCTTCGCGGAGAAGCAACCTTGTCCAGATCGCCACGCCAACCGACCGTATCACAGGAGAATTTAATGCAAGGATCGACTGACACCTTATCCTGACGCGCGCTCCTCAGTCGACAGGGCCGAAGTGACCGCAGTCACTTCGCCGCTCCACTGACCGACCTGACAGGAAAATAGCGCCGCCTGCCCTGCTCCGACTGTTGTGCCACTCGACAGAGTGAGGCTGACAGCAGCTAAGTCCAGCCTCGGGCGCCATAGGAAGCTCCGCCTCGCCCGACCCTAGAGCTCGGGCTCAACCTCGACACCGGACAACAAACTCCGCCTCGCCCGACCCCAGGGCTCGGACTCAGCCTCGACCTCGGATGACGGACTCCGCCTCGCCCGACCCCAGGGCTCAAACCCAGCCTCGACCTCGGACGACGGACTCCGCCTCGCCCGACCCCAGGGCTCGGACTCAATCTCGACCTCGGAAGACGGTCTCCGCCTCGCCCGACCCCCAGGCCCGGACTCAGCCTCGACCTCGGAGGAGCCTCCGCCTCGCCCGACCTCGAGCTCGGACCGACCACGTCACAGGGGGCCATCATTACCCTACTCCTAGCTAGCTTAGGCTACGGGGAACAAGACCGGTAACCCATCTGGTTCGCCCCGGTAAACAAGTAATGATGACACCCGTCATGCTCCATGACGACGGTGGCTCTCAGCCCCTTACGGAAGCAAGAAGACGTCAGCAAACATGAATAGGGCGCCAATCCAACAGCTCCAACAGCTGTACTTCCACAGGGCTCAAGCGCTCCTCCGACGGCCACGACATCACATGAATAGGGCGCCAAAACCTCTCTGACAACCACGACAGCATGTACTTAGGGCTCTGGCTCCTCTCTGCTAGACAGTAGACACGTTAGCACATTGCTACACCCCCCATTGTACACCTGGGCCCTCTCCTTACGTCTATAAAAGGAAGGTCCAGGGCTCTCGTACGAGAAGGTCGGCCACGCGGGAGAACGGGCCGACGCACAAGGCTCTCTCTCTCTCTCCCACGCGAACGCTTGTAACCCCCTACTGCAAGCGCATCCGCCCTGGGCGCAGGACAACACGAAGGCCGCGTGTTCCCCTTTGCTGTTTCTCCCCCCTTTGTGTTCCGTCTCGCGTCGACCCATCTGGGCTGGGACACGCAGCGACAATTTACTCGTCGGTCCGGAAACCCCCTGGGGTCGAAACGCCGACAGATACTTTCCCCTCAATTCAAATGAGAGGTCTAGGATTAGGAAAAGATCAATTAACTACACCTCAATAAATGATACGCTTTATCGATGTTCAAGTGATGGCATTCTACTCTGTTGCCTTGCCGGAGATGAAGTGATAAAGGCCTTAAAAGAAGTCCATGCTGGAGTGTGCGGAGCGCACCAATCCGGACCTCAACTACATTACCAACTTAAACATTTAGGCTATTATTGGCCTACCATGTTCGATGATTGCATGAAATTCGCGAAAAGGTGCCATGAGTGTCAAATACATGGCAACTTTATACATCAACCACATGAACCATTACATCCCACTAGCATGTCCTGGACATTTGAAATGTGGGGGATGGATGTAGTTGGAACGATTCACCCACCATCATCCAAAGGACATAGATTTATTTTAGCCGCCACGGACTATTTCTCCAAATGGGCAGAAGTTGTGACATTAAAAGAGGTAAAAGCTGAAAATGTAGAAAACTTCATAAGAACTAATCTCATATATCGATTTGGTCTGCCGAGTAGAATGATATCTGATAATGGGTCAAATTTTAGGACCAAACAAATCGAGAGGATGTGTGCCAAATTTAAAATCAAGCACAACTTCTCTACTGGATATAACCTGTCCGCTAATGGTCAAGCGGAAGCATTTAATAAAGTGTTATGCAAATTGCTTAAAAAGATGGTCTCACATAATAAGAGGCACTGGCATGAAAAGCTACTAGAGTCCTTGTGGGCGTATAGAGTTACGACGCGAACAGCAACAGGGATGACCCCTCACTCCCTTGTATATGGGGGAGAAGCAGTCTTGCCATTAGAAATACAAATTGCCTCTTTACGAGTTGTCATTCAAGAAAAACTCACAGAAGACGAAGCGACAAAATTGCGCTTAAAAGAATTAGATAACTTAGAGGAAAAGCGACTTCATACATTGCAAAACTTGGAGGCATACCAAGCTAGGATGTCTAGAGCTTTCGATAAGCGATTAAAAAGAAGATCGTTTAAACAGGGGGACCTGGTGCTAGCAGTTATCCGCCCCATGAATATCTCTCATCGAATAAAAGGAAAATTTGAGCCTAAATGGAAAGGCCCATATGTAGTAAAAGATGTTTATTCAAGTGGCGCATATCGAATTATTTCTGCTGACGGCGAATATTACCATCCACCAATAAATGGAAAATTCTTAAAACGCTACTATGCTTAAAAATCACCATTTGCTACAACGCTTTAAGAGCCTAAACTGCAAGCGCCAAAAACAAAAAAAAAATAAATCCATCGTATGCTCCAACGCTTCATGAGCCTAAACTGTAAGCAACAAGAAAAACATATATGCTCCATCGCTCACGAGCTTAAACTGTTAGCGAGAAATAAATAATAAAAAAAATAAAACCATCATATACTCCAACGCTTCATGAGTCTAAATTGTAAGCAACAAGAAAAAACATATATGCTCCATCGCTCACGAGCTTAAACTGTTAGCGAGAAATAAATAATAAAAAAATAAAACCATCATATGCTCCAACGCTTCATGAGCCTAAACTGTAAGCAACAAGAAAAAACATATATGCTCCACCACTCATGAGCTTAAACTGTTAGCGAGAAATAAATAATAAAAAAAAATAAAACCATCATATGCTCCAACGCTTCATGAGCCTAAACTGTAAGCAACAAGAAAAAAACATATATGCTCCATCACTCATGAGCTTAAACTGTTAGCGAGAAATAAATAATAAAAAAATAAAACCATCATATGCTCCAATGCCTCATGAGGCTAAATTATAAGTAACAAAAAACATACATGCTCCAATGCTCACGAGCTTAAACTGTTAGCAAGAAGTAAAAATAATAATATTGTCATATTCTGCATCGTTCATGAGCTTAAATTGTTAGCAGGAAATGAATAAGAAAAAAAACCATCATATGCTCCAATGCTTTAAGAGCCTAAATTGCAAGCGCCAACACAAAAAATAAATCCACCATACGCTCCAATGCTTCATGAGCCTAAACTGTAAGCAACAAAAAAAAACATGCTCCAACCTTTTTCATGAGCTTAAAAATCACATAGTTTATCGATAAAATCTAGGTACGATGGATCTCACTGAGCCTAGATTACGAGTAACAAAATATATATAAACTCCATTGTTGTGAGCAAAATAAATGAATATTACATTGCCGTACGAACGCCGAACACACAAACAAAAAAAAGAACACGCTACAGGGCATTGAAGCAAAATGGAATATTCACATGTAAAATAAAGCTACCGGAGAGCATGGCGCACATTTAATTTGTAAAAAAAACTGACATGGATACGTGTGTACTCCTATGGATCAGCAAGAAATAGATTGCCGAATACACTATTATGTTTCAGGGAGTTTTGAATTTAAACAAGGGATGACAACGACTATTGTTGTATAGGCAACTATTGTGTATGTTATTATGATAAACCATATCGCGTACATATACAGATACGAAATTATATTATGGCAAAAAAAGTATGTCCTCTGGTTATAAATATTATGCCTATATAAGACATAATTCTTTTAAATGTAAAATGATGTTTCGAGATCCGGATCCATTAATATAAATATTCTCACATTCGGACCTCGAGTGGGAATCTGTTGACACGGATTTTAGCCTTATCAAAATATATGCTATACAGTTTAAATAACTTCGATTAATGTGACCTTTAAATATTCATATAAATATATGAATATTTAAAGTAGCCATTGATTCGTAATATTCTTGTGCTATAAATATTTAGCGGACCAAGATATTGAAACATATACGGCTTCAAATATAAATATCTATACAAATATATGGCCAACAAACAGTCAACATATAATGTGATTTATATGCATACACCCGTTAATCGTTATATTTATTTAGCTAGATAAATAGATAGCAGAAAACATGACACGTGCAAATGACTAATTGTCGATAAAAATGTAAATAAAGCACATATAAAATGTAATTTATAGCACATGACCCGTTAATCGTTATATTTTATCTAAGTTAATATATGTAGATAAATATAGTAAGATAGCGCTATTTAAAACAGCAATAACAACAAAAAAATAAAATATAGATAATAAATAAATATATTAAAATAAAAAAAATAATAACATAAGAAAGGGCATGGGCACTTGGGCAACATCGGCGCAGCGCCCTCTTACCAGAAGATTCTCTGGTGACTAAATAAAGAGAAATAAAAAAAAGAAAATATCAGAATATATGGTTAACTTTTCCACGTTCACGAATCACGAGCGCAAGCCCGCCAGCGTGTTTCTTGCCGCACAAATGTTTGAACGCTTCCCCACGCAACCGGCGAAGCAGAAAGCACACCTCCTAACGCACGTCTCCGTGCCCTTGAACGCACGTCTACAGTTTTAGTGCTTGCTTTTCCCGCCCCGCGCGCAATACGACATACACTTTTTCCCGCTCACTCGTTCAAGCCGCTGTTTTTACCGTCTATAAATAAATGTCCACCGGCAGATAAGCGGGCCGAAACAAAAAAAAACACAGAACTGCCGTCAGGCTGATGTGTTCACTCGATGATTTCGAAAAGGCAAAAACCATCGCTAGGCTGCTACTGCGCCGATACAAAAAACAAAAAAAAGGGAGAGGTCCCAGGTTGTTCGTCGATCGCTGCTGCCTATTAGGTTCTGAAGGTGAAGGGCTCCATCGACAAAAATAGGCAAGAAAACTCTCCATCAAGCACCTCTTTCTAAAAGCACCTTTTTCTAAGACATGCCTTAGAGAGAACTGGTTCCAGAGACCTCAAAAGCATATCCTTGAGGAATATCGCGTCATTCAGTAACTTAAGGGTATACCCTTAAGACAGATCACGTTGTACGTGCATATACGCCGTTGTGGCCTATCGCAAAGGTCTACTGCAAGGTAAGAGAAGCCCCTCACGTTGTCACACTGATCTTTGTCTTCTTTATCTTCGTGTTGTGTTGTAGATATGAAATCAGGAACAAGTGCTAAATTTGATATCATGCCAAAAATAATTATACTCCACACATAGGTATAAATTATCGTGAATATATGCGGTAAGTTGTACGTGGAAATCGAAATTCTATGTTAAATATTGTTCAAAAAATATATATTTGCGCGCTTCATCGGCAAGAAATTCCCTGTCAAGCACCTCTCTCTAAGGCATACCTTAGAGAGAAGCTGGCTCAAAAAACTTCAAGGGCATACCCTTGACCCCATCAAGCACCTCTCTCTAAAGCATACCTTAGAGATAAACAGGCTTAAGAAACCGCACGGTGTTATACACCGTTGTAGCCTATCAAAAAAAAATAAATATTTAGTGCAAGGTATGGTGGCCGATCAGACTGCCAAGATGAGAAATGGGAATAATCGTTTCTCTCCACCCTTCATAAGATCAACGTGTGTGCTACCTGTTAGGGTATTCATACCATTTTTTAAGCCATAACCGCTCATGCTAATTAGACGGCTACATCATCATAAAAAACATCCGAAATGCCACAAACAAAAAAAAGAAAAGAGTTGGGTCGGCTCAAACTAAACTAAACTAAATAATATGCAATAAAATAAAATAAATAATGAATCATGTAGGCTACGATCTAGGCTGATCTTAGACTTGTCTAATTAAAAAAAGAGTAAATAAAGATAAAAAAATGAAAAACCGTTCATGTCATAACAAACACAAAATAAAAACAAATTCTTTACACGGTAAGGTTGGTTCCCACCAAATATTAGTTTGACTAAAATTAATTAATCAACTCCATACATTATAATGAAGTTCGGCATTGCACTATAGCATGTCGTATCAAAAAACATGCGAGATAAAATACCTCACGCTCTTATTTCAATATATGTGTATTCACACAATCAACAGGCAAACAATCTAATATCTAAAAGGCATACCGACGTCCGAAATATGCCATATTTATGTATACTTGAAATATGCACTATGTTATATCTATAAAAAGTCACATCTAACTAAGTCCTTAAACTAAATTAAATAGCATCACATATAATCCGTGGTCAAATACCACAATATAAGCATATATGTCTATCTTGGTAAAATAAATTGATTGCACATGCCATAATTTAATGTAGCGCTACAATATATCTATCCAAGACAAATATTTCAGCCTCAACCCAAACAAAAATGTTGTATGACCCACTAAGAGCAACTCCAATAGTTATGTAAATTTTAGCTCTCTAAATCACATATTTAAGAAGTTGCTAAATGGCTTTTGGAGTAAAAAATGTGAGTTCTTCAATAGTTCTCTAAATATAGGTTATAATTTTGTTTTGTATCTATCCATATAAAAAATAAGTCACAAAAACTACATAATGCCATCAACATTTTTGTTTAGGGAGTTGTTAAATGGTTGCCAAATATACATAAAAAATAAGGTTAGATGATAAGTTGTTAAATTTAGCAAGTTCATTTAGAGAACTGTTGGAAAATAGTTTTTATATTAAGTACCTAAATTATTAATTTAGAAAGTCTTTTAAAGAACTACTGGAGTTGCTCTAAGTATGCATAAATTGTAAAATATATCAATTTATGGTCCTGCATTATTCAATAAAGACTATTAAATCCAGTCTTCAAAATAAATCATGTGCATAGGTAATACAATGCACTATCAACTAAAGAGGCAAATACTAAGAGATGAATTCTCTCTAATCTGTCCATGATAAAGTATATGTAGTGTCCCAAAAGGCATATATACTCAAATAATTAAAAAAGGGTCGCATGCCGAGTTATTGAAATTCAACGCTATGTCATAGCTTCAACAAATGACAAGATACTCATAAAAATATATGCGTGAATTAAAATATATGCAAATTATGATTCGGCAAGGAGTTGACCAAGATATCAAATAACCATGCAAGAGGTATCTCTTAGCTCGTCAACAATGAAGTCACATCAAACTTGCCAAGTTTAGACAAACACATACAACTTTCTAGGACTACATGAGGCGAAGACTTTTGTTTTCTTTTGTAGTTTGTAATAGGCTAGCCATATGATGTAATCTTTCTTTTATGTACTCATGTTGGAACTCTTAATCAGGGGTTTTCTCCACGGAGATGTAATTAACATAATTTTTATGCAAAAATAAGAATTATGGAAGTATGAGTCTGCAATACCTGTATTATTTACTCTATTATATCTAAATTAAAACTTGTCTCTGTTGGCATGGAGATGGCGCTTTTGCCGCTGTGTTCCCGACATCATAAAATAATCACCAAGTGTGCTAGGACCAAGTCTCACACATATGATGACACATGGTACATAAACGAATGTCACATCTTTACTATATAATAGGAGTTCTATACAAAATAGCTAAATAATTACATCATATGCAGACAACGATCCAGCAACCATAAAGTTGACTGGGAGACGATGGCCTAGACCACTCATGAACTCATCACAGCATCCTTCATGCACCTCATCCAGTGGTACCTGTCCTTGGCCTGGGGGATGTGAGTACAACAAGGGTGAGCTCACATACGTTCATCGCTCAACAAGTTGTGGAGAATAATGTGCAAAAACTTACCAAAGGTGGGAGCTCATGTGAAGTGTAAGGCTTACCAAAGGAGATGATTAAAGTTAAGCATTGCTTTTCGGACGAGGGATTCCTATATTGCCCTTCTTAGAAACCGTAGCGGGTTTTCTAAAGCTAGTGGAACTTTGTAAAGGACTCGTAGTGCTACCCTGCCTCGTCTCCTCGGCAGAGATAAATGGGAAGTCATGATCCCTTGGTAAATGGGTAACATGACTTGTGGATAAAGGGTGCAACCTCTGCAGAGTTTAAAACCGGTATATCAGCTGTGCTCGCGGTTGTGGCGGAACTGCCCGAATTATTCCAACTTAAGTGCCTAAGCCCCGCCTTAGAGGCTAGACCACACTTAAATGGGAATAACCCGTCAATCCCTCGGATCTAGTCCGACACGGCCACTAACAGGATCAAGTACCACAATCTCACTCGATGGTGAGTCACAGAGCAAATACAATAAAGCATAAAACCAAACATGTCAGAGTATTAAATTATTACAGCATCATCATTATCATCGGAGTTTTTGCAAAAGTAACCATCATTGTTCGAAGTGCAGCGGAAATAAACTAACGGTAAATAAATGGAGAGATGGGGAAGCCTGTCCCATCACTCCTCATGCTCCTCCTTAGCCGAGGCAGGGTCCCACTCGACAGTCCAACCCGGTGGCAAGATGGACGGCCAAGTCACTCCAGCAACCATTTCTTCCAGAGAACCTGTAAAAAATTATGCCACAAGCAAGGCTGAGTATACTAATACTCAGCTAGACTTACCCGGTGTGAGGAGTCTACTCCTCTACCTCTAGACATGCAGCTGTTTGGCTGTGGGGTTTGGTTGCCAAAAGCACTAGCTGAGTTTCTAAATCAAGTTTTTAACTTTGTCAAAATTAAGTGTGACTCTCTTAAGGCTAAAAGTGGACTATCTATTCATACATGGTAGCAAGCATTTTTAGCAATCAACATCTTATATCAACTCATCATATTTCCACTTGTTACTCAATGCAGTACAATGGATCAAGCAGTCTCATTAGCTGCGAGAAGCAGACGATTCGAATCGAGTTTTTATCCTTGCAAGGTAAACCTAAACACACGACATGTAGGGGCACTCCGTCCCCACACACATCAATCGTCCCCATCGATTCCCTGGCAACAGATCAGGGCTCACCGCCTTGGCGTACAATGCCCCACTGACCCCGACTGGCCGTCGTGCAGTGACCGCACTTGTACCCACCATAACCGGAATGGGAGACCTCGTCTCAGGTCGCGTGAGGGGATATGTCTGCGGGCAGGTTCACTCAGGTACTAGGCTTACCGATTTACCATATTTCTCGGTATGTGTTTAGTACGTTCAAACGCTTGACACAGGTATCCGCACGTTAATCCTTATTCCATTTTCCATCTCGTAAACAACCAATCCCCATGGATTGTTGTCCACCAACTAGTATCATGATAGTGTGAAAGTGGGTACAATCAATTTCCTGATCTCGCGCGAGTGCTAGAAAAATCACTCGTCTTCTACCAAGATCCCAATTAAATAAAGCAACTACTCGACCTATCATACTAGTATTCATCTCAAAAGGGTTCCTGAGATCATGCAACTAGGGTTTCAAACAATTCCTAAACCTAAGTGCACAATCAATCCTACAATCATTAAGTGAAGTAAAATAGCATAAATAACAGGTTATGCATAAAACCGGGGCTTGCCTTCCAAAGCAGTGGCAGGCAGGTCCTCTGGTGCAGGCTCGGGTGCTGGATCTGGGGCTACCTCGTGAGCAGCTCCTTGCTCCGGCACGAGGATGTACTCTCCGTCAGCAAGGTTACAGTCTATCGAAATGCAATGAACATGTATGTCATGATTATGCAAGATTTAATAACATTATGCTAAAAAGAACTACGTCAAGAAGTAACTTAGGGTTTCTTAGTCATGCGGGGCTTCCAGTGGGTTAGGCTTATTACTCTTTAGGCTTGGGTTTTTAGTGAAGATAACATAGTGGATTGGTATTGCCTTGATACATTTAAGTGGACAGATTATAAAGGTCTTAGGATGACATTGGTTTGCATTATTCGTTTTCCTTGCTTTAATTTCCATTTAGGGTTTCTAGTGTAGGTTTGAACTACGACAGTGTTTTAATAATTTCCAAAAATTCTGTAAAAATTACAGTGGGTTGTCATTTGCTATTCTAGCTTGTTTAAAGAATTTGATGCTTAAAGTACAAAGGCTAGGCTTTAAACAAAAATAACAATAGTTAGGCAAAATGGGCCACTTCACACTACATCTCTTAGTTAGGGGTAGGTTCTGTCCTAAAGGTTATTTTTGCTGGCATCCCATAGTAATAATAGGCTTCTGTGCTAAAAGTTACAGAAAACTAAGGGGTGGTTACTTAGTTATGATTTTCTTAAGTTTAATGTCAAAAAGGCACTTTCTACTACATTATTATTTGAAAAATATCAAACAGTAGATTTCATATTTTTCCTAAGTTCTCATTAATAAAACATTAGTTATCCCAAGGGTGGGGGTGTTTTTACCTTGGGGTTATTTTTGTAGGGTTTTTCTAAGTTATCCTTAGTTTATTAAAATAAAAGGTATCCTACTTATTTTATACTAAACCAGGGTATGATATATTTTTCCAGTGAACTAGATTAAACAAGTATCCTAACAAAAATAGAGGTGCTCTCTGGTTCATTGTTTAAATTACATTTTCTATTTTTCTTATCCTTAAACATATTATAGAATAAGGGGTAAAAACTAACTTAATGGAGTCGACAGAGAGGTTTAACATTTTTATTTGGGTTAGTAGGTAGATACAAACTTCTTAAAATTTTTCTAACCCCAGTCAAATAGTGCAACTAATTTTGGCCCTATTATTAAGCTATTGGTAAAAACTATAATTAAATCAGAGCTTTAAAGTTTTCTATACTACATAGGGGGTTTTATATTTTTCTTAAGTAGGTTACATTATTTAGAGTCTGACAAAATTGGTTTGACCAAATTTGGATGAATTAAACAGAAGTTATGAATTTTCAAAGTTTCTGTCCAATTTAAAAAACAGATTTAATAAAGGTTTTCTGGAAAAACAGTTTACACCGAGGTCCCTGGGTTTAAACTAAATCAACCTTCGCAAATCTACCCTCGCGCCACTATTCCCTGTGTCTCTGACATTTCACAAAACCCCCTGACCTTCTCTCCCTCTCACCCGCAGTCCTTCCCCTTATGCAAACAGTAACCGCGGGAAAGAAAAGGGTGGCGCGGCTTACCGGCGGCGAGGGAGGTCCGGCGAAGGGTGGGGTTGGCTCGGGGAGACTCTGGCGGTCACGTCGAGGTACGGCTTGACGTCGGGGATGGCCGGAATCGCCCGGTCCACGCGTGCAGGCGGGTGTCCTCGTCGGCGGCGAGTACACCGGCCAAACCACGGCGAACTGGTTCAATCCGAGGGCATGGTGAGCTTCACGGGGTAACGTAGCGACCGTATGCACAAGGAATCGAAGGATGGTGGAGTGGTTTACCCGGTCCACGTACTCCGGCGGGGTTGAGAGCTCCGGCGAGCGTGGACTGGCCTCTCCGGCGAAGCAAACTCCGATTCCTTGCTCGGGGAGCTTCACGGAGGTGTGCACAGTCTTCTCCGAGAGCTGGACGGAGTTGGGAATGGCTCGTATACGGTGGCAGAGGGATTGGGCGGCCGCGGACACGCTGCGCACGGGCAAACGGCGACGAGCTAGACTCCGGTGAGGTTTGAGGGTGCGCGGAAGGGTACAATCGAAGTCTGGGAGGGTTTTATAGGCGCGGGCGCGGGTCATGGCGCTGGCTTGGCTCGGGCGCGGCGCTGGGCGTGCGAGGGCGCGCGCGAGCGTGCTCTGGCGCGGGCAGAAAGCGTCGAACACGTGGAGGTGTGTTTCTTCCATTGTTCAAACGTCTCCAGAGATCGCAAACGTGTGAATCTTGCCATGAATCCAGCGCAGACCTCTTCCTGGCACCTAGGGCTATCTCACATGTGTGAGTTCCAATGGAGGATACGCCCTAGATCAGGAGATAGACGGGCGCCAAATCTGGCTTGTCTCACTGCCCACATTGCGACAAAACTGATGTCAAGAGCTGTCAAACGTCCGAGTCTCAGCTTCCACTTTTTCCAGGGGGTGCCTTAAGTGGTATACCACATTTTTGGTATAGAACCTAAGTGGTTTTGGTGCCATCTTCAAGATGAACACGGTTGAACTTTGGATTAGGGTTAGAATTTGACTTAGAGGGAAATAGAGAGCTCTAGCTCTCCCTCCACTTGGAGATTTG
Source organism: Zea mays (assembly GCF_902167145.1). Taxonomy (NCBI): domain Eukaryota; kingdom Viridiplantae; phylum Streptophyta; class Magnoliopsida; order Poales; family Poaceae; genus Zea; species Zea mays. Next base: position 31,501,618 of record NC_050103.1, read on the forward strand.
AATTGGGGTTTCTCCAGGGGTCTTTTTGCAATATTTCCCTCCCCTAATTGATGGTTACAAGGTTAGTTAAGGTTTGGGTAAAAATTACTCATGCTTTGCACACTTGTTCACTCTCTTTCCCTTCTTACCTAGGGTTTTGGGAGATAGGGTTTAAGAGAGGTCTAGGGTTCTTCTCCCCTCTTATCCAAGGTAGTAAGTGTGCAAGGATTAGAGTAATGCTTTTGGTTACTCAAAATCCTTGGTTAACATCTAGCTTTCCAAGGCCCTCATGCTTTTGTCCCTTAAGTTCTTCCACATGTGATTATAGCCTTTAGTATCAAGGTGGGTTCTAACCAAGGTAACACCTGGGGTGTTACAGCCCTCCCCCCTTAAAGGAATCTCGCCCCGAGATTTAGGTAGAGTCCCTTGGAGGGTGCTTGAAGGTGTGCTGGTGTTGTTTTCCCTTTATACTTAAGTTTCTCTTACTAACTGCTCTTCGAATGTCATCCTCTTTGCAACTTCAGAAGGAAGCCCTTCTTAAGTTAAATCCACAACTTAGACTATCCTTGTTATCTAAGTTTTTTTATAATTGAATTCAAAGGGCAGGTGGGGGTGGGGTTTTGGGGTTACATACCGACTCCTTTGGGCAGAAAGTCGGGGAAGCGAGAGCGTAGAAAATCCTCAGTCTCCCATGTAGCTTCTACTGCTGAATGGTGACTCCACTGAACCTTGTACATTCTGACCGACCTTGCCCGAGTTGATCTCTCCTTTTGATCTAATACCTTGACGGGGTACTCTTGGTAGGACAAGTCTGGTTCTATCTCCATGTCTGGTTCCGGTAGCACTTCAGTGGGTAGACGAACACATTTCCGCAGCTGAGATACATGGAACACATTATGAACTGCTGACATGTGAGGTGGTAATTCCAATTGGTAGGCTACGGGTCCACAGCTTGCCTTGATCTCATAGGGTCCAATGTAGCGAGGAGCTAACTTGCCCTTGATCCCGAATCTCTGGACACCCTTGGTGGGTGATACCTTAAGATAGACATGATCTCCCACCTCAAACTGTAGAGGCTTCCGCCTCTTATCATGATAGCTCCTTTGCCTGGCCTGAGCAGCTTCCAAGTTCTTGGTAATAACCCTGACCTTTGCCTCTGCCTCGAGTACCAAGTCTGGCCCAAAAATTTCCCTTTCTCCTGCTTGAGACCAATTTAGTGGGGTCCTACACCTTCTCCCATATAATGCCTCAAAAGGTGCCATCTTCAGACTGGACTGATAGCTATTATTGTAAGAAAACTCTGCCAAGGACAGACACTTGTCCCAATCCTTTCCATAGTGTAGTGCACATGCTCGCAACATGTCTTCCAAAATCTGATTCACCCTTTCTGTCTGGCCATCCGTTTGAGGGTGATATGCCGAGCTTCGGATTACGTGGGTCCCAAGTGATTCTTGCAGTTGCTCCCAAAAGCGTGCCACAAACAGTGCTCCTCTGTCAGATATGATGGTCTTTGGAATACCATGCAATCTTACTATCTGATCAACATAAATTTCTGCGTACTTCTTTGTCTTGTGGGTGGTGTGCACTGGTAAGAAATGAGCAGTCTTAGTCAATCTGTCCACAATAACCCAAATAGAATCATGGTGCCTGGATGTATTGGGTAATCCCACTATGAAGTCCATGCAAATGTCCTCCCATTTCCAAGATGGTATGAGAAGGGGTTGCAGAGGGCCTGCTGCCTTCAAATGACTAGCTTTGATCCTCTGGCAGGTGTCACACTCGGATATGTACTGGGCAATTTCCCTTTTCATTCTAGTCCACCAATATAGAGATCTGAGATCATGGTACATCTTGTTGCTACCAGGGTGCATGGAGAATTTGGAGAGGTGAGCTTCATCCAGTATCTTCTTTCTAAGCTCAGGGTCCTTGGGAACAACCAATCGATCTCCAAACCATAGAATTCCCTTGCTGTCCTGTCGGAAACACTTGTATTTTTCTGCCTTTTGCTTGATCATATCTTTGATAACCTGAACACCCTTATCCTCAACCTGTGCCCTGACTATCTATTCTTGCAATGTGGGCTCCACCGAGATATAACTTAAGTCACCCGAAGAAACAACTTCCAGGTTCAGCTTGCATAGCTCATCGCACAGGGTGGTGACTCTTGCATCCATGCTCATACAATTGCATTGGGCCTTTCTGCTCAAAGCATCTGCCACAACATTGGCCTTACCAGGGTGGTAATGCATCTCCAAATCATAGTCCTTGATTAACTCCAACCATCTCCTTTGCCTCATGTTTAGATCTGCCTGAGTGAAGATGTATTTGAGACTCTTGTGATCAGTGTAGATGTTACAGTGGGCTCCCATCAAGTAGTGTCTCCATAACTTTAGAGCATGAACTACAGCTGCCAATTCTAGATCATGTGTAGGGTAGTTCTGCTCATGGGGCCTGAGTGCTCGGGAAGCATAAGCAATGACTCTATTCTCTTGCATCAAGACACATCCCAATCCTGTACCAGAAGCATCGCAATAAACTTCAAATGGCTTGGTGTTGTCAGGTTGGGCCAGCACTGGGGCTGTTGTCAAATGCTGCCTCAAGGTATGAAAGGCATCTTCACACTTTTGGCTCCACTCAAATTTGACTCCCTTCTTCAACAGTTCAGTCATTGGTTTGGCAATTCTGGAGAAATCCAGAATAAATCGTCGATAATACCCTGCCAATCCTAGGAAACTCCGAATTTGCTTCACTGTAGTCGGGGGTTTCCAATCCATTACCTCTTGTACCTTCTCAGGATCAACTGATATCCCATCCTGAGAAATTGTGTGACCCAAGAATTTAATCTCCTTTAGCCAGAACTCACACTTAGACAACTTAGCATACAACTGATGGTCACGCAGTCTCTGAAGTACAGTATGCAAATGTTTGGTGTGCTCGGCTTCATTCTTGGAATAAACTAGAATATCATCAATGAAGACGACCACGAACTTATCCAACTCTGGCATGAACACTGAGTTCATCAGGTACATAAAATATGCCGGGGCATTGGTCAGCCCAAAAGACATCACCAGAAACTCATACAGTCCATATCAGGTTGAGAAGGCCGTCTTGGGAATATCGCTGGCACGGATCTTGATTTGATGGTGTCCTGAGCGAAGGTCTATCTTGGAGAATACCTTGGCTCCTACCAACTGATCGAACAGAACATCAATGCGGGGCAGTGGGTATTTGTTCTTGATAGTCACCACATTGAGAGGACGGTAGTCAACACACATCCTCAAACTCTCATCCTTTTTCTTCACAAATAATGCTGGACATCCCCATGGTGAAGTGCTTGGACGAATAAACCCCTTGTCCAACAAATCTTGCAATTGCTTTTTCAATTCCGCCAATTCCGCGGGAGGCATCCTATAGGGTCTCTTGGAGATAGGAGTGGTCCCGGGTTGCAATTCGATGGCGAACTCAATATCTCGGTCACGTGGCATCCCTGGCAATTCCTCCGGAAAAACATCCGGATAGTCACGGACCACTGGGATCTTTTCCACTGGGGAATTTATCATGACAAAAGCACAAGAACGGGTACAACCCTGGTCAGGCAGATATAGTGTAGTTTCACCACAAATTGGCGAGTGCACCTCAATGGCCCTAGCTGCAATATCAATCACAGTCTGATGTTTGGTCAACCAGTCAGTTCCCAAAATGATATCCACACTATCCAACCCCAAAACAAGGAGGTTGGTTTTAATTATCAGTCTACCAAACTTTATAGGCACATTCTTGTTAATTTGGTAGGTGGCAACCCTGCCTCCGGGGGTGGAAATTGTGATACCTCCATTGGTGTGGTGAAAAGGTAACTGGCACTTGGCACTGATAAAACTATGCGATGCACCAGAATCAAAAAGAATAATAGCAGGATAATTCAAAACTGTAAAGATACCAGTCATGACGGGTGCTCCCTCTGGAATATCAGCCATGGTGGTGAAGTTCAGCCTGCCCTGCCTCACTTGCACCTTCTGTCTCTTGCCTTGGTTCTGATTGACATTCTGCCCCTGCCTCTATTGGTTCCTGGGGCAATTCTTGGCATAATGCCCAGTGTTGCCACATGTGAAGCACCTGTTGTCATTTGCCTGGCGGTACTGCTGCTGCTGATTGCTCCTCTGAGCTGGAAATTCGGTGCGGTTGGGTGCCTGCTGCTGCTGCTGCTGCGGTCGGATCACCCATCGCCCTTGCTGCTGCTGGGGTCCCCTGCCCTGGGTGTCGGACACAATCCTGAAGCGCTGTGGCTGAGCTGAGGGTCCTGCCACAGGGGTCTTCCTCTTCTTCTCTGCCTGTCTAGCTGTAATGCAGTCCTCTTGGGAGATAGCCATGTTGACCAACTCATTGTAACTGTTGGCCCTGACGGTGTTGAGATGGTCACGGAGCTTAGTGCTGAGCCCCCTCCTGAACCTGTCTCTCTTCTTCTCATCTGTATCTGCATGATATCCCGCATACTGGCACAAGTCATTAAAGGCCTGGGCATACTGCAACACTGTCCTGTTGCCCTGAGTGAGTGCCAAAAACTCATTGAGCTTCCTGTCCATGATTCCGGCGGGTATATGGTGTCCTCTTAAAGTTGCTTTGAACTCCCTCCACTCCACCTCTCGGTCCTCTGGCTGCATAGCAAGAAAATGATCCCACCAAGTCCTTGCGGGTCCGCGAAGCTGCTGGGTGGCGAACCTGACTTTGGTGACCTCTGAGCAAGCTCCATGGAGTAGTGGGAATTTGGATTCCACCACTCGCAGCCATACATCTGCGTCAAGTGGGTCCTCCGCCCTTGTGAACAATGGAGGCTGGGTGCTGAGGAATTCCTGGTATGTAGCCGCCGCAGGGTGACGCTGATGGTCTCCACCACCATAGTGCTGAGGTGGTGGCTGACGCTGAGCCAGCTGTCTCAAGATCTCATTCTGCTGAGCCATGAGCTCCTGCAGAGTGGGAGGCGGTGGCGGTGGAGGAACGTGCTCATTCTGGCCACGACGCTGCCTCCCGGCCATCTGAAAAACCACATACTTAACACCTTATTTCCCAGCTCAAGATTTTATCGCGGAGAAAAAGTTAAAACAACATGATAGACTCCAACTTCAACAAAAGGATTTTAAAAAGGCACAAATTCTTCCTTCCAAATTTAAACCGATGACAGCATCCATCAACCAAGCTTTCAAGAGAGTTTAACATGATTACATCAATTTGTCCCAAAATGACTCAACTCTATCTAGCCTAGTACCCCGAGGGTGCAAAAGCTAAGCTAGTTACGAGGAGTCCGACCATCCAACTTCTAATCCTATCCTGAAATCCTATTGAGCGAACGAAGCAACACTCGACTCGGGGGAAGGTGGTCTTCCCGAGCCAGCAGTGTCCACACTGGAGGCAGGCTCATCTCCTCCCTCAATGTCGACGTCCTCGTGGGCCTCCTGGTCCTGGATCTCCTGGTGATGCATGTCCAGGTGCTCGTTAGCCTCAGCAAGCTGCTGCTGAGTGTTAATGAGCTGATCCTCTAGAACCTCGATGGTGTTCTCCCTGGTGCCCACCAGCTCCTCCAACTCCTGAATATCAGTGGATAGCTGCTCCACCTGCAAGTCCTTCTCCACCATTTCTTGAGACAAATCAACCACGAGTTCCTCTCTGTTGTCCAACGTAATCTTTGTTGCCTCCAGCAGTGCCATCAGATGGGACATCGCCTCACCGCGCATCACCTGCAGACGGTACAGAGCATTCATGCACCGTACGGTCAAGTGCGCAGTCTGTCCTGGGTAGATGGCCCAGATGTCCTTGGCATGCTCCACCCGATCTTTCCACATTGGGTCGTCTTCCCTCTCAGCGGGGAACAAGCCAATGGGGTGGGTGGCCAGCTCCAAAGGATGGAATCCGTAGAAAGTAGTCAATCCATGCAGAGCGATCGCCTCGATCGTGTCCTCTGCTCGGTATCCGAAAGACTCGGAGTCCAAAGAGCGCCAGCCTGGCTGCAGGGGATGAGGCTCCAAGGTCATCCTCACTCTACAGCGAGGCACTCGGTGCTTCTCGAACTGCTGCACCGCGTACTGAGGGGGTGTCGTGTATCCGGCCCCCTGAAGTACCTCCCACAAAATGCGGGGAAAGCCCTCTCGTGCAAGTCCGTCAGTGTGGGTTAGTGCATTTCCGTCATCGGAGGATCCGTGGGAAGTCATCTGTGTATGGTTAAGCGTAAGTAAAAGGAAAAGAATCATAAAAGAACAAGAAAAATAACACTCAACTTTTCTTTAGTTAAATGAAAAGGCACTTGGGACCTAGTTGGTTGTTATCTTATTTTTAAGTCCTTTACTCAGTTATCCATTTGCTTAATTATGAATGCATGCATGCTCGTCCTGAACGGCCTCACAACAAGATAAAAGGAATAGGGAAGAACTCCCATCCTGTAAATGTGGCCTGTAGGGCCTAGTTACTTAGCCACCTAGCTACCCTTCTATTACCCTAAGGCTTCACGTCCTAGGTCTATCCTGCTCATCCTACTATCTATCCAACATTGTTTCTATCAAGTTTTACTTTGGAAAAAGGATGGTATTCATGTTTTATTGATTCCTCTGTGGTGGTACAAGCTCCGATACCAGCTGTGGCGGAACTGCCCGAATTATTCCAACTTAAGTGCCTAAGCCCCGCCTTAGAGGCTAGACCACACTTAAATGGGAATAACCCGTCAATCCCTCGGATCTAGTCCGACACGGCCACTGACAGGATCAAGTACCACAATCTCACTCGATGGTGAGTCACAGAGCAAATACAATAAAGCATAAAACCATACATGTCAGAGTATTAAATTATTACAGCATCATCATCATCATCGGAGTTTTTGCAAAAGTAACCATCATTGTTCGAAGTGCAACGGAAATAAACTAACGGTAAATAAATGGAGAGATGGGGAAGCCTGTCCCATCACTCCTCATGCTCCTCCTCAGCCGAGGCAGGGTCCCACTCGACAGTCCAACCCGGTGGCAAGATGGACAGCCAAGTCACTCCAGCAACCATTTCTTCCAGAGAACCTGTAAAAAATTATGCCACAAGCAAGGCTGAGTATACTAATACTCAGCTAGACTTACCCGGTGTGAGGAGTCTACTCCTCTACCTCTAGACATGCAGCTGTTTGGCTGTGGGGTTTGGTTGCCAAAAGCACTAGCTGAGTTTCTAAATCAAGTTTTTAACTTTGTCAAAATTAAGTGTGACTCTCTTAAGGCTAAAAGTGGACTATCTATTCATACATGGTAGCAAGCATTTTTAGCAATCAACATCTTATATCAACTCATCATATTTCCACTTGTTACTCAATGCAGTACAATGGATCAAGCAGTCTCATTAGCTGCGAGAAGCAGACGATTCGAATCGAGTTTTTATCCTTGCAAGGTAAACCTAAACACACGACATGTAGGGGCACTCCGTCCCCACACACATCAACCGTCCCCATCGATTCCCTGGCAACAGATCAGGGCTCACCGCCTTGGCGTACAATGCCCCACTGACCCCGACTGGCCGTCGTGCAGTGACCGCACTTGTACCCACCATAACCGGAATGGGAGACCTCGTCTCAGGTCGCGTGAGGGGATATGTCTGCGGGCAGGTTCACTCAGGTACTAGGCTTACCGATTTACCATATTTCTCGGTATGTGTTTAGTACGTTCAAACGCTTGACACAGGTATCCGCACGTTAATCCTTATTCCATTTTCCATCTCGTAAACAACCAATCCCCATGGATTGTTGTCCACCAACTAGTATCATGATAGTGTGAAAGTGGGTACAATCAATTTCCTGATCTCGCGCGAGTGCTAGAAAAATCACTCGTCTTCTACCGAGATCCTAATTAAATAAAGCAACTACTCGACCTATCATACTAGTATTCATCTCAAAAGGGTTCCTGAGATCATGCAACTAGGGTTTCAAACAATTCCTACACCTAAGTGCACAATCAATCCTACAATCATTAAGTGAAGTAAAATAGCATAAATAACAGGTTATGCATAAAACCGGGGCTTGCCTTCCAAAGCAGTGGCAGGCAGGTCCTCTGGTGCAGGCTCGGGTGCTGGATCTGGGGCTACCTCCTGAGCAGCTCCTTGCTCCGGCACGAGGATGTACTCTCCGTCAGCAAGGTTACAGTCTATCGAAATGCAATGAACATGTATGTCATGATTATGCAAGATTTAATAACATTATGCCAAAAAGAACTACGTCAAGAAGTAACTTAGGGTTTCTTAGTCATGCGGGGCTTCCAGTGGGTTAGGCTTATTACTCTTTAGGCTTGGGTTTTTAGTGAAGATAACATAGTGGATTGGTATTGCCTTGATACATTTTAGTGGACAGATTATAAAGGTCTTAGGATGACATTGGTTTGCATTATTCGTTTTCCTTGCTTTAATTTCCATGTAGGGTTTCTAGTGTAGGTTTGAACTACGACAGTGTTTTAATAATTTCCAAAACTTCTGTAAAAATTACAGTGGGTTGTCATTTGCTATTCTAGCTTGTTTAAAGAATTTGAGGCTTAAAGTACAAAGGCTAGGCTTTAAACAAAAATAACAATAGTTAGGCAAAATGGGCCACTTTACACTACATCTCTTAGTTAGGGGTAGGTTCTGTCCTAAAGGTTATTTTTGCTGGCATCCCATAGTAATAATAGGCTTCTGTGCTAAAAATCACAGAAAACTAAGGGGTGGTTACTTAGTTATGATTTTCTTAAGTTTAATGTCAAAAAGGCACTTTCTACTACATTATTATTTGAAAAATGTCAAACAGCAGATTTCATATTTTTCCTAAGTTCTCATTAATAAAACATTAGTTATCCCAAGGGTGGGGGTGTTTTTACCTTGGGGTTATTTTTGTAGGGTTTTTCTAAGTTATCCTTAGTTTATTAAAATAAAAGGTATCCTACTTATTTTATACTAAACCAGGGTATGATATATTTTTCCAGTGAACTACATTAAACAAGTATCCTAACAAAAATAGAGGTGCTCTCTGGTTCATTGTTTAAATTACATTTTCTATTTTTCTTATCCTTAAACATATTATAGAATAAGGGGTAAAAACTAACTTAATGAAGTGGACAGAGAGGTTTAACATTTTTATTTGGGTTAGTAGGTAGATACAAACTTCTTAAAATTTTTCTAACCCCAGTCAAATAGTGCAACTAATTTTGGCCCTATTATTAAGCTTTTGGTCAAAACTATAATTAAATCAGAGCTTTAAAGTTTTCTATAGTACATAGGGGGTTTTATATTTTTCTTAAGTAGGTTACATTATTTAGAGTCTGACAAAATTGGTTTGACCAAATTTGGATGAACTAAACAGAAGTTATGAATTTTCAAAGTTTCTGTCCAATTTAAAAAACAGATTTAATAAAGGTTTTCTGGAAAAACAGTTTACACCGAGGTCCCTGGGTTTAAACTAAATCAACCTTTGCAAATCTACCCTCGCGCCACTATTCCCCTGTGTCTCTGACATTTCACAAAACCCCCTGACCTTCTCTCCCTCTCACCCGCAGTCCTTCCCCTTATGCAAACAGTAACCGCGGGAAAGAAAAGGGTGGCGCGGCTTACCGGCGGCGAGGGAGGTCCGGCGAAGGGTGGGGTTGGCTCGGGGAGACTCTGGCAGTCACGTCGAGGTACGGCTTGACGTCGGGGATGGCCGGAATCGCCCGGTCCACGCGTGCAGGCGGGTGTCCTCGTCGGCGGCGAGTACACCGGCCAAACCACGGCGAACTAGTTCAATCCGAGGGCATGGTGAGCTTCACGGGGTAACGTAGCGACTGTGTGCACAAGGAATCGAAGGATGGTGGAGTGGTTTACCCGGTCCACGTACTCCGGCGGGGTTGAGAGCTCCGGCGAGCGTGGACTGGCCTCTCCGGCGAAGCAAACTCCGATTCCTTGCTCGGGGAGCTTCACGAAGGTGTGCACAGTCTTCTCTGAGAGCTGGACGGAGTTGGGAATGGCTCCACTGGCCGATCTACGGTGGCAGAGGGATTGGGCGGCCGCGGACACGCTGCGCACGGGCAAACGGCGGCGAGCTAGACTCCGGTGAGGTTTGAGGGTGCGCGGAAGGGTACAATCAAAGTCTGGGAGGGTTTTATAGGCGCGGGTCATGGCGCTGGCTTGGCTCGGGCGCGGTGCTGGGCGTGCGGGGGCGCGCGCGAGCGTGCTCTGGCGCGGGCAGAAAGCGTCGAACACGTGGAGGTGTGTTTCTTCCATTGTTCAAACGTCTCCAGAGATCGCAAACGTGCAAATCTTGCCATGAATCCGGCGCAGACCTCTTCCTGGCACCTAGGGCTATCTCACATGTGTGAGTTCCAATGGAGGATACGCCCTAGATCAGGAGATAGACGGGCGCCAAATCTGGCTTGTCTCACTGCCCACATTGCGACAAAACTGATGTCAAGAGCTGTCAAACGTCCGAGTCTCAGCTTCCACTTTTTCCAGGGGGTGCCTTAAGTGGTATACCACATTTTTGGTATAGAACCTAAGTGGTTTTGGTGCCATCTTCAAGATGAACACGGTTGAACTTTGGATTAGGGTTAGAATTTGACTTAGAGGGAAATAGAGAGCTCTAGCTCTCCCTCCACTTGGAGATTTGAATTGGGGTTTCTCAAGGGGTCTTTTTGCAATATTTCCCTCCCCTAATTGATGGTTACAAGGTTAGTTAAGGTTTGGGTAAAAATTACTCATGCTTTGCACACTTGTTCACTCTCTTTCCCTTCTTACCTAGGGTTTTGGGAGATAGGGTTTAAGAGAGGTCTAGGGTTCTTCTCCCCTCTTATCCAAGGTAGTAAGTGTGCAAGGATTAGAGTAATGCTTTTGGTTACTCAAAATCCTTGGTTAACATCTAGCTTTCCAAGGCCCTCATGCTTTTGTCCCTTAAGTTCTTCCACATGTGATTATAGCCTTTAGTATCAAGGTGGGTTCTAACCAAGGTAACACCTGGGGTGTTACAGCGGTCAAGAGCGACTCAAGACTCTCGCATGACTAACTTATGGAACTAAACTTAATCTGTCATATGCATTGCTTTGTGGTATATGTTATTAATTATGATTTCTTATTTTATTAGGATGGTATCTACTTATACTTAGTAACTGCTAATGAAATTTTAACCATTCTCTTTGGTAAGCCTTACACTTCACATGAGCCCCACTGTAAGTGATCTCATGCTCATTATTCCCCACAACTTGTTGAGCGATGAACGTATGTGAGCTCACCCTTGTTGTACTCACATCCCCCCAGTTCAAGGATAGGCACTACAAGATAAGGAGCATGATGGATGTCGCGTTGAGTTCGTGAGAGGTCTAGGCCATCATCTCCCAATCAACTATGGTTGTTGGATCATCGTCTCCGTATGATGTAATTATTTAGTTATTTTGTACAGAACTCCATTATATATTAAAGATGTGACATTAATTTCTGTACCATGGGTCATCGTATGTGTGAGACTTGATCTCAGCACACATTTGATTCACGCCCAGGTTTGGCCCATAAATCTTGGTGTGACAACATTCACATTATTCAATTGATGCTTGCCCTTCATATATCAAGGCATAAAAGGTATAAAGGTAGCCTTTGCTAGGCAACCTAGAAAATATATGGAGTTTCTTCAACGATTTCCTCATTAGTGTTTGGGTCCACATTGAAGTAGACGACAATATGTATAGTTCTGGTTGCGAGTTGGTCCACGGGCCTTGGGGTCTCATTCAAAGCGACATCTAGTGACCCAAAGAATGTTACATCTGACCGTTGTTGTTCTAGACAAGTTTTCTTATATTTGACCAACTTTATATAAAAACATATCAATATGTGCATGTGTCATAGATTTACTGTAAAAGTATATCCCTAATTAATATAATATATCCTCAGTTATGACCAACTTGATCAGCCTCCCTATCACGCTCTCTATCCCTTTTTCTGTAGCCCGATGAACTGTTCATAGCTCCAGCAGGCCCCCTATCCTGAAGTGCAAAATAGAAGCCACCCCTAGCACTCAATATGCCTATGAGTACTCTCTCATCTCCGCACCTCAACCTTCACTTTCGTCCACTCCAACCGAATCTACTACCACCCTAAGGCCGGACCTTCTTCCTCCCCCCACCTATTGTCGAATCCACATGACGCTCCACATCTAAGCCTACCTGCTGCTCAAGGAGGACTAGAGGGAGTACGTAAATGTCTGCTCCCGCATCAACTGTGTTGCATCCTCCGTCGACCGTTGCCATCGCGTACTCTGCTTCGTGCTCACACATCACACTAGCATCGCGCGTAGCTCAGGGAAGCTCTACCGGCTTGCCGACTGTGATGCTGCGCTTGATACCAGAGTTTTGGGAGGCTCCTGACATTTTGCGAGGCGTGGCCTATGCAGATGTTGTAGGTGTTTAGTCCTGACTGCGCACTACTTCAGTATATGGAATATCGAATGAGTTCCATATATCCTCTCAGGAAACCCAATAGCTAGGCCAGCTCTTCTCCAAAAGATAGGTTATAAACCTCTCATTCAAAAGTAGTTTATACTTAACATTTTATTAATGTTGGGGTTTATATTTCATTAGGTAACACTTGCAAAACACTATCTTCAATTCCTCGGTGTCATCCAAAACTCCATTAACATAGCTTTGTCTTGTTAAGTGTATCAAAAATGACTTTTACTTCTATGGTGACAACACTTCTCCAATTTGAAAATCCTTATTTCATTCCAACACTAATGTTACTAGCTCAATTCCAACTTAGTGAAGGTCTCCTTTAGTTTCTTATGGTCCATGTAGATGTTATTCTTATACTCCATGTAAATACCATACTTTCATCTAATAGAATCATAGCTCCAAACTTTGTAATCATGAACTAGTACTTCCAAATACTTGTGCTTAGTATATCATCTCATGCTTTCTTTGGTTGATCTAGTAACCATCTTATTTTTCTTATTGCAAGGGTACATATCCTGAGTCCTTGGTAAGGTGCACCACAATGTATAGACCCACTCTTGTTCATATCCATGAAGCTAACACATAGGTTTTTACTTCAACCTTCGTTTAACTCCTCTAAACTTATCCAAGAAAGAACTTCCTCATCCAAAGTCCACTTAGTATACTAGTTATAACTTTGATGCTTCTAATTTATTATAGATCCAACTATAGATGACAAGGATTTCCTTGCATCAAAATATCTTCTTGTCCTAGGTATGGGAAATTGAACTCTCTTCTAATGCCATCTCAAATTAAAGACCAATCTTGATGAAATCATGACTTCCTTGAAGATGATCCCACTAGCTAACAAATAGTGCGAAAAACATACCTAACCTTGATAGTATGGTCGAGAATTCACCATCAAGGGATAACCGATATTTCCAAGTGAAGTTTTGGGGTCAATCAAAACTAGGGCAATTCCTAAAGTTACTCCAATAATCCCATTCATAACGTTTTTAATTGCATATGTGGGAAATTTTGTCCATATGGTTTATTCTTGCTAAGGTATAATTTTGCTTTGTTTTACTTCCTTGGACCTGCTCTTTATGGATACTCTATTCAAGCTCAGCAACAACTGGAGAATCAAAGTCTTGCTCCAATATAGCTATAATCATAACAACTATTACTAGAGAGGGTTATTACGAATCTTATTCCTTAAAGGGTTCATGCTCAATTCCATGGTGGTGGGGCTTGATTCCCGTACTGGTAATCTTGTTGATACTGAAGTTGTAGCTGAGATAAGTTTAGATTTCCTTGGCCAACTGGTTCAAGTACCACGTGAGTTACTTCTTGAAGCGTCCCCAATCCTCTAGGAATCAAATGTGATACAATTATTAGTCCTAGGAGACTAGTAAACACATTTATACATCAGATGATTACAGATCTGCTTAAACGACAAACCTATAAAGGTGGCGAACAACTTTAAGAGTTGGTCCACAACTCGGGACATATCATCAGAGTGGGGTTGAAGCAGCCCGATATACGCAGTGAAGCAAATCAGCGGTCCAACAGCCACAGGCAAGGTTGGGAACAGGCGTAACTCTTACCCGATCTCCTTTTTCTGAAAAACAACAAATAAGCAAGGGTGAGTACAAATGTACTCAGCAGCCCACCTTCACCCACAGAATGGGGAAATCAGATATAATGCATGGAATATGTGGAGCTCAAGATATTTTGCAGAAACAACAATATTTTATGCAGGGTTGTTTTGTAAAACATTTTGTATTTTGCAAAGCGCATCCTCTCCCAAAGGAGCACGAAGTTTTTCAATATTAGAACAAAAATCCCCTGGACTAAACCATCCAGGTATCTCAGTAGTTTCCCACTGGTTTTCATTTTCAAAAACAGCTACTAGACTTCCCGTCCACCATAGCTCACGGCTCAACCGCATGACCTTTTAAAACCCATTTTTCTCAAACGCACCCTTTTTTGAAAACAAAACATTAATTTCCATACCATACCAGACTCGTCCATTCCTGTGGACACGGACTATTCGAATAGGTTTTCAAACTCTGCGCAGAGGTGTACACTTTACCCACTAGTCCGGTTTCTGCGATCTCACCGTCGTGAGGCCCGAATGCCGGATCTCTTTCTTTCCTCGCACGTCCTAACCTTAACGGTTATACCGGAAGGAGTCAGGCCACCGCCATGTCCAAACCGGACAAAACATTCCCCCTCCTTATCCTCCCGGTGCTCCCCAGCCTTCATAACCCTGGGGTTGGACCGTACGAGTTCAGATTGAGTGACTGCCCACACAGTCTCGAGTGGTTGTACTTATCATGAGTACAGGTAGTGAAAGATGACAAACCGGTCCTTATACGAGGGGACAATCCTTCTGCTCACGCCTAAACCAGCTGAGCCATCACCTTAGGCCCTCCCCTAAACCAGGGAGTCCCTGATCATCCCTACTCAAAGGTGATAAGGGTGAAAACCCTTCATCATACACATTTTGAAAAGCATTTTCTTTTGAAAACTCACACCTTTCCTCAAATCATTTGTAACAAATATATCAGGGATTGATTCCGACAAGCGGCTGGGTGGCCATAATAACTTGTCTCAAAATCATATCATGCATAAAATAACAGACTGAGGGTTGTGGTTGAAAAATCATAGGTAATTTATGCATCAAAGGGATCCAGTGAGCTTGCCGTGCTTATCCGGCGAAGGGGGAAGGAGAGCTCGCGGAACTGGCTTCTGGCTCCACCGCCTGGCGTAGACTTGCAGATCTGGCCTCCACGAGACGGCACGAACGCTCCGATAACAGGAGGGTGGACTGGAGGCGAAGCGACACTATGCGTGTAGCCGGCAGAGTGGAGTAACTGAGTGGGTGGGGTGTTTTCCTTGGCTGAGGGTGTTGAGTGTGTGTGGAGAGGGAGAGGGTAGCTGGGTGTATTTATAGCTGGGTGTATGTGGTGTAGCATAGTGAAGTTCACTGTTGGTGAGAATAGTGACGTATGAATCGTCTGACTTAGTATGAACAAGAGAGTTATAGGCAGAATATGGGACGAGAGTATTTTGAGAGTTTTCTGGAATATGAACCATGCTTAAGGGATGACATGGTTGGATAGGGAATAGTTTGATAAGAATTTAGAAACGAGAATTATTGGAATCTGAGTTTGGAAGCCTGGTTCGAAGGAATCTCAAGTTAAGCGTGCTCAACTTGGAGAAACCTAGGATGGGTGACCAGATAGGAAGTTCCCACTGGAAGGAAAATCACAGTCAGCGGAGTTTGTATAACTGGAATATGGGTCTGGCTGGTCTTAGGTGGACTGGACAGCATGATGGATGAGTAGTTGAAATTTGGGGTGATCGGATTATCGATGAATAGTAACGGTGAATAGTAACGGTGAATAGTGACGGTAAATAGTGACGGTAAATAGTGACGGTAAATAGTAACGGTAAATAGTGACAGTAAATAGTAATGGTAAATAGTAATGGTAAATAGTAACGGTAAATAGTGACAGTATATAGTGACGATAAATAGTGATGGTAAATAGTGACGGTAAATAGTAATGGTAAATAGTGACGATGAACGAACGATGAACGATGAATAGGAACTATGAACGAACGATGAACGATCGAATGATCGAACGAACGGACGATCGGAATTTCGGCAGCATAACAGCAGGAAAAAGATTATTTGGACGAACGAACGGACGAACGATCGAACGATCGGACGAACGGACGAACGAACCATGAACGATCGGACGAACGAACGATTGGAATTTCAGCAGCATAACGGCAGGAAAAAGATTATTTGGACGAACGAACGAACGGACGAACGATCGAACGATCGGACGAATGGACGAACGAACCATGAACGATCGGACGAACGAACGATTGGAATTTCGGCAGCATAACGGCAGGAAAAAGATTATTTGGACGAACGAACGGACGAACGATCGAACGATCGGACGGACGGACGAACGAACCATGAACGATCGGACGAACGAACGAACAACTAAGAACAGGGGGATGAACGATCGAAGAACAACCGAACGATCCTTTTGCTAGTGTGTGCTTGTGTGGAACATGGAGTGGGAGTGGGAGTGGGCGTGTGGGTGTGGGGGGGGGAGGGAGTTGCCATGAAATGGCTTGGGGTGTGTGGGGGACAGATATCCCTCGGGTCCGCTAAAAGAGTAAAAGACCTCACGAAAGGCCCAAGGGCCCAATAAATCGTAAGGTCACTCTTTCGTGGGCCTGGGGAGAGACAACCAGCAGAGCAGAACGACATGAGGCCGGACTGGTGCAAACCCAGACGACTCACAACGTCGAGCGAGTGACCGCAACAGAGATCCGACTTTCCCGCGCTGGAGCCCCCATGCAACGGAGCCACGCGAGGATAAGTCGGCAGGGTTACATGGAGATAAACTCAAGCAGTTCACTATCTTTTAGCTACTCGTTGTTATCATATCCACATGTATTGCCCCACGGTTGAGTATATAAGGCCTAGGGGGCACCCCTTCAGAACGATCGACCCTATTACTTAGCCACCCACATCAACTCTCTGCATCCTCAATTCAGAGAGCTCTCTTGTAACCTCGTTCACCAAGCATACTCACCAGGACGTAGGGTGTTACGCGTCTCTAAGCGGCCCGAACCTGTAAACATTGTCCACTGTCCCTCGTGCATCTGGCACGAACCATTTTGCTACAGTCGTCGACACCGTCCTACTCCTAAAAACACCTTGAGGGGCATCCTCGGGTGTGCGGTCGGACCCAAAACACCGACAGCTGGCACGCCAGGTAGGGGGTGTGTCGACGATCCAAGCTAGCTCAATGGCCATCACCTTCCACAGCAAGATCACCCTGCGTCCCAGATCCGTATTCTGCTTCGGAACAATCTCATCCGTAGCGGATGAAGAGGGAACTCTACACCGCATTGCGGATCTGCTGGAAAAGAAGTCTCCTCCAACAAACTCCGAAAATGCCGGAGAAGCGCAACCTCTAGCTCTCCGGAAAAAGATCGTCTCCGAAAATTCGGGGACCGAGGGCTCGCTGACCCAGAGAACTCCACTGTCTACTTCTCCAACAAAAGAATGGACACAGATCGCGAGGAAGAAAGAGACCAAGGGGAAGCGAGTTGTTCTTTCCGTTCCTCTGACCTCAAAGGAGAACGGAAAGAAGATCGCCACGACAGCAGCACCATTCTACCCCGACGTCCTCTTCATCGGGAGAGTGGAGTCACCTACCGTCTCCGACGACGAGCCGACTGCACCCGGAGAAGAACCGCCTCAACGAGAATCCCACCGACGAAGAAATCGGCGCAGGAACGTTCGACGACATCACGCGGCCAGAGAACGGGATCCGGAGCAACCTGTCTCGCGAGATGAGGTCTCGGAGATAGGAGAAACTCCGGAAGAGTGCGTCTTCAGAGAACGAAGGAACTCCCGACGACGTGATCGCCGCCGGGCTCAGGAACAAGCCAAGCAGGATGCAAGGCAACGTCGGGAGAATCCATTCTTTGGGCGCAACCTGAACCCTGACTTTGCCCGAGCCATGAACACGCTGAGCGAAGTCGGAGGAGTATTGGCTCGGATAGCTGATGGACTCCCTCGGACTCCCGACGCCGAGGGCTACCGACGACTGTTCACCCAGGCAGCCAACCATCTTCTACCGCTTGCTCACCCGCCGAACGATCTACGACATGCCATCAACAGTCGCCGAGATGCGCGAAGCTCCATCAACGCTTCGCACGAACGGCGGCATGAGAACGAGATCCGCCGCCGGGAGGAGTACGACAGGGATCATGGTATCCCAGCTGAGAGCCAGGCCACCAGAACTGAGTCGGCAACGGCCTCAACTGGCGGTACCACCCGGGGACGGTCGAGGAACCACCACCACTACTCCCCTCCCCGGGACAGGCATCATCACCGACGACAGGAGGACACCTGCGGAGTGTCTGCTCTTACTCCGCGCCTTAGGGCCATCCAATGGCCTCCCAACTTCAAGGTATCCAATGTCGACAAGTATGAACCTAAGCAGGATCCAGGGGGTTGGCTAGCCGTCTACACCACCGCTGCTCGAGCTGCCGGGGCGTCCGAAGACGTGATGACCGCGTATTTACCCATCGTCCTTGGGCAAGACGCGCTGCAATGGCTACGACATCTCCCCCGACACTGCATCGACGACTGGGGCGACTTCAATCGACGCTTCACCGCTAATTTCCAGTCCCTCTCCAACAAACCGGCGCAACCATGGGACCTCAAATCCATCAAGCGCCGAGGGGACGAAACTCTTCGGTCGTACCTCAAAAGGTTCCAGACCATGAGAAATCGAATTCCCGAGGTCACGGAGGCGGCCGTGATCGAGGACTTCTACAGAGGATCCAATGACTCGGCTTTCGTCCGAGCCATACTGCAGAAGGCGCCGACTACTTCCGAGGAGCTGTTCCGGGAAGCCGATCTCTACATCACCGCCGACGAGCGAGCTCAGGACCTCATCGGAGGAGCAAAGCCCGCACTGGCAGCACCACGACGCGACGCGAACCAGCAACCCGACAAACGCTGGGAGAAGAGGCCTCGCGAAGAAGTGCACGCCGCCGGACCACCTGCCTCTCGCGCCCGAGGAGGACCTCGCGGAGGCGAACGCACGCTGGACGACATCCTCGACACCCAGTGCCCGTACCACAAGGACATGCGCCACACTCTTCGTAACTGCCGGGACTTCAAGCACTCCATCGGGCACGGCCGACCCTTCCAACCTCTACCTCCTCCTCCGCAGAGGGGAGGACCAGATGAACCACGACAACCCCATCAGCAGGAGGAGGGGGGAGGAGGAGGAGCTTTCCCGCGCGTGGACAGAGAGGTCAACGTCATCTTCGGCGGACACGGATCGTAGGAGAACAAACGACAACAAAAGCTCAACGACCGCCAGATACTGGTGGCGACCACTGGTCCTCCCACCCCATACCGGTGGTCGGAGCACCCGATCACTTTCACTCGCGAGGATCAATGGCTCAACTTCGACCATCCAGGCAAATACCCGCTCCTCGTCGATCCGGTGATCCGAGAGAGCCGGGTGAAGAAGGTGCTAGTGGACGGGGGGAGCAGCATCAACGTCACCTTCCCCCGGACACTCCAAGGCTTGGGAGTTCACCTCAAAGAGCTCCACGAGTCGGACACTCCCTTCTTCGGCATCGTGCCGACGGAAGGGGAATACCCGCTGGGCCACATCTACATGCCAGTCACCTTCGGAACTCCGGAGAACTACAGAACCGAATTCCTGAGGTTCGAAGTGGCGAACTTCGACTGCGGGTACAACGCCATCATCGGGAGGCCGGGACTGGCCAAATTCATGGCCATCCCCCATTACACGTACATGATACTGAAGATGCCAGGACCGCAAGGAATCATAACTGTGCGCGCCGACTTCCAAGGCGCCGCAGAATGTTTTCGAGTGGCCATCCAAGCAGCCCTCACCACCAAGCCGTCAGCGGTTTCTTCGACACCAGCGAACTCTAAGCCTGAAGAGGACCTTGCAGTACCGGCAAACGAAGCCCAGGCCGCGACTTCTATGCAGCCGACTGAAGAAACCAAGAGGATCAACCTGGGGTTCGCTGATGAACGCAAGACTGCCATCATCAGCTCCAGCTTGGACGACAAATAGGAAAGCGCGCTCGTCCAGTTTCTGCAAGATAACCGAGATGTATTCGCATGGCAACCTGCGGATATGCCGGGAGTCCCAAGAGAACTGGCCGAGCACAAACTGAAGGTCTATCCCCAGGCAAGGCCGATTCGGCAAAAGCTACGTCGTTTCACGCCCGACAAGAGAGAGGCCATTCGCGCCGAGTTAGCTCGCTTGGTCGCGGTTGGGTTTATTAGAGAAGTGCTACACCCCGAGTGGTTAGCCAACCCTGTTCTTGTACTCAAAAAGAATAAAGTGGATTGGCGCATGTGCGTCGACTATACTGATCTCAACAAACACTGTCCGAAGGATCCCTTCGGGCTCCCAAGGATAGATCAGGTGGTGGACTCCACCGCTGGATGTTCTGTGCTGTCTTTCTTGGATTGCTATTCCGGATATCATCAGATTAGTTTGGCGAAGGAAGACGAGGAAAAAACGTCGTTCATCACTCCGTTTGGTGCCTTCTGTTATACCTCCATGTCGTTCGGCCTCAAAAACGCTGGAGCGACTTATCAGAGAGCCATTCAAACATGCTTAGCTGATCACTGGGGCAAGCGTGTGGAGGCTTACGTAGATGATGTGGTAATCAAAACAGAGAATTCAGAAAACTTCATCGAAGACTTACAGCTGGTTTTCAACAGCCTGAGACGATATAGATGGAAGCTTAATCCCGAAAAATGTGTTTTCGGGGTACCAGCAGGAAAGTTGCTCGGGTTTATCGTCAGCCACCGAGGAATTGAGGCTAATCCGGATAAGATTGAAGCTATCATAAAAATGGAAGCACCTCGATCACAGAAGAAGGTTCAGCGACTCACTGGATGTATGGCAGCTTTGAGCAGATTTATATCCAGGCTGGGGAAAAAGGTTTGCCATTTTACAAGCTACTCAAGAAGGTGGACAAGTTTTAATGGACTTCAGAAGCACAGGAAGCTCTAGATGCACTGAAGAAATTCTTGACAACACCACCAGTACTGAAGCCACCCCGACGAGCTACGTCAACTCAACCAGCTGAAGATTTGCTACTGTATATCTCTTGCACGACTCACGTGGTAAGCACCGTGTTGGTAGTCGAGCGAGTAGAATAAGGACATGCCTATCCAGTACAACATCAAGTTTACTTCATCAGCGAAGTTCTAGGCCCCTCAAAGAAGAAGTATCCTCAAGTTCAGAAGCTATTATACGCAGTACTTCTAACTGCCCGCAAGCTACGTCACTACTTTGATGACCACAAAGTCATAGTAGTCACTGGTTTTCCAATAGGGGATATTCTTCACAACAAGGAAGCCATTGGCCGAATAGCCAAGTGGGCTTGCGAGCTGGGATCTCATGACATCGAGTTCCGACCTCGCACTGCAATCAAAACTGAAGCACTGGTTGATTTCGTATCAGAGTGGACTGAGCAGCAAGTACCAGATAACCCAGAGACTGCAGAAGTGTGGCGAATGTATTTTGATGGCTCGCTGAAGTTGCTGGGAGCAGGAGCAGGAATTCTCTTCACCGCACCTGGAGGCGAGCACCTCAAATATGCCCTCCAGCTGCTATTTCCGGCCTCTAACAATACAGCCGAGTATGAAGCTCTAATCCATGGATTGAACATCGCCATTTCATTGGGCGTCAAGAGATTGATGGTATACGGAGACTCTCTGGTGGTCATCAGCCAGATAAACAAGGAGTGGGATTGTTCAAACGATTCAATGGGAAAATATTGCGCTGCCGTCCGAAAGATGGAAGATAAATTTGAAGGTCTGGAATTTCATCATGTAGAAAGAGATCGGAACACGGCAGCCGATGTACTATCCAAGCTAGGATCCAATCGAGCTCAGGTCCCACCTAGAGTCTTTATGCAAGAAATACTGCAACCGAGTATCTCAATGGATCAAACAGAAGAGTGCAACATTATAGATCAACCCGAGTCAGACTCTGATGACTGGAGAAGGCCAATCATCAAGTATATAAAGAATGAAGAAGAACCAGACGACAAGAACTCGGCAGAGCGCATCGCCAGACAGTCGGCTCACTATACACTCATTGGGGAGACATTATACAGAAGGGGTGCATCAGGCGTCCTCATGAAGTGCATTCTCCCGTCCACTGGGAAGCAACTTCTGGAGGAGGTCCATGCTGGGCAATGTGGAATACATGCAGCCTCCAGAACACTAGTCGGGAAAGTCTTCAGGTCAGGATTCTATTGGCCAACAGCAAAGAATGACGCAGCCGAGTTAGTTCAGAGGTGCGAAGCTTGCCAATACTTGTCAAAGCAACAACATCTGCCAGCACAGCAACTGCAGACCATACCAGTAACTTGGCCTTTCGCATGTTGGGGATTGGATATGATTGGACCTTTCAAGAAAGCTCAAGGGGGATATACTCATGTATTGGTGGCGATCGACAAATTCACTAAATGGATAGAATTCAAGCCCATTGCCTCTTTAACCTCTGCTAAAGCCGTGGAATTCATACAAGACATAATATTCAGATTCGGGATACCAAACAGCATCATAACTGACTTAGGATCCAACTTCATAAGTTCAGAATTCTTCGACTTCTGCGAGCAAAAGAGCATTCAGATCAAGTATGCATCTGTAGCACATCCAAGAGCCAACGGGCAGGTTGAGCGAGCCAACGGGATGATATTGGAGGCACTCAGGAAAAAGGTATTTGATAAGAATGTAAAATTCGCAGGAAAGTGGATAAGGGAATTGCCTTATGTCGTTTGGAGCTTAAGAACTCAACCTAGCCGAGCCCTGCATGGAAACACTCCTTTCTTCATGGTCAATGGTTCGGAGGCAGTGCTACCCGCCGATCTCAAGTTCGGGGCGCCAAGGTTGATCTTCGAAAACATAGCAGAAGCCGAGGCCACCAGGCTGGAGGACATTGATGTGCTTGAAGAAGAACGGCTAAATGCGGTAATCCAATCAGCATGGTACCAGCAGACTCTAAGGCGCTATCACGACAAGGCTGTACGACAACGATCCTTCTCAATAGGAGATCTCGTCCTCCGCCGAATTCTAACGGGGGAGGGACGACACAAGTTATCACCCTTATGGGAAGGACCCTTCATGGTAGCAGAAGTCACTCGGCCCGGATCGTATCGTCTCGCTCAGATGGATGGCACAGAAGTCGGGAATTCCTGGAACATAGAACACCTCAGAAAGTTCTATCCCTAGCTGTATTTCAACAACTGCGGGGATGACGATGTACTCTGTAAAGTGGAAATATGTCATCAATAAAAAAGAGATTTCAAAGATACTCAATTTGTTTGCGATTGACTTGCATTCTTACTTAACTCGGGGTGACCACTATGCCCTACTAACGGAGCAATCGACTTAAGTCGGCAACGACTTAAGGCGGTGCAACATGCTCACGCTTACTTAACTCGGGATGACCACTATGCCCTACTAACGGAGCAATCGACTTAAGTCGGCAACGACTTAAGGCGGTGCAACATGCTCACGCTTACTTAACTCGGGGTGACCACTATGCCCTACTAACGGAGCAATCGACTTAAGTCGGCAACGACTTAAGGCGGTGCGACATGCTCACGCTTACTTAACTCGGGGTGACCACTATGCCCTACTAACGGAGCAATCAACTTAAGTCGGCAACGACTTAAGGCGGTGCAACATGCTCACGCTTACTTAACTCGGGGTGACCACTATGCCCTACTAACGGAGCAATCGACTTAAGTCGGCAACGACTTAAGGCGGTGCAACATGCCCACGCTTACTCAACTCGGGGTGACCACTATGCCCTACTAATAGAGCAATCGACTAAAGTCAGTAGCGACTTAAGCCGGTCCAACATGCTCATGCCTACGCAATTCAGGGTGACCACTACGCCCTATCAACAAAAATAATCGACTTAAGTCAGCAGCGACTTAAAGCGATCTGACGTAATTATAATTACCCATACAGAGATGACTTCTAAATCCCGCAAACAAATTTCATAATCATCGCGCGTCATTTCACTACTGCAAATTTACGAACTGATGAATTCTGAAACAATAAGAGAGTAATTATATCATCCGAATGCTGAACTGATGTCCTCTAACAAATACTCGATCATGCTAACCGCGCGCTCAAAGCACGCAAAATGTTTCTCTATTTCGCAATGTCTTTCTCAGGAGCGACTGACGAAGAAGGGCGACTCGAGGAATCAGGGGCAGCATTCACATCAGCCCTTATGTCTTCAGGAACAATCACGCTGGGTCTCCTCATCAAGATTCGCCCCGCCCGAATAGCCTTGTCCATGGCTCTGTCGCGCTGGGCTCTGAGAGTAACAGAAGTTTCTTCGGCAACCTTAACAGCCAGTCGAGCGGTTTCTAACTCCTGGCCAATGGATTTCTTGGAAGCTCGGAGTTCTCTGATGGTAGCATCCTTCGCCGATATCAACTGCTTGAGGCGGGTCACTTCATCCGCAGATTCCTGCAGCTTACAGCGTTGATTGTCCAATTCTTCCATTGTGAAGCGGTGACTCCTCTCCAGGATGGTCAGCGAGTTGCTAGAATCATGGTACAATCTGTCAAGACTGTCACGAGAAGCAGCAAGGATACGCTTTTCTTCCTGCGAGCAAAAAATCAACTTCTTCAAAAACCAAACAAGTAATAGGAACACGGCAAGGCAAAGCACAGTTTTGAAAATTACCTTTTCAGAATCGAGCTGAGCATGAAGAGAAGAACTTAGCGCATTGGCATCATCCAAAGCAGCAGAGACTTGACCCAGTTCAGTTTGGCTCTGAGAGTACTTCTCCTCGAAGTCAGCACACCGCTGGACCAATTCAGCCTAATCTCAGGAATGTTTTTTCTCAAGAGTTGAAATCTGCCGAGTCATCCCTAGCAAAGGATAATCAAACAAAACGGGGTCAGAAGGTAAAGCAGTCCACAGTGAAGGCAAAGAGAAGCAAAAAGGCACTAACCAGCGTTGGTTGCCTCCAATTCAGAGACGCGATGTTGAAGTGACAATGGATTCCAACATGCAAGAGACGAAGCTACTTCTGGGACGGAAGCATCCTGTAGTCTTAGCTGGCTAGTCATCCCATCCACCAAAGCCTGATGAGGAAAACAGATGAGTGTAATGACAGCAGTTCATACAATGTGAAAATCAAGCTAAAATACATCACAGTACCTGGAGGTTGGAAAAGAATGAAGGGATCCCCAAATCAGGAGAGATCAGTTGATAACCAGGCGCAAGGCCACCACCCGAAGCAGTTTGCAACGAACCAGCAGGGATCAGCTCAGTACCTTCAACAGAGCCCAACACTCGGTCAGCGGGGACGCTGCCCTCTAAAGCGACTCCCTGGTCCAAAGTTTGGGCTACCACCATACAGCCAGAGTGTGGAGGAGATCCCACATGAACGTCCATGGAAGTACAGGAGGGAGACCCCGCTCGGGCACCCTCGGGGGCTGGGTCATAGTTTACACTGCCCACTTGAGCCGGATCATCCCCGGCAACACCCTCGGGGGCTGGGCAGTGGCTTACACTCTTCACCCGAGCCAAGTCATCCCCGGCGACATCCTCGGGGGCTGGGCATGTGTCAGCACCACTCTTGAGGTCCAAGCTCTCTGCAGTAACCACCTCTAAGGTTGACGGGCCCTCAGCTACTTCCATAGGACCAGGACGATCCAAGTCAGTCTCCCGACCCTCGAGATCGCGCTCTAAGGTCGACGAGGCACGGGATGACCTCAACCCAGCATCAGGCACGTCAGCGCAAGCCTCCATTGCACCATCATCCATTGGCTCCGATAACAAATCCTCTGGGACCATATCCTCAAGAGTCTAATCAAAGTTGGCCAGGGACAGTTCTTGCAGACCAATGAGGGCAGACAAAGCAGGAGAGGGAACTCCACTACTTTCACCGCTGGCGATGCACTGCTGACTGTTTTTCCGAGTCAAAGGAATCTCATTTTCTTCCTCCTCGTCATCCACATTGGCAACACAAGCAGCACCCCCATTGGGATCAGCAACGGATGAAGCACCCCCATTGGGATCAGCAGCAGATTGGGTACACCCATTGGGGTCAGCATCAGCAAATCCAGTCGCAGGCACTTCTTCAGTAGCAGGAACCGAGGTACCAGCGTCCTGATCAAAACTGGATACTCGCCGGAGGCGTCTTCTTTTCTTCTTCTGCTCATCAGCAGAAGGATCAGGCTGATTGGCTCGGCAAGGGCGCCTCGTGCGAGTACTGACGGGCTTCTGAGTATCCAAAGTTGTATCAGCCTCTGGGAGGGGTGCCACTACCAACGCCCCAGCAGGAGCAGCGTCGGAAGAATCCTCAGCCAGCAAATCAAGCATAGCGCTTATCTCTGCATCACTAGGGTTCAGGGGCACCTCAAAATGGACCTGCCGTTCGTCATCAGGAATCTCCCCAAGCGAGGCAACCAAAGCACTAACTTCTTCAACAGAGGGTCGCACTCTAAGGCCCAAACTGCCATCAGTAATAGGTGGATTCGACACAAAAAGGGTGAAGGCTTTGGGAGGAGGCAGGTTCCAGGCCGAGTATGCCACAGGAGCACCAACATTTGACACTTTACCCCTAAGGATCATCTCCAGTCGACTCACCAAGTTTGCAGAGGGAATTCTTCTGTTAGTAACCCGAGTTGAGTCGGCTAGCCCTCGATACAGATAAGCTGGGTAGGCCCTGTCTTTCAAAGGCTGAATATTCTTGAAAACAAAGTCAGTAACCACAGCTTCAGCAGTCAGACCCCTCTCTTTCAGCAGTCCAACTTCAGCTAGCAACACACCTGCCTCAGCTACCTCCTGATCTGTGGGAGACTCGGTCCAGCTTGGGGTGCGAACGTCCGGCTGTCTTCCCGACCGGGAGGGGAGAGAATTTCCATAATTCTCAACTATGAACCACTCCAGGCGCCATCCCTTAATACTGTCCTTGAGAGGGATCTCGAGATATTCAGTTTTCCTCCCGCGGCGCATCTCCAAGCTGGCACCCCCGACCAACTGATGTTGTCCCCCGGCCATCCCAGGGCGACAATGATACAAGTATTTCCACAGACCGAAATGCGGCAGCACGCCAAGAAAGGCCTCGCATAAATGAACGAAAATGGAGATTTGCAGAATTGAATTGGGGTTCAAATGGGTCAGGTTAATATGGTAGAAATCAAGGAGGCCGCGGAAAAAGGGAGAAATGGGAAGGCCAAGGCCACGGAGAAGGAAAGGGGGCGTAAACAACGGACTCATGGGTATCCTCGGTCGGGACAGTAAACCCATGGCAAATCCGCCAAGAACAGAGTTCCCGCGGAGGAAGAACTCCGATGGATACGAGGTGGAGAAGTTCAGGCTCAGAAATGATAGACATGTGGTTACCTGCGAAAGGCAACTGGTTGTTGGGGTCGATTGGAGGAATCACCACAGCAGTTGAACTTGAGGTCTTCCTTTTGGGCGCCATCTCGATTCTATCAGCGAGCGGAATGCGAGGCGAATAGTAGAGAGGATTCGGAAGCGAGAAAGCAAGAACTAGGGCACGGAAAGCAAAGGCGGCTAAAAGCGCAGCACTTATGGGATATTCTCGAGCCAGATACCGTTTCAAAAAGTGCCCAGTCATCACCCGGCGGTTATTTCCAAAACCCCAGCATGCCACGTGGAAACCCGGCAATTATCTCTAGAACACCGGTGCGCCACCTCATCACTCGACCATCATCCTCAAAGTGGCTCGCGCGGCCTGCTATCACTCGGCGTTGCCTCCAAAACGCTGAGTTCGTGTTCAGTCGCTCGGCATTACCTCTAAAATGCCGACGTCGCCCTCCAGTCAGTCGGCACTGCCTCCAAAACGCCGATTTCGTGTTCAGTTGCTCGGCGTTGTCTCTAAAACGCCGACGTCGTCCTCCAGTCACTCGGCGTTGCCCCTAAAACGCTGATATAGTGATCAGTCGCTCGGCATTACCTCTAAAATGCCGACGTCGCCCTCCAGTCAGTCGGCGCTGCCTCCAAAACGCCGATTTCGTGTTCAGTTGCTCGGCGTTGTCTCTAAAACGCCGACGTCGCCCTCCAGTCACTCGGCGTTGCCCCTAAAACGCTGATATAGTGATCAGTTGCTCGGCGTTGCCTCTAAAACGCCGACGTCGCCCTCCAGTCACTCGGCGTTGCCTCTAAAACGCTGATATAGTGATCAGTTGCTCGGCGTTGCCTCTAAAACGCCGACGTCGCCCTCCAGTCACTCGGCGTTGCCTCTAAAAAGCTGATATTGTATTCGGTCGCTCGGCAGTTACCTCTAAAACTCCGATACTGTGTTCAATTACTCAGCAGTTACTCTAAAAGCGCCGGCACCATCTATAAAGTTACTCGGTGGCTGTTCCTAAAAGCATCAGTTTGATGCCCGAGTTATTCATTTACTGTCTCAAAGGGATCAGCTTAACAAACGAGCAAGACAAGTCATAAAGGAGAAACCAACACCATTACTTCATTAAGGGGAAGAAATCATGCTTACAAATCAACTCTTTATAAGTTGATACTTCCCTATTACTACTACTACATTACATTACATTACTACTACTACTACTACACTACACTATACTACTCTACACTAGTAATTACTACTACATTATTCTAACTATACTATACTAATATCTAAAAGACCAGTGGCATCTAGCCACTGGCCCTGTTGCTGCCGCCGCCGCTGCCGCCCCTGGTGCTGCCTCTACTGCTGCCGCCACCGCCGCTGCCGCCCCTGCTGCCGCCGCCGTCACCGTCCTTGCTACCGCCGCTGCCGCTGCCGTCACCGTCACCGCCGCCACCGCCTTCGTCGTCGTCGTCCTCGTCCTCGCCGCCGCCGTCCGAGTCCTCCTCATCCGAGGAGTACCCCGACTCATCCGAGCCCTCGAGCCCGGAACGCTCGACAGCCCGGATGTACGTCCAGACCTCCGCCGCAAGCCCCTGGGAGTCGTCTGAGTCGTCAGACAACTCACGCAGGGGGATGGGAGCCGGAGACCCCTCGGACTCAGAGGAGAACTCCTCCTCTGAGTACTCCAAGTCACCAAACTCCTCCGATGGAGGAGTTGGCTGACGCTTGCGTTTGTTGTTCTTGCCCTTGGTGGAAGCACAAGGAAGAAAAGAAAGGGAAGCAACAGAGAACAGCGAGAGATGTGAAAAGGCCAGAGAGACAACGGCGTTATTTATAGAAGGAGAAGGCAACCGCTCACCTCCAACCGCGGTCACTGAACAGTCGCAAAGCATTCAATAAGCACTTCAACCCGTCTGAAGACACGTCAGGCGGCTGACGCCGTTTCACGCAGCACAACACCCATTGGGTCTCCAGTCAACAGCGCGGAGGATATGATTACACTCGCCGTCACATCACATTACTACTCAGAAGCAGCCGGCTAAAACACTCAGCGTACCAAGCCGTCCCTTGCCCACACCCATTGGGGGGGACGCCTAGGAATTATCAGTATATTTTTCAAAACGGTCACATCTGTGCAGGCCACGCAGTGAATACCTCAAGACAAAAATGAGATATCAGTAAGGATCAGAGGAAAGCCAAATATAGCCAGTGAAGTACAAAATATGGCCGACAGAAGCGACGTGAAGACTAGACAGAGAACGTCCATCAAACGTCCAATCAGTCGCAGAGCAAATAAATTGCACTACCTAGCAAGATATGGATGGATTGCGAACTCGGCTGCTAAAGACAAAATATATGCTGACCTCTGAAGCAAAATATTGATGACATAATGCTGACCTCCAAAGCATAATGCGAATAGCTTCATGCCAATTTCTACAAACAGAAAGGATAATTTTCAGCAAAGAAGACCTTCGAACGGATTATCCTCAAAAATCCATTTGAAGGTCGGGGGCTACACCCATTGGGTGCACCTCCGGCGCACCCCATGGATTATCATTCCAAGCCAAGATAGTGCCGACTTCTAAGGCGTGGGACAAGATTAAAAGGCCAACCCTCAACCAAAACGCAGGAGCACAAATGGAAATAATTTATGGGGAAGACCTTCGAGCAGATTATTTTCTAAAAATCTACTCGAAGCTCGGGGGCTACACCCATTGGGTGCACCTCCGGTGCACCCAATGAAGTTCAGAATCCTACAAATTGAAATGTCGACCTCTAAGGCACAAGCACGAAACTAAGCTTCGGTCAACGAGTGATCAAAGCAGGAGAAGACAACAGGAAGTCATTTTCTTCAAATCACCTGCAAGCTAGACCTGGGATCTTTGGGCTGATTACCTCTAAATTAACCCAAAGATCGGGGGCTTGTGGGGGACAGATATCCCCCGGGTCCGCTAAAAGAGTAAAAGACCTCACGAAAGGCCCAAGGGCCCAATAAATCGTAAGGTCACTCTTTCGTGGGCCTGGGGACAGACAACTAGCAGAGCAGATCGACATGAGGCCGGACTGGTGCAAACCCAGACGACTCACAACGTCGAGCGAGTGACCGCAACAGAGATCCGACTTTCCCGCGCTGGAGCCCCCATGCAACGGAGCCACGCGAGGATAAGTCGGCAGGGTTACATGGAGATAAACTCAAGCAGTTCACTATCTTTTAGCTACTCGTTGTTATCATATCCACATGTATTGCCCCACGGTTGAGTATATAAGGCCTAGGGGGCACCCCTTCAGAACGATCGACCCTATTACTTAGCCACCCACATCAACTCTCTACATCCTCAATTCAGAGAGCTCTCTTGTAACCTCGTTCACCAAGCATACTCACCAGGACGTAGGGTGTTACGCGTCTCTAAGCGGCCCGAACCTGTAAACATTGTCCACTGTCCCTCGTGCATCTGGCACGAACCATTTTGCTACAGTCGTCGACACCGTCCTACTCCTAAAAACACCTTGAGGGGCATCCCCGGGTGTGCGGTCGGACCCAAAACACTGACAGGGTGGAATGAGAAGAGGCCCTTGCCCCTCTATTTATAGCCATGGTGGGGGGATTAGGGGGAGGGATGAGAGGATTAGTGGGAGGATGAGAGGATTAGTGGGAGATTAGCATGGATTTGTCTTATATGAGTGTAATTAGCTTGTAGAGCTCACCGTATGACACCGGAGGCATATGTATACGTATGAGCATGAAGAAAGTTATGAAGAAAATATTTGTGGGGGCTTGAAAAATGATTCTGAAGGTATTTCTTAGGAAGAAAATACTTGGAGATATATCGGTGGAATATTTGGGTAGTATTTCTGAAAGAGTTTGAGGGTGATCACTGGGGAAATATTTGTAGGATATTTTGAGGAGGATTTTAGAGAGAATATAGACCACTATATTTTACTTGCTGATATCAACTTGCAAACAAACATCTTGAAACAAAATTTGAAATTCATTTTGAATTTAGAGCAAGTTTGAGAATATTTCAGAATTTGAATTTTTGGGATGCTACACTTCTCCAAGTAGCAACCATCTGATTCCAATAGGTATGCCTTAGGGTTTGTTGTTCTTAGTACTATTATATGCAGTCTTGAGCGACAAGGTAAGAGACAAAAGGGGATTTATCGAACTAGACATCTTCATCTTGGCTGCCCCCTTCAAAAATGGAGGGACTAGGGGACACAAAAAGGGTAGCACACTCTTGTATGTCAATTTAAACTCTAAACCTCTATTGGTGATCATATCGATGCTCTTTTCCTTGATATTTGTCCTTTTATTATGATAGATAACCATCATGAACGATGCATTCTTTGTGAGGCCCGCCTAGCTAATGTGGGACGTGGACGGGTGGAGGCAGAGGCGCATGCATCTAGGGAAGTGCTTGTATGTCCTGCATCGTTTCGTGCCACATGCAGAGGTGCATGCATCCATGGAAGTTCACCCTATGGCTTACGGACAGTGGACGTGGGTGTCCGGACGTGACGCCTACATCCGAACGTCCGGGTGCGAGGAGTTCTGATTATTTATGTATGGCAAATACTCATTATGAAATTTAAAGGTATCTAGGCATTATGCAACAAATCATAAATAAAAAACTAGTCCTTAAACTATAGCTAATAATAAAGAGGCAAAATTTCAGCATATTTTTTGTCCATTCATTTTTAGGTCATCTCTCTCTAACTACCGGACAATATAGACTTTCTTTGTCCAGACTTCATCTAGACCAATATAGAGTAGGAATCCTAATCCAAATAGGTTCCTTGGATCATGAGTACTCTAAGTAGAACCCTAATAATAATCAAATAGAAAAGGTAAGAGTCATTCTACTATTTATTTTGCTCAGCTTTCTTTATTTAGTTCTCTATCAAGAGGGAGACAAAAAAATCACGTCCATGTGTTCCTTATTTTATATTCTCCATCCGTTTACAAAGCAAGCTAACTCCCAACTTCTATCTCCTTTTTTGTTCAAGCTTGTAGAGTCCAAATATTTTACAGAAACGTGGTGGCAATCTTTCTAAATATTATTGTAAAAATATTATGTAGTAGTAACACATTTGGACTCAAACTCCGGGTGCAGAACGACAGAGATATATGGTATATAGCCTAAGACACCATACATACATGTATAATAATAAAAATATACAAATATATCACGTCGTACCATTATTGTTATTTTTTGTTTGATTTGATTAATTGAAGCTCATCAGTAGATTCAGATGCAATGAACGGCGACGTGGTGTACTGGTATGACCACATGACATTGAAGAGAAAAGGCGGCGAGCACGAGGATGACCATGACCAACGCGGCATCGTGGTGCACACGCCAGACAAGAAGTGTGGCATGAGTCGGGCGTAGGTGGCTAGACCGAGGTCGTCATGGGAGTCTCTAGGGCACTCGACCTGGTTCCTTTTGACGACAAACGACGCTGGCAATAGGGTGTCTTGTCAAGGCCATCAGATTAGCTCAATTATGATATGGGGCTCATTTTGGGCAACTTTAGGTACACTCTACCCTATGACTCCGCAGGCTCACTAAGGTATCTCTTCATATGGACTTGGTGTTTGACAACAGTGCACTTTGCACTCTTATCGAGCAACGTGCAAATTGGTAGGAGCCCAAGCAAATAAGGATGACAATTAAAAGCACAACTTACGGAACCACCAGAAGACAAACCATGCCTTGTAGTCGAGGCAACGTTGCCGGTCTCTCCCTGTCAGTCTTCTAGGCGTCCTGATGGATTAAAAGCTATTGGAACTGGAAGCCAAATCATATCAAAGGCACTATCTCTAGAGCAGACTGCAGACATCACCAGCAAGCTTGTGCATTGGGTCACCTCTATGCATATGGGGACCAACAAGGCAAACACTTATCTAAGCTACGTGTGCACCATATAGTCCGGCCCAGGATGCCTGAAGACACTGCATGCGTGTTGCCATGACTACTCCCGCATGAACGTTGTGTCGCGGTGCAGTGTCTTATCTCGTTGTGGTTGTATCTCGAATGTGGCTAGACCGTTAAGTTTAATTCCGCAATTACTTCGATAAGCTAACACGATTAAGTTTTAGAAAAGATTATTCACCCCCTCTAGTCCACAATATAGACCCTACGACACCAACCAGTGACACCCATAAGTAATGGTTGTAACTAGTGCTTCATATATATTGTATGCATCTCGTTCATTTTTTAATAATCATGTCCTAGAAATGATGTTCGTACCTAGGAGGTTTGGATCAAAAGCTGTTGCGGCATTAATCCATGATCGGAATGCTCGACACCAATATTGGGAACCAATCCACAAGTGTGTCAAGTATTGCTCACCAATATCTCAAATATAATTTCGCCTAAAAATAAAGAACTAATAAATACTTCACCGGACATACATCACTCGTCAACACAAGACATCTAATTGTTTATAATTCAATATATTGAGTAGGACACCACTCAATACATATTCAACACGGACACTTAAAAGTATGAAATCAACAATGAAAGCAAGATCAGACATCACACTCGTATTATTCAATTGATGCTTGCCTTTCATATATCAAGGCATAAAAAGGTGTAAAGGTAGCCTTTGCTAGGCAACCTAGAGAATATATGGAATTTCTTCAACGGTTTCCACATTAGTGTTTGGGTCCACGCTGAAGTAGATGACAACACGTATAGTTCCGGTTGCGAGTTGGTCAGCAGGCCTCGGGGTCTCGTTCAAATCCACATCTAGTGACTCAAAGAATGTTACATCATCCCGTTGTTCTTCTATTTTTTCAATTGCATCATTAATCTCCCAGCCAATCAACTCGGGCCAACTGGTCTTGTCCGGCATAGACATGATCACGTACTATCCTTAGCTTTTCTCACTTTTGAAACTGTTATAATAGCAATAAGAAGCAATAATCGAGCAACGTTAGTGTAATGAATAGAAACATTATATGTTGTTTTGTGCTAATGCTATCATACTTTCATAGTAAGCAGATATCGATCTTAATCGAATGCACTACATAACTACCGAGCTGCAAACAGTGTATTAAAAATTTCAAAGCAATTACTAACAAAGAAATACATGTGATAACCTTGGGAGAAGAACACAGTAGCCTCTGGCGATGATACGTACTCTATCCATGTATAGGTGTATATATATACACAATGACATTTGTATAGTTGCTTGGCTGTTGTCGGTGAAAACAAGGCAAATATTTTGGCCACCATTAATTAGGAAACACGGTCATATTGCCCTTTTGCTGCCAATAACTGTAGTTATATCGTCGACAATAACAATGCATGCAGTCTTTCCTCGCTTTGACTTAGTATTTGGGTGAGGCGGACCAGGCGAGGACTACAACGTTGTAGCTGATGCTGGCCTGTACGTACGTAGCTGGCCGGATGGATCATGGATGCAGATGCAGATGCTTGTACGTTGCAGGACGGTGTGCTGGCTTGTACGTTGTGGCTGTTGCAGGACGGTACGTAGCTGATGATGGCTGGGAGAAGACGGTCGTGGCGACGATGGCTGAAATGAAAATGCCATGTCAATGGAGAGCTGGGCTGCGAGCGAGCGGGGAAAAGAAAGCACAGGCTCGTGGGCGTTACTTTTATAGCGTCGGGCGAGGGAGACGAGCAGGCGATGGCCGACACCTGCCATTAATGGCGAGCAACAATGGGAAAGACGAGAGGGAAATACGCGCGAGTGGGGAGGGTGACGGACGGTCGACTTCTCTACGGCGCAGGAGCCGGGAGTCGAGGAGCAGAGCAGCAGACACGAAGTGGCGGTCGGCGCTTCAGCTTTCTCATGGCGTCGTCGTCGTCATCCGATTCGTGCATGCGGGCAAGGGGCTGGAAGACAAGCAGAGCTGGGAGGGCCCACACGTAAGTGAGTTGAGGGGGGAGGGGAACGCATCATGGAAACAGCTGGGGCTGCTGGGCCAAGTGCCGGTCCGTGTTGGGTAGGATGCTTGCGTTCTTTGTTTGTTTTGTTTTTGTTTTTCTTTCTCATTTTCTTAGATGGCCGACGGCTTAGATTCTTTTTTCTAACTTTCAAATTTCCAAATCCTCTTAATAACTAATTCATAATATATGTTTAAATATTTCAAAAACTATAATGAATTTAAAAGATAATATTTTATAAACAAAATACCTGATTTTAAAGAATAAATCATTTTCGTCAAAAGTCTATTATTTAAATAGATTGGGCTCGACGAAGAAATCGATAAAATAAAATTTTCATAAATAACTAAAAAGTTATTAACTTATCAAAATGCATATTTTCTGAAAATAATATTTTAACAACTCGTTATTATTTTCTAAAATAAGAATTTCACACCAACTTAAATCCAAAACTTAGATACATCAAACAAAATTTACGCATCGACATAAATGCAACAAACATTTGGTAATGTTTTATCTATTCAAGAAATTATTTGAATTAATTATATCACCATTTTATTATTTGAAAACATAAATATATTCATTTCTACTGGAAATTAATCATATAAACTGAGTTATTTTCAATTGACGGATTTAGGGGTTACAGTGGGGCTTGGCACCGGTGATGGGGCAGAGCTCCAACGAATCGCAACAGCTAGGGCACAGACAACGAGCTCCGACAAGGTGCAGCAAGCAACAACAAGCAGTGATGTTGTAACACCCTGAATTTGGGGTATAAAATTTCTTTTCTACTATCCACCAAATTTAGGTGTTACCCTCTCCTTTCCTTGCTTTTCTTTTCTTTTTCCTAATTAATGGAAAATTATTTTGTTATACATTAGCGTAAGCCTAGTGAAGTGAGCCCTAGAGGTGTTTTAGTTGTTGCATTCATGCCGTTGCAAATTATTTATAAGTACAAAAAGTGTTTGAAACATGTTAATATACCCTGTAGATGCTTTCGATAAATTTTCATATTCTTTCGGAAATATTTTTCTATTTTCCGGAAATCAAAATCTATTTATTTGGGTACTTAAAAATATTTTTAGAAACCCTAAAGGAGTTATGTTTGATGCATTTATTTTTGGAGAAGATTTTTGTTTGTACATAAAGTGCAGAGGTTTTATTTTAATCAATTTATTCTTTGTATGTGAAGCTCAATTTATTTCCAAAGAAAAGATTTTTGTCTAAAAATATTTTTCCATAAATTAGGTATTTTTAAGTGTAAAATTATTTTTAGGATTTATTTTGATTTTTGAAAGTATTTGAATATATAAGTATTCAATAAACAAAAAAAAGAAAGAAAAACAATACACACGCACACGTATGCCCCTAAGGCCCTAACCCAATCCTCTACTGGCCGAAGCCCATGTGCCCAACAGCGCCGCACACTCCCACTTTCCCTCGCTCTCTTTCACTTGTGCAAGGGACCCACACGTCAGGCCATCATCCCCACAGAACAACCGTCTATTTGCACCGGTCTTCACTGCGATGCATGCGCCCACATCGCGCGGGCGGTTGGACAACTCCCCCTCTTCTCTCTAGGACACCAGCCCTGCCCCTCTCTCTCTTCTCCACGCCCGCCTTGTGCTCGCCACACTGCCTGGTCGCACATCGCGTTCGGCCATGGACGCTGTTGCGAGCTCCGTCACGCCTACCTGCTCGTCGACGTGCGTTGCTGGACCTGAGTCACACCATCTTGCCGCGCGCTGCGCCCGCTGCTGCGCCAAACTCTTCGCGTCGTCGCTGCTCAAAGCCCTAACCGGCCAAGACCTTCTTCCTCGCGCGACAGTAGGGAGCTGGCGCTGCCCATGTCCCTGTGCGCGCTCGCCACTGCCGCTTTGCAGCAGCCTCGCCTTTGTCGCACCATGTGCCAGGAGGCTCGCTGTCTTGTTTGGGGCCCACCGTATCCGTGCTCGTCGTCAAGGTCAGCGCCTTCCCTCTCTCTCCTCTCATCTATCTCTTGCGCACACACGTCTACCAGCTCTCGCGCCTCGCCTCCATGTCGTGCATGTTGTCGCGCCACGCGCTATAACCCACATCCTCACTGTCGCAAGCGCATTGCCGCGTCGTGCCATCGCTCAGCCCCACGCCCTTGCGCACGCTGCTCGCACATGTCGTCGCGCTGCCTGCACGTGTCGTTCGTGCGACACGCGCATGCTATTTCGCGTGTTGTCGCGTGCTGATTCACATGTTGTTCGCGCACGTCGTCGTTCGCGTAAATCTCTATTTGCGTGCTTTAATAAAATCATTTCACCATATCGTTCATGTTAAATAATTGATTAATTATTTAGTTGTCGGTTATTAAAATAACAATTCAATCTAATCTAATTTATAATTTTAATTATGCATTTGTAGATACCTGTTAACGTGATGATGCCAACTTAAATGGTATATTTAATATTTGTTTAATATAAAAACGACACAATTTAGTAGTATTCGTATGTCGCGTCATTTGCACATGGTCACACATATTGTCGTGCACGTTGTCCGTGTGCTCCTTCGCGTGTCACGCGCGTGCTGTTCGCGCGTGGTCGCGCGCGTTATGTCGCTCGTCATTCGTGTGTTGTTTGCATGTCGTTTGTGCGCTAAGTCGAGAGTGTCCGCGTGTCGTTCGCGCATTGTTCTTGCGGTGTCGCGCGTGTTGTTTCACGTGCCGTCAATGTGCTATTTCACGCAGTGTCGTGCATCGTCACACGTCATTCGAGCATTGCGCGTGTGCCATTTTCATGTGTCGCTTGCGTTGCCGCACGTCATTTTCGCGACTCGCGCACTATCCGCATCCGATATCAAATAGTTTCGCTTATAATAGCTTGTATTAATTAATTAATTACTTGTTTAACCCAACAACTATTAGAATAGAAAATTAATCAAAACTAAGTAGTAGTTTTAATTTATATTAAATAAATGTCGAATAATGCGAGTATGTCGAATTAAATATTCTAATTAATACTTGTTTAGTGTAAACACGATAACTTCTCGACCGTAGCTCCGACTATCGCGTTTCTTCACCTGACCGTAGTAGCATCTCTATTTCGTACTGTGTGATTTATAATGTTTCCCTTGTATGATG
This sequence comes from Zea mays, assembly GCF_902167145.1. Lineage (NCBI taxonomy): Eukaryota > Viridiplantae > Streptophyta > Magnoliopsida > Poales > Poaceae > Zea > Zea mays. The sequence continues at coordinate 31,540,025 of NC_050103.1, forward strand.
TAATGTTCTTATGCATGTATATATTTGCTTGTGCCTGTTTGTATTCGCTGTGCGTCGCGAATAGAATGCGACCCATTCCCGAGCTTCGAGGAATCGAAGATCAAGCGTTGGCGACCAAGTGATCTAGCTCTTCGAGTTCTACGAGATTAAAGACCCTGAGCATCTATTTGGTGAAGGCAAGTGTCATCTGACCCATTATGTCGCATTTACTTTAAAATTCACTGTTCCGCAGACCATGAACAACATAAGGATTTACTAGTATTCTATTTTCCTGTCCTTGTTTACCCTTCGGGAATTGGTTACTGTGATTAGTATTATGCTATGGTTTTACTTTAATTAATGAACATGATGAGAATATTTATGATACGATGATGTCATCTTGATTATGATGATGAACTTGTGATACTTTAGGGGACTCATACTGTTTTCTGAGTACCTCTCCGTAAGGACTTGTTCGTTGAGAGACCACCCGGGATAACAGTACAACCATGAGGGTGGAATGGGACGCTCTTAGCTGATTAATTAGATGAACTTGGGGTGTAGTTGGCTTTGCCGGAGGGCCATCAATGGGGGTCGGGGCATAATGCTTGCTTTGGTAAGGGTTGGTGCCGAGGTTCATTCGATTTGGTTTTGTTAGTCACCCAACTTAGGGAGGAGTATTGTGTTTGTACGACTGGTGAAACCTAATGGGCGGCTACACACCAGGGGAATCTTTGTAAAGGCTACGTAGTGATACCCTGCCAGGCCACTTAGGTAGTGGTCAATGGGGAGTAGCGCTCCTTGGGCAGAAAGGGAATCACAGCTCATGGGTAAAGTGTGCGACATCTACAGAGGAATGAAACTGATATATTAGCCGTGCTCACAGTTAAGAGCGGGCTTGGGATCCTCTTTGATGAGAGATATAGATGGTTCGAGATGCTATGGTTTTATTTATGGTTTTGGCTACGATGATGATTATGATGTTCCTCGATGAGGAAAGGATTCATGGGTTGGTTATTGCTAAAACTTGGCTTCTAATAATAATAAATACCTGACGAACTAAAAGCAACTCCTTGATCCTAACCCCACATAAAGCTAGTCCACCTCAGCCAAACGAGACATTTGCTGAGTACATTGATGTGTACTCACCCTTGCTTTCACAAAACACTAGGTTGCCTTTGGTGCAACCTATGCTCAGGTAAAGAAGGAGAAGAAGGCGTCGAGGTGGATCTCTAGGAGTTCCAGGACTTTGACGAGTTCGAGGATTAGGCTAGCGAGCTCCCTAAGTCAGCTGCCTGTGGTGGGTTTATTTACGTTGGCTACATTTCTATTATATGTACTTTGATTTATATTATGTAAATGGCTCTAGTCTGTAATATTATTACTTACTATTTATTAATATTCGAAGCATTGTGCTATGATGAGTCATTTATGTAATCACTGTGTACGTGAATTTCTAATCCTGGCAGGTACATGGTTCGCATTCGGTTTACCGTCAAAACCGGGTGTGACATAAGTGGTATCAAAGCCTTGCTAACTGTAGGACCGCTATACTAGAGGAGCAGTGGCCATTTTAAGGACTTATTGATTATTGCTTCACCTCATCCTTGATTTTGCTTCAAAATATTAGTCATACTGACTAATTCTATGTCGTGCTCCTATATACCCCCTTGCCAAAAGTATTTTATTCTAGTGTGGTATATACTTCTCTCAATCTATTAGATCTGATCTCACTATTATGCTTGCAAAATCCTTGTAGATGCCCCTAACCATAACCTTCTTGTCTTTTGGGATTCTTTCCTCTTTCGTCATTACCTTGCTACCATTGGACAAATCTCTACTCCCTTGAAATTGACATGCTCGTACCCCTAGATTCTTCAATACTCTTGTTTCCAATACTTACCTTAGAAAAACTCTGTTGCCTATTTAAACATTCCAGATTATATGTTCTTAACCTCCTTGTCTTTTGAGATCCCTTCCTATTCCATTGTTAGATCATTATCTCTTAGCAATTTATATTCCCTTGAACTTAGTATGCTCATATCCTTGGAGTCTTGCATACCCTTATATTTGTTATGTATGCTTATCTTCATACCCCAATGTCTATTTAAGACGTTTCAGTTAACATGCCATTGACCACCAATGTTTCTCGATGATCCATTAGCGATCATTTTATTTCGCATATCCTAGGTGATCTCGTTGTTTCGTTATAACTTCCCTTGGTAATGAATTTTTACTTCAACCATTCGGTTGGAACCTTACCTATCTTACCCTTAATTGTTTCCTCTACTTCGCCATTTCATGAGTCTTACCTTAATTCTATCCTTTGTCATGCTTTTATGGATATCATCTTTACCTTTGTCATCTCTACATCCCACCCTGTTGCTTATCTTATATCTGCCCTCTAAAATCTTCTCTCTTCCATCTCAATTTGAAAGTTGTATCTTACCCATTTTCCTTTGGATGTGTCCTATTCTTTGCTGTATGCGAACTTTCAACTCCATCTTTTAATGTGTTTTGTTTGCTATTGCCTTTACCCTTGTGATCCTAACTTAAAACCTCCCTTCCCCCCTCTCAATTCGAGAGTGGTGTTTTACGTATCCCGCCTTTGATCGTAACCTTGTCTTTGCCACATGCCAGTCTTACCTTAGCTCCATTCTTTATTGTACTCATACCCTTGGTTCTTGTGCACCTTCACCTCTTCTCTATTACATCCTTGTCGGTTATCGCCTTTGACCCTTGCAATATTGATGTCTTCTACCTAAATGCTTATCTTGAACTTATCCTTTAAAAGCCTCCCCCTTTCATTCAACCTAGTTTGAGGGCTGTGAGTTTCCCATCTCTCCCCTGATTTCTTTTTAGTCCTTGTTGCCTTACAAGTTTTGTCTTAATTCCATCCTTTGCTGCGTCTTTATTTGATGTCACCATCACCTTGTCATCCGTCGATCTTGCTTTGACACTTCTCTTTATTCTTACTCTTCAAAGATCTCCTCTTTTTCACCTCAATTTGAGAGTGGTAGTTTACCTATCTGGCCCTTGGACGTACCCACTTCTTTTCGACTTGCAGGTCCTGTCTTAACTCCATCCTTTGTGGTACTTATATCCTTTGTCCTTATGCCTATTTCCCTACTCTCCTATATCATTGTACGTTATCACTTTTAAAACCCTCGTGATATCTATGCCCTTGCCTTCCTGCTTACCTTGAACCTACCCTTTGAAGCCTCCTCTTTTCCATCCCTGTTTGGGAATAATGCCTCATCTATTTCATCATTGATTGCTCCCCCTTCAGTGACACCCTGCAAGTTTTGTCTAAAATACATCCTTTGTTGTGTGTTTGTCTGTTATCACCTCAACCCTTGTCATCCCTCGATCTTTACCTTAATGCTTATCCCATACCTGCATTTTAAAGCCTCCTCTCCTATTTCAGTTCAAGAGTGTTTTCTTACTCATCCCGCTCTTGGTCATTCCCTTTTCCTCTGTCGCATTGCAAGTCTTAGCTTTTGTTTGATATCACCCTTACCTTTGAAATCACTAGATCTTTCCTTGATGCTTATCTTAGGTTTGCTTTTTGGAACCTCCCCTTTTCTATCTCAACTCGAGAGTAGTGTTCTACCCATTATGCCCTTGGTCGTATCCTTTTCCTGGTCGCCTACAATGCTAGCCTTAACTCCATCCTTTATTGTGCTCGTGCCCCCATCCTGCATGTGTTGTTCTTCCCCTCGTCCTTCAACAACCTTAGAGAGTAGTTATTCCCTTTTCAAGAAATACCACCATCTAACTAACATTAGCGTATAGTAATGAGATGTTTGTTGTTGTATGCTTGTGCAGTTTGTCTTTGTGTTATGACTGATTTGCTTCTTTGTGATGAGTGTTGATGTGTTGTGGCCCTTAGTCCGCAATGACATCAGTTTACTAGCTAAGTGCCATAGAGTTAGGTAGTTGGGTGCTCTCCCTTTTCTCTCTTAAATCCATTTATGCTTACCTTTTCTATCTACACCCTTTCCTCTTTCACCTATCCAGTTGGCAATCTCCAACCTCTCTTAATCAATCAAGATCAGAGTTGGCAGCATCTTCACCAAGTGTGTATCAATGCTCCTATTAAGGGGGTTAACTGCTAACCCCAATGAAGCAATGCGATCAACATCAACAAACAAGATCGAAGTGGCCCAGCGGAAGCATGGTGGGTCCTAACCCATGGGTCCTAGGGTCATCAACAAGTCAACTCATCATTCATATCGTCTCCAATAACGAGGATCAGTTGATCGTGAACATCTAAAGTC